>NW_027465891.1:0-312356 GCF_049634645.1 Pelodiscus sinensis
CGTCTACGTGCGGCTCATTGACTCCATGTCCAAGCAGGTACCGGCCTGGGGGGGAACGGGGGGGGGGCAGGGACAGCTCGGGGGGGGGCAGGCTGGGGGCTCGGACCCCGTCACCGATCTCAGCAAGTCCGGTGCCTCCGCGGTGCCACCCAGCCCTGGCCTGGCTCTCGGCCTTCTCCGGCCCTGCCCCCCTGCACCCACCCCGTCCAGCCCTGCCCCCCTGATCCCGCCCCATCCAGCCCGCCCCCCTCCCAGCCCTGCCCCCCTGATCCCGACCCATCCAGCCCGCCCCTCCCAGCCCTGCCCCCCTGATCCCGACCCATCCAGCCCGCCCCCCTCCCAGCCCTGCCCCCCTGATCCCGACCCATCCAGCCCGCCCCCTCCCAGCCCTGCCCCCCTGATCCCGCCCCGTCCAGCCCGCCCCCCTCCCAGCCCTGCCCCCCTGCACCCACCCCGTCCAGCCCGCCCCCTCCCAGCCCTGCCCCCCTGATTCCGCCCCGTCCAGCCCTGCCCCCGACCTGTCCCGCCCTCCTGCTTCCACCCCATCTAGCCCACCCCTGCCCTGCCCTCCTGCCGCCCGCCCCCCCTGCACCCAGCCCATCCACTCCCAGCCCTGCCCCCCTGATCCCGACCCATCCAGCCCTGCCCCCCTGATCCCGACCCATCCAGCCCGCCTCTCCCAGCCCTGCCCCCCTGATCCCGCCCCGTCCAGCCCGCCCCCTCCCAGCCCTGCCCCCCTGCACCCACCCCGTCCAGCCCGCCCCCTCCCAGCCCTGCCCCCCTGATTCCGCCCCGTCCAGCCCTGCCCCCGACCTGTCCCGCCCTCCTGCTTCCACCCCATCTAGCCCACCCCTGCCCTGCCCTCCTGCCGCCGCCCCCCTGCACCCAGCCCATCCACTCCCAGCCCTGCCCCCCTGATCCCGACCCATCCAGCCCTGCCCCCCTGATCCCGACCCATCCAGCCCGCCCCTCCCAGCCCTGCCCCCCTGATCCCGACCCATCCAGCCCTGCCCCCCTGATCCCGACCCATCCAGCCCTGCCCCCCGACCTGTCCCGCCCTCCTGTTTCCACCCCATCTAGCCCACCCCTGCCCTGCCCTCCTGCCGCTGCCCCCCTGCACCCAGCCCATCCACTCCCCAGCCCCGCCCCCACCCTGCCCCCCGATCCTGCTCTGTCCCCCCCCGCCCCCACCCCGCCCCCCCGATCCCGCTCTGTCCCGCCCCGCCCCCACCCCGCCCCCCGATCCTGCTCTGTCCCCCCCCGCCCCAACCCCGCCCCCCCCCGATCCCGCTCTGTCCCGCCCCGCCCCGCCCCGCCCCGCCCCGCCCCCACCCCCCCCCGATCCCGCTCTGTCCCGCCCCACCCCCACCCCGCCCCCCCCCGATCCCGCTCTGTCCAGCCCTGCCCCCAGCCCGGCTTTCCTAAAGACGCCCCCCTCCCCTGGCCCCCCCGTCCCCCAACCAGCCAGGGGAGGGCCTGTGGGTGGGGGCTGGGCTGGGCTGGCCCCCCTACCGGGCAGCTCTGTCGCGGGGCTCCCCTCAGCCCTGCTCTCCCTCCAGGCCATCATCTACGAGGGGCAGGACAAGAACCCGGAGATGTGCCGCGTGCTGCTGACCCACGAGATCATGTGCAGGTGGGTGGGGGGCTCAGCCGGGGGCGCGAGTCTGTGGGTGGGTCCCCCTCCAGCCGGGTGTGTCCCCGGCCCCCGCCCGTATCCCCGGCCCCCGCCCTGCCCGGGGCCCCCTGTGTCCCCGGCCCCCGCCCGTATCCCCAGCCCCCGCCCGTATCCCCGGCCCCCGCCCGTATCCCCGGCCCCCGCCCTGCCCGAGGCCCCTGTGTCCCCGGCCCCCGCCCGTATCCCCAGCCCCCGCCCGTATCCCCGGCCCCCGCCCTGCCCGAGGCCCCTGTGTCCCCGGCCCCCGCCCGTATCCCCAGCCCCCGCCCGTATCCCCGGCCCCCGCCCTGCCCGAGGCCCCTGTGTCCCCGGCCCCCGCCCGTATCCCCAGCCCCCGCCCGTATCCCCCGGCCCCCGCCCTGCCCGGGGCCCCCTGTGTCCCCGGCCCCCGCCCGTATCCCCAGCCCCCGCCCGTATCCCGGCCCCCGCCCTGCCCGAGGCCCCTGTGTCCCCGGCCCCCGCCCGTATCCCCAGCCCCCGCCCGTATCCCCGGCCCCCGCCCTGCCCGAGGCCCCTGTGTCCCCGGCCCCCGCCCGTATCCCCGGCCCCCGCCCGTATCCCCGGCCCCCGCCCTGCCCGGGGCCCCTGTGTCCCCGGCCCCCGCCCGTATCCCCGGCCCCCGCCCGTATCCCCGGCCCCCGCCCTGCCCGAGGCCCCTGTGTCCCCGGCCCCCCGCCCGTATCCCCGGCCCCCGCCCTGCCCGAGGCCCCTGTGTCCCCGGCCCCCGCCCGTATCCCCGGCCCCCGCCCTGCCCGAGGCCCCCTGTGTCCCCGGCCCCCGCCCGTATCCCCGGCCCCCGCCCTGCCCGGGGCCCCTGTGTCCCCGGCCCCCCGCCCGTATCCCCGGCCCCCGCCCGTATCCCCGGCCCCCGCCCTGCCCGAGGCCCCTGTGTCCCCGGCCCCCGCCCGTATCCCCGGCCCCCGCCCTGCCCGGGGCCCCCTGTGTCCCCGGCCCCCGCCCGTATCCCCGGCCCCCGCCCTGCCCGGGGCCCCCTGTGTCCCCGGCCCCCGCCCTGCCCGGGGCCCCCTGTGTCCCCGGCCCCCGCCCGTATCCCCGGCCCCCGCCCTGCCCGGGGCCCCCTGTGTCCCCGGCCCCCGCCCGTATCCCCGGCCCCCGCCCTGCCCGGGGCCCCCTGTGTCCCCGGCCCCCGCCCGTATCCCCGGCCCCCGCCCTGCCCGAGGCCCCTGTGTCCCCGGCCCCCGCCCGTATCCCCGGCCCCCGCCCTGCCCGAGGCCCCTGTGTCCCCGGCCCCCCGCCCGTATCCCCGGCCCCCGCCCTGCCCGAGGCCCCTGTGTCCCCGGCCCCCGCCCGTATCCCCGGCCCCCGCCCGCATCCCTGGCCCCCGTACTGCCCAGGGCCCCCTGTGTCCCCGGCCCCCTGCCCGCATCCCCGGCCCCCGTACTGCCCGGGCCCCCTGTGTCCCCAGTTCCCACCCTGCCCAGCCCCCTGTATCCCTGGGCCCCACCCTGCCCAGGGCCCCTGGCCCCCTGCCCACATCCCCAGCCCTGCCCAGGGCCCCCTGTGTCCCCAGCTCCCACCCTGCCCAGCCCCCTGTATCCCTGGGCCCTGCCCAACCCCCCACCCTGCCCAAGGCCCATGTCCCCAGCCCCCCGCTGCAGGGCTCGCCCCTGGGCACGGCCGACTGCAGGGAGCCAGACCCCCCGGCGCCCACCCCGGCACTGAGCCCCACGGCCGCCCAGGCCAGGCACCCGGGGAGGGGGCAGCCGAGCCGGGCTGGGTGCTGGGGGCCGAGGGCCGGGGGCAGCGGCACACGGCGGGGGGGCCACGGGGCCGGGAGCGTCCCTCCCCCAGCTGGTCCCTGGTGCCCCATTACCGCCGCCGTGTTTACGGCTGGCGCGGTGTTTGTGGGAATTAGCGGCTGCGTCAGCGCCGCCGTCCCAGCTAATTGATCTCCAGGAGCCTCGCTAATGAGCCCGGGGCCCAGGGGACGGGGCGGGGGGCTGCTCACCCCCCCGGCTTTGTGTGCCACCGAGCCCCTGGGCCCGCTGCCGGCCGGCTACCGCCCCCTCATGGGGCTGCCCTCTGCCCGCCCTGCCTGGGGCTCCAGCTGCAGTGGGGCCGGGCTGGGAGATGGGGGGCAGCGCTGCCCGTGGCTGCAGTGGGGCCAGGCTGGGAGATGGGGGGCAGCGCTGCCCGTGGCTGCAGTGGGGCCAGGCTGGGAGATGGGGGGCAGCGCTGCCCGTGGCTGCAGTGGGGCCAGGCTGGGAGATGGGGGGCAGCGCTGCCCGTGGCTGCAGTGGGGCCAGGCTGGGAGATGGGGGGCAGCGCTGCCCGTGGCTGCAGTGGGGCCAGGCTGGGAGATGGGGGGCAGCGCTGCCCGTGGCTGCAGTGGGGCCAGGCTGGGAGATGGGGGGCAGCGCTGCCCGTGGCTGCAGTGGGGCCGGGCTGGGAGATGGGGGCCAGCGCTGCCTGTGGCTGCAGTGGGGCTGGGCTAGGAGATGGGGGGCAGCGCTGCCCGTGGCTGCAGTGGGGCCAGGCTGGGAGATGGGGAGCAGCGCTGCCCGTGGCTGCAGTGGGGCCGGGCTGGGAGATGGGGGGCAGCGCTGCCCATGGCTGCAGTGGGGCCAGGCTGGGAGATGGGGGGCAGAACCCCCCACAAGGCAGTGGTTCCGACCCCCCGGTGAGCAGCGACCCCCCCCCCCCACGTGCCCAGGGCGGGGGCGTTTAGCTAGAGGGGCCAGGGGTCTGAGCCCCCAGATGCCCGAGTGGCGTTTTGCCCCAGGTCGGGGAGGAGCCGGGTCGCCCAAGCTCCCGGCCGCGTGCTGGGCCTGGCTGGCTCCCTGCCCCCCAGGGCTCCGTGGGGTCCCCTGTCCCCAGCCAACGACACCCCGGGGCCCCTTCCTTGGGTGGGCAGGCAGGGGCTGGCTTGCTGGGCCAGTCCTGCAGCTTTGCCCCCCTGTGATTAACCCCCAGCTCCAAGCCAGGGGGTGTGATGGGCCGGGCCGGGTCTGGGCACAGCTGAGGGCGTCCGCTCAGGGCAAATTGCTCAGATTTGGGGCTCCTTACAGCCCCCAGACTGGAGACCTCCCCAAACAGGCCACACACCAGTCCCACAGAGCGCTTCAGCTGCCTGTCTGGAGCCTCACGAGCAAAACCCCTCGAACACCCCAGCAATATCCGTGCCCCAAACAGCCCCAGGACTAACAGACGGGTGGGGGGTCCTAGCACCCAAACCCACCTACCCCGAACAAGTCCTGTCCGGTTCCAAGAAACCAGCCACAGATCCCTGGTCAATTTCCCCTCTGGATCTTACCCACAAATCACGCTGGGCCAATCCTGTAGCATCGAACATCTAAAGGGTTATTGCTACGAGAAAGAAAAGCCTGAGAGTGAGGCTGTTAAAGGATCCTACGTTACATGCACCGAATCTCCCAGTCCTCAGTGCAGGCTCTAGCAGAGATGTTGCAGCTGCTGGGTTAAAAGTCCTTGGTGCACATCCTATGCCAGGATGGGTTCACAGGTCTTCCCGGCTGGTGATTCCCTGCGAGGCCGCGTCTGGGATGAAGGGCTGAGCGGAGCACCAAATGGAGTCGGCCACATGGCCCCTGTATCCCTCCTTCCGGGTCTCTTCTTGGCTGCAGCAGGTCACCTGGCCCGTGGCCTGTCCCTGTGTCCCCTGCTGGCAGCCCCTAGGTATCGGTCCCCATTCTGGAGGGGTGTCCCCGGGCTATGAAGGGCCGTTGTCCCTAGGCCGAGCTCCCTCGCCCGTTGCTCAGCCCCGCAGGGAATAGTCGGATCCGCAGAGCCCGTGCTCACAGCGTCTCCGACGTTACAGTCGCGCGAGGAGCACGCACAGAGCCAGCAGAAGAGAGGCTTTCGCTTGACCCCTCACATGGCCCCTTTGTGCCCCCCCATGGGTGCAGCAGTGACCTGCCTGCTCCCCTCAGAATCCAGTAACGTGACGGGGGCATGACAGACGCCCCCCCAGGAACCGTGCTCCTGGCCCCCCCAGGCTCAGGAAGGGCCGGGACCCCCAGGCAGCAGCCGGCTCTCTGGGGCTTCCCCATGGGTCTTGGGTCTGGCTGCTGCCCCAGGCTGGATCCCCACAGGCCCTGGCTGCGGCTCTGGGGGCAGGGCTGGTCTGGGGGGGCCTCTATGGAGGTGTCGGGGGAGGGAAAGGGCTGGGGGCAGCGTGGGGCGGGGGGGGCCTGCGGGGTTCTCAGCCTGGCTGCCCTGTACCATTGCCCCCCGCAGGAGGGGAGTGGTGGGCGCTCAGGGCAGCCCGGGCGTGGGGGGCCAGGTGTTCCCCCCTCACCCCAGCTCTTGTCTCTCCCCCGCCCGGCCCAGCCGCTGCTGTGACAAGAAGAGCTGTGGGAACCGCAACGAGACCCCGTCCGACCCCGTCATCATCGACAGGTGAGGGGCCCCGCCGACGCCCCGGCCCTCTCGGCCCCACGTGCCACGGGACCCCCCAGCGCCCCCGGTCAGGAGACCCCCCCCAATGCCCCCAGCCACGGGACCCCCCAGCGCCCCCGGTCAGGGGACCCCCCCAATACCCCCAGCCACAGGACCCCCTCCAGCGCCCCCGGCCAGGGGACCCCTCCAGCGCCCCCGGCCACGGGACCCCCCCCAGTGCCCCAACCACAGGACCCCCCCCCACCCCAAGTGCCCCAGCCACGGGACCCCTCCAGCACCCCCGGTCAGGGGACCCCCCCCAATGCCCCCAGCCACGGGACCCCCTCCAGCGTCCCCGGCCACGGGACCCCCCCAGAACCCCCGGCCACGGGCCCCCCCCCCCAGTGCCCCAACCACAGGACCCCCTCTACCCCAAGTGCCCCAGCCACGGGACCCCCCCCAGCGCCCCCGGCCACGGGACCCCCCCAGTGTCCCCCGCCATCCCCGGGACCCCCGGCCGCGGGACTGCGGCCCCTGCCGATGGAGCTGCTCTGCCTGTTGCGAGGCAGACTCGGGCCGAGGGTTCTCACCCTGCTGGGGCAGCAGGGCCTCTGCCATGGGGCTTTCCAAAGGGGCCTGTGGGGCTCCCTGCCCCATGCACCAGCCCCCCCGGGAGGGGAGGGGGAGCTGGCTGAGGACCCGCGCGTTGCCATGGAAACGAGCAGCTGGTCCCGGAGCTCTTGGGCTTTGTAAGCGCCTGCGGCTGAGCCGGGGTCCCTGGGTCGCCGCTGCCCTCTGCTGGGTGCGCACAGAGCTGCCCCGCTGTGTGTCATGGGCCCAGCACGGCTGGTGAGAGTCGCCCTGCCGGGGTGTGTGGAGGGGTTGAACTGCGGGTCACGCGCTGGGGGCGGTGGGGCGTGGAGCGGGGCAAGGCCCCTCGGGGGGAGACGGGGGGGTGACTCCTGCAGGCTCTGGCCATGACCCACCCCTCAGCTCCGGACCTGGGAGGCGAGTCCATAATCACCCAGTTGTGGGGTTTCTTGGGCTGGCTGCTGTCAGACAGGTCGTGGGCTGGACTCTGTGTGTGACTGTGCTCTGCTGGAGGGAATCAGAACTGTTGTGCTGTGTGTCATAGGCCCTGTACTGCTCTAGCAGCGATTCTCCGTCTGCTGCAGCGGCAGGAGAAGCCGAGTTCCAGCCCTGCTGTTGCTGGTCAGTGCCTCCGGCGTGGGCATTGTGCCAGCGCTCGGGCTCGGCCCCGGGGGACTGTCGCCTTGTGACTATGGCTGGGGCTCCAGGGCGTGTGAAGTGTGGGGAGGGGTCAGTTCTGCGCCCCCCCCCCCCCCGTGTCTCCGCTGGGCCCATGGCTCTCCCGGCACGTTCTCCTGGGGAAGAGCCATCCCCGGCCTGCCGCCTTGCTGCCGGGGGCCTTTCCCTGCTGTGCCAACGGGCCCACCCGGGCCACGAGCCATGGGCAGGGGCTTCCGGCAGCGCGCCCCTGCGCCAACCCCCTGCCCTCTGCCGCCGGGGGCCGGGGCTGCACGCTGGCCCTGTGTGAGACAAGTGCCCCGGGGGTTGGTGCTTTCAGCAAGGCCAAGGAGACAGACGGGCCCCCGAAAATCCCCAGGCCCGGCTTGTCGGGGGGCAGGGCAGAGCTGGGGGGCAGGCCAGGGTCACAGGAAGGGCCAAAGAGCAGCAGGGAGCGTTTGCCGTCTGGCCCATGCGACCCTGCCTCCCGGGAGCAGGGTGGGGTGTGAATTCCCCCCTCAGAGCCCCCCGAGTCGCCGGCTCCTTGGGGCCCCACAGGTCCGGGAGGGGCAGGGGGCGGGGGCCCCTTGGGGATCCGGGGAGCGAGTGCCGCCCTCGGCAGCGCCAGCCCTGGGTTCCTGCCCCAGCGTGTGCCCCGGATCGGGGCCTAAAGCGGGTCTGTACGTTGGGCAAACGAGGGAGGCCCCCCCCCCCGTGCCAGCGGGCCAGACTCGCGTCCTCCCCGCCGCGGCCACCGCGAATTGGGCAGCTCTTTGTGCGTCGCCCGGCTCCCCCGGCTCCTGCCCGGACCGGTGCCACTGGGGGTCACGGCTCGAGGGGCCTGTCGGGGCGCTGGGCCCCGGGAGTCAGAGGCGGGAGGGGAGCAGGCTTGGGGTGCGCCAAGGCCCTCAGGGCCTCTGCTGGCTCCGGCCCCGGCTCGTGGCTCCCTCCCAAGGGGTATCCCGGGGCAGGTTTGGCTGCTGAGGCCTTGGTCTCGTCGCCTGCCCGGAGCCCCCTCCGCAGCGCGTGGGAGCCAGCCGTCCCGGCTGCTTTCCTGCCCGCGGGCTCCCTGCCTGCCGCTCCCACTCCGCCCCCTGCGCGGCAGCCAGGCAGCCAGACGCGGCAGATGGCGGAAGTGACATTTGCCGCCAGCCCGCCGCTTGCACCGCAACGACAACAGATAAATAACACACAACACACAGCTGCTGCCGCGAGCCCCACGGGGACGTGCGCGAGCGTCGTGCCGGGACGCTGCCGGGCTCACCGTGCGGAGAGCAGGCGCGCTCACGGGGCATCCACCCGTGCGAGGGTGACATTGACGTGGTGTCCAGCCAGCCCCTCGGACACGCCACGTGCAGCCACGCCAGGCCAGGCACACACCCATGTGCGAACGCCCCTCCCCACCCAGGCTGTGCCACACCCCCACAGCTCCCTTTCCCAGGTGCCCAGGCTGTTTGCACACAGCTGTGCTCGTCAGCCACGCACATGTAACCAAGGGGACGTGCCACGTGTCCACTCGCAGGGCCGTGCCGGGGCCTCGCCAGGCCGTGCCGGGGCCTCGCCGTGCCGTGCCGGGGACTCGCCGGGCCGTGCCGGGGCCTCGCCGTGCCGTGCCGGGGCCTCGCCGGGCCGTGCCGGGGCCTCGCCGGGCCGTGCCGGGGCCTCGCCGGGCCGTGCCGGGGACTCGCCGGGCCGTGCCGGGGCCTCGCCGGGCCGTGCCGGGGCCTCGCAGGGCCATGCCGGGGACTCGCAGGGCCGTGCCGGGGCCTCGCAGGGCCGTGCCGGGGCCTCGCCGGGTGCGCCTGGGTCTCTGCGAAGGAGCCAGTTGCAGAGGCAGGTTTTGCCAGGCAGAGACTTGCCCACAAGGAGTGTGGCTGCAGCTCCCCTTCCCCCCCCCACTGCCTTTTGGCCCTGCCACGGCGGGAGGAGGGGCGAAGGGCTCCGTGGCCAGCTGCGATTCCCGGGGCCACGCAGCTGCTGGGGCAGAGATGCCCTGGGCTGAGCCCCCAGCGGCGAGTCGGGGGCCTTGCAATGTGCCACGTCTGTGTAACCCCAAAGGCCCTGCTCTGACACCCGGAGGCTGCCGCAGAAACTGCCGGTGGCTACGGCCGCCTGACCTCACCCCCGCTTTGTTCAGGCTGAAATTTCCCGCCGTTGGCCTCTGCCCGCGGGTGCATCTTTCTGGAAACCGTGGGTAGACGCGGTTTGGCTGGCTCAGAGTCCAATGACCAGCCCCCCGCTGAGCACACAGGCTGGGTCTGTGCCCCGTGGCAGGGGGCGGGGAGTGGCCCGGCAGGCTGGGTCTGTGCCCCGTGGCAGGGGGCGGGGAGTGGCCCGGCAGGCTGGGTCTGTGCCCTGTGGCAGGGGGCGGGGAGTGGCCCGGCAGGCTGGGTCTGTGCCCCGTAGCAGGGGGCGGGGAGTGGCCCGGCAGGCTGGGTCTGTGCTCCGTGGCAGGGGGCGGGGAGTGGCCCGGCAGGCTGGGTCTGTGCTCCGTGGCAGGGGGCGGGGAGTGGCCCGGCAGGCTGGGTCTGTGCCCCGTGGCAGGGGGCAGGGAGTGGCCCAGCAGGCTGGGTCTGTGGCCCCGTGGCAGGGGGCAGGGAGTGGCCCAGCAGGCTGGGTCTGTGGCCCCGTGGCAGGGGGCGGGGAGTGGCCCGGCAGGCTGGGTCTGTGCCCCGTGGCAGGGGGCGGGGAGTGGCCCGGCAGGCTGGGTCTGTGCCCCGTGGCAGGGGGCGGGGAGTGGCCCGGCAGGCTGGGTCTGTGCCCCGTGGCAGGGGGTGGGGAGTGGCCCGGCAGGCTGGGTCTGTGCCCCGTGGCAGGGGGCGGGGAGTGGCCCGGCAGGCTGGGTCTGTGCCCCGTGGCAGGGGGCGGGGAGTGGCCCGGCAGGCTGGGTCTGTGCTCCGTGGCAGGGGGCGGGGAGTGGCCCGGCAGGCTGGGTCTGTGACCCCGTGGCAGGGGGCGGGGAGTGGCCCGGCAGGCTGGGTCTGTGCCCCGTGGCAGGGGGCGGGGAGTGGCCCGGCAGGCTGGGTCTGTGGCCCCGTGGCAGGGGGCGGGGAGTGGCCCGGCAGGCTGGGTCTGTGGCCCCGTGGCAGGGGGCGGGGAGTGGCCCAGCAGGCTGGGTCTGTGCCCCGTGGCAGGGGGCGGGGAGTGGCCCGGCAGGCTGGGTCTGTGCCCTGTGGCAGGGGGCGGGGAGTGGCCCGGCAGGCTGGGTCTGTGCCCCGTGGCAGGGGGCGGGGAGTGGCCCAGCAGGCTGGGTCTGTGCCCTGTGGCAGGGGGCGGGGAGTGGCCCGGCAGGCTGGGTCTGTGCCCCGTGGCAGGGGGCGGGGAGTGGCCCGGCAGGCTGGGTCTGTGCCCCGTGGCAGGGGGCGGGGAGTGGCCCAGCAGGCTGGGTCTGTGCCCTGTGGCAGGGGGCGGGGAGTGGCCCGGCAGGCTGGGTCTGTGCCCCGTGGCAGGGGGCGGGGAGTGGCCCGGCAGGCTGGGTCTGTGGCCCCGTGGCAGGGGGTGGGGAGTGGCCCGGCAGGCTGGGTCTGTGCCCCGTGGCAGGGGGCGGGGAGTGGCCCAGCAGGCTGGGTCTGTGCCCTGTGGCAGGGGGCGGGGAGTGGCCCAGCAGGCTGGGTCTGTGCCCTGTGGCAGGGGGCGGGGAGTGGCCCAGCAGGCTGGGTCTGTGGCCCCGTGGCAGGGGGCGGGGAGTGGCCCAGCAGGCTGGGTCTGTGCCCCGTGGCAGGGGGCGGGGAGTGGCCCGGCAGGCTGGGTCTGTGCCCCGTGGCAGGGGGCGGGGAGTGGCCCGGCAGGCTGGGTCTGTGGCCCCGTGGCAGGGGGCGGGGAGTGGCCCAGCAGGCTGGGTCTGTGCCCCGTGGCAGGGGGCGGGGAGTGGCCCGGCTGGCACTGGGCCGGAGAAGCCACATTGGCAGGGCGCCCGTGCCCCTCAGCAGTGTGGGGTGCAGGGAGGAGGACTCCTGGCCCGGCGGAGGCAGCAGGCGGCCATGGCAGGGCGCGAAGGAACGTGCCGCGGCCCCGGGGGCCAGGGCTCCCCGCGGGGAGACGTCGGGGGGGCCTGCCAGGCAGAGAGGGAGCCAGGCAATGGCCCAGGGTGCCTGGGGGGGGCCAGCTGCCAGTCTGCGAGACGAGGTGTGATGCAGGGAGCCAGATGTGCGGCGAAGGGAAGGGAGCTCGTTAGCTAATTGCATATGCAAATCACCCCTCCCTGTCCCTTGGCACCGGGACCGAGCCATGCAGCTGCCACCACGCGGCCGGGGGGGGGGGAGTGGCCCCCCAGTTCCTGCACTGGGGCCTCGTCTACCCGTCCCATCGGAACAGGGGAAGCCGAGGCCAGGCTGTGCCTGGCCAATCAGGACAGAGCAGGGCCCGTGTAGTCTGGTAGCGTGTGGGTCCGAGTGTGTCTGGGTGCGTGCGTTAGCGTGTGGGAGCCTGTCTGTGCGTGTCGGGGCGTAGGTGAGTGCGTGCGTTTGCATGTGTGAGCCTGTCCATGTGTGTCAGGGTATGGGTGCGTGTGTGTGTGTGTGTTAGTGCGTGTCCCTTTCCGTGTGTGTCCGGATGTATGTGCGTGTGTTAACATGTGTTACCCTCTCCGTGTGTGTTGGGGTGTACATAAGAACGGCTGTACCGGGTCAGACCAAAGGTCCATCTAGCCCAGTATCCTGTCTGTCAACAGTGGACAGTGCCGGGTGCCCCAGAGAGGGTGGACCGAAGACAATGATCAAGCGATTTGTCTCCTGCCATCCCTCTCCAGCCTCTGACAGACAGAGGCCAGGGACACCATTTTATCCCCTGGCTAATAGCCTTTTATGGACCTAACCTCCATGAAATTATCTAGCTTCTCTTTAAACTCTATTATAGTCCTAGCCTTCACAGCCTCCTCTGGCAAGGAGTTCCACAGGTTGACTACACGCTGTGTGAAGAAGAACTTTCTTTTATTAGTTTTAAACCTGCTACCCATTAATTTCATTTGGTGTCCTCTAGTTCTTCTATTATGGGAACTAATAAATAACTTTTCTTTATCAGCCCTCTCCACACCACTCATGATTTTATAGACCTCTATCATATCCCCCCTCGGTCTCCTCTTCTCTAAACTGAAATGTCCCAGTCGCTTTAACCTCTCCTCATATGGGACCTGTTCCAAACCCCTAATCATTTTAGTTGCCCTTTTCTGAGCCCTTTCCAAGGCCAAAATATCTTCTTTGAGGTGAGGAGACCACATCTGTACACAGTATTCAAGATGTGGGCGTACCATAGTTTTATACAGGGGCAGTAAGATATTCTGCGTCTTATTTTCTATCCCTTTTTTAGTAATTCTTAACATCCTATTTGCCTTTTTGACCGCCGCTGCACACTGCGTGGACGTTTTCAGAGAACTGTCCACGATAACTCCAAGATCTTTCCTGATTTGTCGTAGCCAGATTAGCCCCCATCATACTGTACGTATAGTTGGGGTTATTTTTCCCGATGTGCATTACTTTACACTTATCCACATTAAATTTCATTTGCCATTTTGTTGCCCAATCACTCAGTTTGGTGAGATCTTCTTGGAGTCCCTCACAGTCTGCTTCTGTCTTGACTATCTTGAACAGTTTAGTATCGTCTGCACTGTGTATGCACTGTGTTAGCGTGTGTGAGCCTGTCCGTGTGTGTCAGGCTGCATGTGTGTGTGTTAATGTGTGTGAATCTGCCTGTGTATCGGGGTGTATGTGCGTGTGGTAATGCGTGTGAATCTGTCTGTGTGTCAGGGTGTATGTGCGTGTGTTAGCGCGTGTGACTCTGTCTGTGTGTGTCGGGGTGTATGTGCGTGTGTTAGCGCGTGTGACTCTGTACGTGTGTGTTGGGGTGTATGTGCGTGTGTTAGCGCGTGTGACTCTGTACGTGTGTGTTGGGGTGTATGTGCGTGTGTTAGCGCGTGTGACTCTGTACGTGTGTGTTGGGGTGTATGTGCGTGTGTTAGCGCGTGTGACTCTACGTGTGTGTTGGGGTGTATGTGCGTGTGTTAGCGCGTGTGACTCTACGTGTGTGTTGGGGTGTATGTGCGTGTGTTAGCGCGTGTGACTCTGTACGTGTGTGTTGGGGTGTATGTGCGTGTGTCAGTGCGTGTGACTCTGTACGTGTGTGTTGGGGTTATGTGCGTGTGTTAGCGCGCGTGACTCTGTACGTGTGTGTTGGGGTGTATGTGCGTGTGTTAGCGCGTGTGACTGTATGTGTGTGTTGGGGTTATGTGCGTGTGTTAGCGCGTGTGACTCTGTACGTGTGTGTTGGGGTGTATGTGCGTGTGTTAGCGCGTGTGACTCTGTACGTGTGTGTTGGGGTGTATGTGCCTGTGTTAGCGTGTGTGACTCTGTACATGTGTGTTGGGGTGTATGTGCGTGTGTTAGCGTGTGTGACTCTGTATGTGTGTGTTGGGGTGTATGTGCGTGTGTTAGCGTGTGTGACTCTGTATGTGTGTGTTGGGGTGTATGTGCGTGTGTTAGCGTGTGTGACTCTGTCCGTGTGTGTTGGGGTGTATGTGCGTGTGTTAGCGTGTGTGACTCTGTCCGTGTGTGTTGGGGTGTATGTGCGTGTGTTAGCGTGTGTGACTCTGTCCGTGTGTGTTGGGGGTGGTACCAACCGGTCACATGGGGTCAGACCGAGGGTGCGTCCAGCCCGTGCCCACTGTGCCGGGTGCCCTGGTGGAAGAGGCGACCAGGTGAGGAGAACACCCCGCCCCGTCGCTCCTGCCAGTCGGGGGGCAACCGGGGGCTCCCCTCTGGTCTCTCGCCTCTGCCCCACAGAGGAGCCCGGGCACCTGGGCTGCCCGGTCCTTGGTCTGTCCGAGGGCGTCAGCCTGTCGCTGTTACAGCACTTCCCCGTCGTGGAACGAGGCGTGCAGCTAGTTTGGATAGGAAGGCTAGTCCGAACTAGCTACTCCGTGCCGCGTGTAGCCGCGTGTAGCCGCATGTAGCCGCGTGTAGCCGCGTGTAGCCGCGGGCACACAGTCCGAACTAGCCGGCATTTAAAAATGGCGGCGCCCGGCTTCATGCAAATTAAGCCCGGGAAATTCAAATCCCAGGCTTCATTTGCAACTCCGAATGACTACATTACCCCGCTAGTTCGAACTAGGGGGTAGTGTAGACAGACCCCCAGTCTGTATGCTAGCATGTGTGTGTCTTGGCGGTTGTGAGCACACGTGGTAGTGTGTGTGCTAGCGTGTGGGGGGCAGTTGTGAGCACACGTTTTAGTGTGTGTGCTAGCGTGTGTGGGCAGTTGTGAGCACATGTGTTAGTGTGCGTGTGCACTGTCCCAATGCCCGGCGTGTTCCTGCCTGTGTGCTGGGCGCTGGGAGGGGGAAGAGCCCGCCTGGGCTTTGTGTGCCTCGGTGCCTGTGCCATGTGTGGTTGAGGCCGGAGAGCAAAGGCCCTGACGGGGAAAGACTCAAACCCCTCCCAACCCGTGGCAGGCCATTGTGTGCCACGGCCCTTCGCGCCCCTCTGGCCCCAGTGCGGGCAGCATGCCGGGGGCAGGGCGCGCCGTCCCCCTGTCCCTACACAGCCCTGTTTGTCTGTCCCTCTCTGCTGCCAGGAGGGGGTGCAGGCCGCTCCAGGGGAGCCCCCGGGTAAGAGCGATGGGGTGCGAGCCCAGGGCCCCGCCTTGCTGCCAGCGGAGGAGTGTCCTCGCCCCCGGCGCGGCCCACGGAGCCCGTCCTGCCTGGTTCTGGGGGCAGGCCGGGCCGGGCAGCGGGGGGGCTGGCTGGGGAATCGGGGCTCTGCTGCTCACAGCCTCCTGCCTGCAGGACCCGCCGGAAGGTGCACGCGCTGGGGAGGAGTCAAGGAGCCGGGCCCGCGGCAGCTGGGGCGGGGGCTCCGTGCCAGGAGGTGCCCGCCCCCGGGACACTGGCCCGCTCCTGGCCGGAGAGCGGGAGGGCAGAGCCAGGCCGGCCCGCGCTGGCCGGGTGCTGTGCCCCATGCGGAGGGGGGAGCGGTCCCGGGCCGGGCCCAGCTGAGGAACGCTGCAGGGGCCGGAGGGCCCCCCCCCTACAGGAAGGGTCCAGGCCCCCCCCCACAGGAAGGACGTGGGCGCACTGGAGAGGGGCCGGGGGGGCGATGAAAGGGGGCTGGAGAGCACGACCTACGAGGGGGGGGCTGAGGGACTGGGGCTTGTTCCGTCTGCAGAAGGGAAGAGCGAGGGGGGATTGGGGAGCAGCCGGCAGCTCCCTGCAGGGGGGTCCCCAAGAGGCTGGCGAGAGGCTGTTCTCAGGGGGGCGGATGCAGAACGAGGAGCAATGGGCTCAAGTTGCAGGGGGGGAGGTCCAGGTTGGACATTAGGCAGGGGGGGGAAGCGCTGGGCTGGTTCCCTAGGGAGGGGGGGATTCTCCATCCCTAGAAGGTTTCAGTCCCGGCTGGACCAAGCCCTGGCTGGGCTGATTGAGTTGGGCTGGTCCTGCCTTGGGCAGGGGGCTGGGCGCCCTGACTCCTGAGGTCCCTTCTGCTCTGGCTCTGGGCCAGCTTTGTCCTCGAGGGAGGCCTGGCCGGCTGGGCTGGGCCATCGCCCCGCGCCTTGCGTGGTCCCTGCCCCTTGCGTTACAGTCGCGCCTGTCTCCTCCCGTCGGGCCGTAGCTTCCCCCTCTGCAGAGCTGGCAGCTGCCCGGCCCTGCGCGGCAACTCTGACCGCCCCCCCCGCGCCCTCGAACCACGAGGGAGAACAGCATCTCCCTCCCGAGTTCCTTGGGGGCGTGGGTGGGGGACGGGTCCGTGCATGAAGGACTTAGTGAAGGAATGAGCCATGTGGGTCGTTTATGGGTTGTGGCCTCTTCTCTGTAGTGGCAAGGAGTTCCACAGATCAGGGCCAGGTCTATAAAATCATGGCTGGAGTGGAGAACGTGAATAAGGAAAAGTTATTTACTTGTTCCCTTAACACATGAACGAGGGGCCACCAAAGGAAATGAAGAGGTACTAGGTTTAAAACAAACAAAAGGAAGGTTTCCTTCATGCAGTGCACAGTCAACCTGTGGAACTCCTTGCCAGGGGATGTTGTGAAGACCAGGACTTTAACAGGGTTAGAAAAGAACTGAGACTCCCCTGTCAGCCAGGTGCCCGACTATGACTCCCCCACCGACTTAGGGCCCCGTGGGATTTCCAAGGCAACCAGAGGGCAAGTGCTTGGGCTTCAGGAAGGTCTCTCTCCCTGTGTCCAATCGTAGCCCCCTCCCCTGCACCCGGCTCCAGCCCCTAAGCTCCATGGCTAAGGGCCTGGCCCCGCCCTCAACCTCACACCATAGGGCTCTGGGCCTCCTCTGGCCGCTGGCCCCTCTGGGGTGTCTGAGTCACTGCCTAGGGGAAGCTGGGGGGCCTGTTCCTCCTTCCCCCTGCACGCCGCCCAGCGTTGCGTGGAAGCCAGGCACTGGGGCAGCCACCCAGGAGAGATTCCGGTGCTGCCCCACGGATTGGCAGAGCGCCCCCAGCCAGCAGCAGCCAGCAGCCTGTTTCTCCTGGTGGTGCACATCCACACATGCTTCCGTGCACACAACAAAATTTCTTCCGCACTTGAATGGAAAACCTTGGCCCCCACCTGCACCAAAGCCCGGGGGAGCAGGGAGCTCTGCAGGGACCCCCCAGCTGGGCCGCCCCCGCTCTCAAAGCGAGGCAAAGCCCCAGCGAAGGGCGTCGCGCTGTGAACCGGGGGCAGCAGGAACCGCCGGCGGAGAGCGGGACGAAAGGCCAAGTCCACCCGGCGCCCCGGAAAGGCCCCTTCGGATAAAGTGAGGCCCCTTCCCCCCCGGGTTTCCCATCGTTCCCTCCAGCATGGGGGTGGCCTGTCTCCTTCCAGCGACTCTCCACGGCCCCGCCCTGCCTTCCTGCCCCGCAGCAGCCCGTCCTTGCCCAGGTCAGCTGGGGGGCCAGGCTTCCCCTCCCCGGGCGCCCCGCTCCCGCGTCCCCTGGCGCCCAGCCCCACTGGTTTAGAGAGCCCGGTAAGTGCCCTATCAACATGTTAATCAAATTACTTAGGAGCTAAAATTGACGCTTTTCATTAATTATACAAGATTATTCTAATTGCCAATTCAAATTTATGCGCTCGGAACAGAAGGTGTTCGGCAGCGTGGCTGGGAATTTGCATATTAAATGGGGAGCGTGGTGCATTAGGGATGCTAATGTATGCGCATTGTCTTTATTTTTAACTCCCGGGCCCATATGCGCGGCTGCCGCGCTCCGAGGTGAAGAAGTCCGACGTCGGCTTCTTCTTATTTCCCCCCCTCTCCTCTTAGTCAAAGTCGGGGGTGCCGGAGGGGGGTGGGAGCAGCCGTGGGGGGGTCAGTGGGGGCTCGGGGCTCGTTTGCTGTCAATCTCAGCTCCTTCCTGGGGTGGGGGGAGCGGTTCTCCCCCCCTTTTCCATGTTCCTTCCTTTCTGTGATTACCACCTGGGATGGAGGCTGGGCCGCCGCGTCCCGAGGCCCCGTCTCTCGGCCTCTCGCCCCCTCTGCTCTCGGCGGCGAGCCCCGCGGCAGGGCCGGCCCTGAGGCTGGCTCCCTTGGCCGGCGCGAGCCACGCGCGGGTTTTCCTTTTCCTTTCCTCCCCGCGACTCCCTGCCGCGGCGCTGTGCGGGTCGTGCACCGAGCCGGATGGGCTGCCTGCTCCGGGGAGGCCTCGCCCGGGCCCTGCCGCGGTCGGGGCGAGCAGCGCAAGCGGGGCGCGGCTGGGTAGGAGGCCACTTGCAGCCCCGGGAGAGGCCATCTGCGTGCGGTTAAGACGGGGCAGAGCTGAGCCAGCCACTGCAAAGGGAACGGCACGGCGCAGTCCGGCACCTGTTAGCGTAGACGCGGCGTTAAAACATCAGAACGGCCAGGCTGGGTCGGACCAAGAGTCCATCCGGCCCAGGGTCCTGTCTGCCCACAGCAACCAACGCCCGGGCCCCGGAGAGAGGGAACCGAACAGGGAACCATCACGTGATCCCTCCTCATTCCCGTCCCTGAAAAAACAGAGGCCAGGCACACCTCCCTGCCCAGCCTGGCTAACGGCCATCGATGGGCCTAACCTCCATGGATTTATCTGGCTCTTTGTAAAGTCCTGGTCTTCACAGCATCCTGTGGCAAGGAGTTCCACAGATTGTGCGCTGCATGGAGAAAAACTTCCTTTGGTTTGTTTTAAACCTGGTGCCCCCTAGTTCGCGTGTTATGGGGTTCTGGAGCATGCCCTAAGGGTTCTGGACCATCGCACTCCTCCTCCCCGGGCAACAGGTCTCCATCACGTGGGGCTGGCGGTGCAGGGCGTTGGCTTTGTCTGAGCTCAGTGCAGTGGGGGCCCTTTGGCACAGTGCGGGGCAGCGCCGCTCTGCACAGCTCTGTGCTGGCCGGGAACAGCGCCCCCGGGGCAGGACGCCACCTGGCCCAGGAGACATTGACACCTGCAGGGGTTTGGGAGAGGAGCCGGGGCCCAGCGGGGGTGAGGGGCTGGGTTCTGCGCCAGGCCATGACTCCGGAGGGGCCTGAGACATCTGGGGGCAGGTTAAATGTCCCAGACAGGATCCCTGCGCCTGCTCTGCCCTTAGCGGCTGGTGCCTCCCCGTAGGCCCAGCCCGGGCCCCCAGCCCCGAGGGAGATGGAGAAGTGTCAGGCCCTGGCCCCCCCAAGCTTTGGGTCTCCCCCGAGCCGTGGGTCAGCGAGGCGGCTGAGCTGCCTGGTACCTTCTGCAGACCCAGTCCAGGTGTGCGCCGGTGCCAGGCCCCGAGGCCAGCCCCTGGGGCCAGCGCCGGAGAGAGCTGGGGCGTGGGCATGCGGGGCCCTTGTGGGGCATGGGACGCTGCCTGGGCCACTCCCGCCCCCCGCCGTGCCGCTCCCGGCAGGACCCGGCGCTGCAGGGCTGGGCTGTGGGGGGAGGTGCGTGGGGGGCGCTGTGTGGAGATGGGGATTGTATTAACATGCTTTGCCACTCGTGCCCAGCCCCACATGCCTAGGGCGGGTGCGCCTGCGGGGGGGGGGGGGGGCTTAGGCTGTAACCGCCCCCCGGGCCAGCGTCCTGCTCTGTGCGGGAGGCAGATGTGGGGTCATCAGCCCCCTCGGCTCCTGGGAGGGCCCTCGAGGGCCCCTTAGCCCAGCCGCCGCATGGAGGCCGGACCAGGCTCCCCGGGCCCAGCCCCGACGGGTTTGTCGGCCTGTTCCTGAGCCCCTCAGTGGCGGGGACCCCCAGCCCCCCGGGAGGCCTGCTCCCAGCTCAGCCACTGGGGCTAGATCCCCCCACGGCTCCCTGCGGCAGGTTCCGCCCCTCGCTCCTGCTCTCAGCCCGCCACAGACGGGACGGCTGGGCCAGGCCCCCTTCGCCGTCGCCCCTCGCGGCCAGACGTGCCCCGTCCGTACCCCACCTCCGGCCCCTGCACCGTCTCCCTGCGGCGCGGCTCTGCCCCGGACTCAGACCTCCCCGCCCCTCTCCCAAGGGGGCCCGGCTCTGGGCGCAGCCCCTGGCCAGTGCGGCCCACCGGGGCTCAGTATGTGACCCAGCCCTGGCCGCTGGGCAGCTGGTCCCTGCTCGGGCTGGGGGCTGCTGGCTCCTTCCCCCCTCCGCCCCCCGAGTGCCTTGCACCGCTCGCTGGGCCGTCTCCCCTGCTCCATGTCAGACCCGCCGGGCCCCCTGGGATTCTCAGCCTGCCCCCCGCAGGGAGGGGGTCGGCCTGCTCGGTGGGAGCCGGGCCAGCCCACCCTGGCGGTCCCTGGCTGGCCAGTCATCGGCCCAGAGTTGTCTCGGATTCCCCCGGCCCTCGCCCCCTTTGTAAAGGCCGGGGCAATGTGTGGGGTTCCCTGGGACTCGGGGCCTGCCCCCGAGATCCCGGAGCCTGTCGCTAGCGGTTCCAGGACGGCTCCGGCTGGGCTCTGACCGGATCCCGGCAGGGCACGGATCCAGGATACAGGCCCTGAGGACGGGCCGTCTGGCCGAGGCCCTGGGGCTGGCGGTGTGAGTCCCTGCCACAGCCTGGGAGGTGGGAGCAGTCCGTTCCCCTGGGACAGGCCAGGCCTGGGGGGATCTGGGCCTGCCCCAAGGGGAGCGGGGGAGCCGGAGACCGGCTGAGGAGCACGGCTCTCGGGGCTGTGTGCCCCTGTTCCCAGGGGGCTCATGCCAGAGGTGACACCTCGGTGTGCCCCTCGCCCCCTCCCCACCCTGGGGGCAGGGCAGCTGTGGCGAGAGGAATGGGGCAGGGAGGCCTGGGAGAACCGGCCCTCAGGGCAGAGACCCCCTGTTACGGGGTGTGTGGGAGCCCCCGGGCCCTGCCCCCCAGCTGCAGCCAGCGGGACTCTCAGGCGGCAGGTAGAAGAGAAGGGTTGTTGGTACCCAGGGCCCAGGAGCCACCAGTGCAGCCCATGCGGGGGATGGGGGACCCCTGGCTCTGGGCCCCAGCCCCCCAGGCCAGCTGGGCTCCCTTCTCCCCCACCAGCGGGGAAACTAACTCCTGGCCCCAGCCCCCCGGCTGCCCCGCCCCCTCCTGGGTTCAGATTCCTGGGCAAGGTGTCACCTGCCCCCCCCCCCCCAGGCAGCCGGGGCTATTGTTGGGAGGTGCTAAGCCACGCCCACATTCCCATCCCCAGCCGGGCACCAGTGCAGCACCAGGGAAACTGAGGCACACCTGGGTTACAGCACAACAGCACAGGCCAGTAGGAACCTCACACAGCACAACAGAGCAAACACAATCCCCACCGTGTCACCCCCCCCCCCCCCCGGCTCCTCCCCGCCCCTCCCCTGCACTCCAGCCTCCTGCTCATCAGCCGCTAATGGGGCTGCTGCTAAGTGGGTTCCTTCCCGCTGTGGCTCCTCTCACCTGAGCCCTCCACCAACCCCCTTCACGCACCGCCCCCCCATCCCATCCCCCGCCTGGCCCCTTCCCCCCAGTCGCCAGTGCTCTGCTCAGCCCCCTTCCCAGCGTGGGGCAGGAGGAGGGCTGGGAAGAGCTGGGGAGGAGCAATGGGGGTGGGTGCGAGGCAGGACTGAGGCACATTAGCAGGACTGGGGGGCAGACGGGCTGGGGTAGCTGGGCTGGGGGTCGGGTTTGGGGGGATTGGCAGAGCAGGGGGGCAGACGGGCTGGGGTAGCTGGGCTGGGGGTCGGGTTTGGGGGATTGGCAGGGCAGGGGGGCAGACGGGCTGGGGTAGCTGGGCTGGGGGTCGGGTTTGGGGGGATCGGCAGAGCAGGGGGGCAGACGGGCTGGGGTAGCAGGGGCTGGGGGTCGGGATTGGGGGATCGGCAGAGCAGGGGGGCAGACGGGCTGGGGTAGCAGGGGCTGGGGGTCGGGATTGGGGGATCGGCAGAGCAGGGGGGCAGACGGGCTGGGGTAGCTGGGCTGGGGGTCGGGATTGGGGGGATCGGCAGAGCAAGGGGGCAGACGGGCTGGGGTAGCAGGGGCTGGGGGTCGGGATTGGGGGATCGGCAGAGCAGGGGGGCAGACGGGCTGGGGTAGCTGGGCTGGGGGTCGGGATTGGGGGATCGGCAGAGCAGGGGGGCAGACGGGCTGGGGTAGCAGGGGCTGGGGGTCGGGATTGGGGGGATCGGCAGAGCAGGGGGGCAGACGGGCTGGGGTAGCTGGGCTGGGGGTCGGGATTGGGGGATCGGCAGAGCAGGGGGGCAGACGGGCTGGGGTAGCTGGGCTGGGGGTCGGGATTGGGGGATCGGCAGAGCAGGGGGGCAGACGGGCTGGGGTAGCTGGGCTGGGGGTCGGGATTGGGGGGATCGGCAGAGCAGGGGGGCAGACGGGCTGGGGTAGCTGGGCTGGGGGTCGGGATTGGGGGATCGGCAGAGCAGGGGGGCAGACGGGCTGGGGTAGCTGGGCTGGGGGTCGGGATTGGGGGATCGGCAGAGCAGGGGGGCAGACGGGCTGGGGTAGCTGGGCTGGGGGTCGGGATTGGGGGATCGGCAGAGCAGGGGGGCAGACGGGCTGGGGTAGCAGGGCTGGGGGTCGGGATTGGGGGATCGGCAGAGCAGGGGGGCAGACGGGCTGGGGTAGCTGGGCTGGGGGTCGGGATTGGGGGATCGGCAGAGCAGGGGGGCAGACGGGCTGGGGTAGCTGGGCTGGGGGTCGGGATTGGGGGATCGGCAGAGCAGGGGGGCAGACGGGCTGGGGTAGCAGGGGCTGGGGGTCGGGATTGGGGGGATCGGCAGAGCAGGGGGGCAGACGGGCTGGGGTAGCTGGGCTGGGGGTCGGGTTTGGGGGGATCGGCAGAGCAGGGGGGCAGACGGGCTGGGGTAGCTGGGCTGGGGGTCGGGATTGGGGGATCGGCAGAGCAGGGGGGCAGACGGGCTGGGGTAGCTGGGCTGGGGGTCGGGATTGGGGGGATCGGCAGAGCAGGGGGGCAGACGGGCTGGGGTAGCTGGGCTGGGGGTCGGGATTGGGGGATCGGCAGAGCAGGGGGGCAGACGGGCTGGGGTAGCTGGGCTGGGGGTCGGGATTGGGGGATCGGCAGAGCAGGGGGGCAGACGGGCTGGGGTAGCTGGGCTGGGGGTCGGGATTGGGGGATCGGCAGAGCAGGGGGGCAGACGGGCTGGGGTAGCTGGGCTGGGGGTCGGGATTGGGGGATCGGCAGAGCAGGGGGGCACAGAAATGATAGGCTAAACAGAAGGCGAAGAGTGGAAGGGGAAACTGAGGCACCGAGCGGGGCTGGGACTCTGCGTGGGGCTGGCTGTGAGGGGTGATCCAGGTCACCGGGGCGGGGGGCAGGGAGGATGCAGGAGGCGCTGAGGAGTGTCCGGCCCAGGGACTAGCAAGGGCGGAGCAGGAGATCCCGGGTCGGGGGTGCGCACGTGGAGTGGTGCTGAGCCGGGTTACTGTGCGGAGACGCCGCCGGCCCTGGGCCCTGGGAGTGGGGTCAGGCCTCCAGGGCGGGGCAGGCCGGTCGAAAGGTGCGGGGGCTCGGCGTGGGCACAGACGCAGGGTGTAGGGCACAAGCCCTGCCCCCAGGGGATGTGGCAGGTCCCAAGCGGATGCTTGTGCATCTGGCTTCACGTTCCCAGCTGGCCGGAGGGACCTACATTCTAAGCCTGACTCGTTCAGCCCCACGTCCCTCCCCTTCTTGAGCCTCTGGGAAATGCAGTCGAGTCCTGTACCTGGGCCAGGAGCATGGGCTACTGCTGCCCTCTGCTGGGGGAATCAGAACTGCCCACCGCGGTTCATAGCCCCTGTACTGCTAGCAGAGGAGATTTGCCATGAGCAAGGGGCTGAGCCATTGGACCAGGGGATCTGACTTCCAGCCCTGCTGTGGCTGTGAAGTGCCAGGGGAGAGCCTGCCCCCCTGCCACAGGATATGTTACTCCAGCAGAACCCGGGGGGCTGTGGTGTGGGGCTAAGGCTGCCAGCAATGAGAGCAGGGATCAGGGCTGGCAAAGGATCCCCCCCATGTGCCACCTCCAGCCCAGACGCTAGGGAAAGGGCCGCAGGCTGAGGAAGCAGCGAGAATACCCCAGGGCTCCTCTGTAAGGCACCGAAGCAGGCTGTGTCCAGACTGCACCCCTCTGTCGCCAGAGCGATGGAGATTAGCACGTCAGAATTGCTAATGAAGCAGGGATTTAAATATCCTGCGCTTCATTAGCATAAACATGGCCGCCGCTTTTTCGAGAAGACCCGGCAGTCTAGACGCGGCTCTGTCGAAAAGAAACGACAGATCCTGGAACCTTCGCTTTGTGCGGAATACAGGGTCTGTCGCCAAAGGGGTCACTTTCACCAGACCCGCGTCTCCACTGCCGGTTTTGTTCTTTTTTCGAAAAAGCTCCACTTCGAAAAACGCGGCGGCCATGTTTATGCTAATGAAGTGCGGGATGTTTTAATCCCTGCTTCATTAGCAATTTTGGTGTGTTTGATTTGCATCTCTCTGTCGACAGTGGGGTGCAGTCTAGACGTAGCCCCAGTCACACAGAGCACTTGACAGCCCGGTGCTCCCTGTGCCCCCCAGCCCCCCTCACACAGGGGAGAGGTTATAACCCATCCCCCCCCTCCCCTCAGACACCCCAGTGCTCCCTGTGCCCCCCAGCCCCCCTCACACAGGGGAGAGGTTATAACCCATCCCCCCATCTCCCCTCAGACACCCCAGCGCTCCCTGTGCCCCCCAGCCCCCCTCACACAGGGGAGAGGTTATAACCCATCCCCACCTCCCCTCAGACACCCCAGTGCTCCCTGTGCCCCCCAACCCCCCCTCACACAGGGGAGAGGTTATAACCCATCCCCACCTCCCCTCACACACCCCAGTGCTCCCTGTGCCCCCCAACCCCCCCTCACACAGGGGAGAGGTTATAACCCATCCCCCCCTCCCCTCAGACACCCCAGTGCTCCCTGAGCCCCCCCAGCCCCCCCTCACACAGGGGAGAGGTTATAACCCATCCCCCACCTCCCCTCAGACACCCCAGTGCTCCCTGAGCCCCCCCAGCCCCCCTCACACAGGGGAGAGGTTATAACCCATCCCCCCCTCCCCTCAGACACCCCAGTGCTCCCTGTGCCCCCCAGCCCCCCTCACACAGGGGAGAGGTTATAACCCATCCCCCACCTCCCCTCAGACACCCCAGTGCTCCCTGTGCCCCCCAGCCCCCCCTCACACAGGGGAGAGGTTATAACCCATCCCCCACCTCCCCTCACACACCCCAGTGCTCCCTGTGCCCCCCAACCCCCCTCACACAGGGGAGAGGTTATAACCCATCCCCCACCTCCCCTCACACACCCCAGTGCTCCCTGTGCCCCCCAACCCCCCTCACACAGGGGAGAGGTTATAACCCATCCCCCACCTCCCCTCAGACACCCCAGTGCTCCCTGTGCCCCCCCAGCCCCCCTTACACAGGGGAGAGGTTATAACCCATCCCCCCCACCTCCCCTCACACCCCAGTGCTCCCTGTGCCCCCCCATCCCCCCCTTACACAGGGGAGAGGTTATAACCCATCCCCCACCTCCCCTCAGACACCCCAGTGCTCCCTGTGCCCCCCAACCCCCCTCACACAGGGGAGAGGTTATAACCCATCCCCCACCTCCCCTCACACACCCCAGTGCTCCCTGTGCCCCCCAGCCCCCCCTCACACAGGGGAGAGGTTATAACCCATCCCCCACCTCCCCTCACACACCCCAGTGCTCCCTGTGCCCCCCAACCCCCCTCACACAGGGGAGAGGTTATAACCCATCCCCCACCTCCCCTCAGACACCCCAGTGCTCCCTGTGCCCCCCCAGCCCCCCTTACACAGGGGAGAGGTTATAACCCATCCCCCCCTCCCCTCACACACCCCAGTGCTCCCTGTGCCCCCCCAGCCCCCCTTACACAGGGGAGAGGTTATAACCCATCCCCCCCACCTCCCCTCACACCCCAGTGCTCCCTGTGCCCCCCCATCCCCCCCTTACACAGGGGAGAGGTTATAACCCATCCCCCACCTCCCCTCAGACACCCCAGTGCTCCCTGTGCCCCCCAACCCCCCTCACACAGGGGAGAGGTTATAACCCATCCCCCACCTCCCCTCACACACCCCAGTGCTCCCTGTGCCCCCCAGCCCCCCCTCACACAGGGGAGAGGTTATAACCCATCCCCCACCTCCCCTCACACACCCCAGTGCTCCCTGTGCCCCCCAACCCCCCTCACACAGGGGAGAGGTTATAACCCATCCCCCACCTCCCCTCAGACACCCCAGTGCTCCCTGTGCCCCCCCAGCCCCCCTTACACAGGGGAGAGGTTATAACCCATCCCCCCCTCCCCTCACACACCCCAGTGCTCCCTGTGCCCCCCCAGCCCCCCTTACACAGGGGAGAGGTTATAACCCATCCCCCACCTCCCCTCACACCCCAGTGCTCCCTGTGCCCCCCCATCCCCCCCTTACACAGGGGAGAGGTTATAACCCATCCCCCACCTCCCCTCAGACACCCCAGTGCTCCCTGTGCCCCCCAACCCCCCTCACACAGGGGAGAGGTTATAACCCATCCCCCACCTCCCCTCAGACACCCCAGTGCTCCCAGTGCCCCCCCCCAGCCCCCCTCACACAGGGGAGAGGTTCTAACCCATCCCCCCCCTCCCCTCAGACACCCCAGTGCCCCCTGTGCCCCCCCAGTCCCCCTCACACAGGGGAGAGGTTCTAACCCATCCCCCCCTCCCCTCAGACACCCCAGTGCTCCCTGTGCCCCCCCAGCCCCCCTCACACAGGGGAGAGGTTCTAACCCATCCCCCCCTCCCCTCAGACACCCCAGTGCTCCCTGTGCCCCCCCAGCCCCCCTCACACAGGGGAGAGGTTATAACCCATCCCCCACCTCCCCTCACACACCCCAGTGCTCCCTGTGCCCCACCCAGCCCCCCTCACACAGGGGAGAGGTTATAACCCATCCCCCACCTCCCCTCAGACACCCCAGTGCTCCCTGTGCCCCCCAGCCCCCCTTACACAGGGGAGAGGTTATAACCCATCCCCCACCTCCCCTCAGACACCCCAGTGCTCCCTGTGCCCCCCAGCCCCCCTCACACAGGGGAGAGGTTCTAACCCACCCCCAGCAGGTTCTCCCGGTGCCAAAGGATGAGCCACACGCCCAGGTCAGTTTATACCGGGGCTCTCACCCCGGAGCCCCCTGGGCCTGTCTGGCTTGGGCAGGGTGAGGAGTGGCGGAAGGAGGCCGCGGGGGCGGGTGAGGGAAGCCCGTGGCTGGGGCCGGCTCTCAGCAGGGACGAACAAGCGGCAGCTCCCCAGTCTCTGGGGGTATGTCTACACTAGAAAGTTAGTTCGAACTAACGGACGTTAGTTCGAACTAACTTTCCTATGCGCTACACTAGCGCTCCGCTAGTTCGAATTTGAATCGAACTAGCGGAGCGCTTAGTTCGAACTAGGTAAACCTCATTTTACGAGGACTAACGCCTAGTTCGAACTAGCTAGTTCGAACTAAGGGCTGTGTAGCCCTTTAGTTCGAACTAGTGGGAGGCTAGCCCTCCCCAGGTTTCCCTGGTGGCCACTCTGGCCAACACCAGGGAAACTCTATGCCCCCCTCCCGGCCCCGGACCCCTTAAAGGGGCACGGGCTGGCTACGGTGCCCGTGCCAGGTGCAAGCCTGCCAGCACCCAGCTAGCAGACCCTGCACCTGGCACGGCACAGAGCCACCCACCCGATGCCCCCCAGCCCACCCCCTCTTGCCGGGACCAGGCTGGCGGCTCCCGGGAGCTTGCCCTGGACCGCAAGAGGCGGGCACCTTCCTGGGCTAGTGCGGACATCGTGGACCTCGTCCACGATCTCCGCACTAGGCACAGGAAAGTGGCCGTCTAGGGCAGGAGAGCTGCCAGCCTGGCCACCCAGGACCAGGTGTGCATGAAAATCAAGGGGGTCCACTGAGACCCCCGACACTGAGCCCTGAGCTTACAATGGCCGTACTGGGTCAGACCAAAGGTCCATCTAGCCCAGTAGCCTGTCTGCCAACAGCGGCCAACCCTAGGGACCCTGGAGGGGATGGACCGAAGACAATGACCAAGCCATTTGTTTCGTGCCATCCCTCTCCAGCCTTCCACAAACTTTGGGCAGGGATACCACTCCTACCCTCTGGCTAATAGGACTCCATGGACCCAACCTCCATGACTTTATCTCACTTCCCTTTCAACTCTGTTCTAGTTGTAGCCTTCACAGCCTCCTGCAGCAAGGAGTTCCACAGGTTAACTATTTGCTTTGTCAAGAACAACAACTTTCTCTTACTAGTTTCAAGCCTGCTACCCATTCCTTTCCTTTGGTGTCCTCTAGTCCTTCTTTATGGGAACTCAGGAAGAACTTTTCTGAATGCACCCTCTCCACCCAACCCCTGCTTTTAGAGACCTCTATCCTGTCCCCCCTCCGTCTCCTCTTTTCTAAGCTGAACAGTCCCAGTCTCTGTAGCCTCTCTTCATCTGGGACCTGTTCCCAACCCCTGATCATGTTAGTTGCCCTCCCCTCTCCCAGCCTTTCTCTTCCCCTCTCCCACCTCCTTTTCCCAGTCTCCCCCAGTTTTGTTCAATAAAGACAGAGTCAATGTTGGAAGAAACGTTATCTTTATTTTGTACATCAATAAGAAGGGGGGCTAGGGAAGGGCAAGTGGAAGGAGGTGAGGGAGGAATGGGGTACGAGCCCCCGATGGGGAGGACTGGGCTGGCTCTGCGGGCTTCTGGGGGTGGAAGCTCTCCTGCAGCCCCCCAATTACTCCCTCTCCCCAGATGGCAGCCTGCGGCAAGTGCAGCCGGGCTGATGGCCGAGTGGTGTGATGTGCCCAGTGTGGGCACTCAGGGCACTCCAAGCCAGAACTTCTTTGCAAGCGGGGCACCCCTTAGAACTGTGTGTCCGGGGTGGGGGTCGGGACCCTTTAAGCGCAGCCCTCGGCTAGCCTGAGACAGCATCTCCATGCTCTAAGTCCTCCTTTTATGCCCTGCCGGCACTGCTTCCGGCCATCATTAAGCCCTGTTCAGAGTCCACTCAATGTGGACTTACTAGTTCGAACTAGCAAAACGCTAGTTCGAACTAGTTTTTAGTTCTAGATGCGTTAGTTCGAACTAGCTTAGTTCGAATTAACTAATTCGAACTAAGTTAGTTCGAACTAGCGCTGTAGTGTAGACGTACCCTGGGACACGTCCTGCGCCGGGCCGGCGCGCCCTCCCCTCTGCGCAGCGCGAGGATGCTCTCCCCGAGGAGGGCTGGGCTGGAACGCAGGGGCCGCTAGGGCTCGCGCGTCCCCTGGCCCGCGTGCAGGGACTCCTCTGCTCCCCTTGTCCGCCTGCCCAGCGCCTTTCTCGGCAGCAGAGCCCCTCCCGTGTGGGTCGCCCCCCGCGCTCCTTGTCCCTCGGGGACGCGGAGTCACTGGCCTTGCCTCCCAGAAGCAGACACTTGGGTAGGTTGCTGTGCGGCCAGGCGTGCATGTGCGTAGGGGTCTGTGGCTGGGTGTGCTCGGAGGTCGGGGTGTGGCTAGATCCCTGTGCTTCAGCGTGTCCGGGTGTGCGTGTGGATAGAATCCCACGTGTCCAACTGTGTGTGTCAGTGTAATCCCGAGTCTCTGGCTGTGTGTGTCGATAGAACCCCAGGTTTCCAGCTGTGCATATCAGTGGAACCCCATGTGTCCAGCTGTGTGTGTCAGTAGAACCCCGAGTGTCCGGCTGTGTGTGTCAGTAGAACCCCGAGTGTCCGGTTGTGTGTGTCAGAAGAATCCCAGGTGTCCGGCTGTGTGTGTCAGTAGAACCCCGAGTGTCCGGCTGTGTTTGTCAGTAGAATCCCAGATATCCAGCTGAGCATGTTAGTGGACCCCTGAGTGTCCGGCTGTGCGTCTCAGTAGAACCCCGAGTGTCCGGTTGTGTGTGTTGGTAGAATGCCAGGTGTCCGGCTGTGCATCTCAGTAGAACCCCGAGTGTCCGGTTGTGTGTGTCAGAAGAATCCCAGGTGTCCGGCTGTGTGTGTCAGTAGAACCCCGAGTGTCCGGCTGTGTTTGTCAGTAGAATCCCAGATATCCAGCTGAGCATGTTAGTGGACCCCTGAGTGTCCGGCTGTGCGTCTCAGTAGAACCCCGAGTGTCCGGTTGTGTGTGTCGGTAGAATGCCAGGTGTCCGGCTGTGCGTCTCAGTAGAACCCCGAGTGTCCGGTTGTGTGTGTCGGTAGAATGCCAGGTGTCCGGCTGTGCATCTCAGTAGAACCCCGAGTGTCCGGCTGTGTTTGTCAGTAGAATCCCAGATATCCAGCTGAGCATGTTAGTGGACCCCTGAGTGTCCGGCTGTGCGTCTCAGTAGAACCCCGAGTGTCCGGTTGTGTGTGTCGGTAGAATGCCAGGTGTCCGGCTGTGCGTCTCAGTAGAACCCCGAGTGTCCGGTTGTGTGTGTCGGTAGAATGCCAGGTGTCCGGCTGTGCATCTCAGTAGAACCCCGAGTGTCCGGTTGTGTGTGTCGGTAGAATGCCAGGTGTCCGGCTGTGCGTCTCAGTAGAACCCCGAGTGTCCGGCTGTGTGTGTCGGTAGAATGCCAGGTGTCCGGCTGTGCATATCAGTAGAATCTTGGGCCCCGATTGTGCTACCATTGGGTGGGATGGGGGGGCTGGGAAAGGATGGGGGTGGGATGGAGGGGAGGTGTGAGGGGCTGGGGAGGGGGTGGGAGTGAAGCCACAGGCCAGATGAGCCCCCCCCACACACACACACACACTAAGCACCTGCTTTTCTTCCCCTTTCTTCAGGTTTTTCCTCAAGTTCTTCCTCAAGTGCAACCAGAACTGCCTGAAGAACGCAGGGAACCCCCGGGACATGCGCCGCTTCCAGGTGAGCCCGGCCCGGCGGGGGGGGGGGGGGGGTCCGTCACGCCTGAGGGGCCGGCGGGGGTGGGTACGAGGGGCAGCCCTCCAGTGCCCACCGTGGCGGGGTCTCGCTGCGGGGAGGGGCTCAGCCCCCAGCAGGAGCTGAGGGAGCAGCATGGGGTGGGGCCAGGGGGCAGGGCACGGGGGGGCAGACCTCTGGCTCCCCTGGGTGGGGGCGAGGGGCATCAGAGGGGCCACAGCTGGGCCAGTGCCTTGGCTCGCGGGGCCCAGGGGCTGCGTCTCTGCTCTTGGCCAGGTGCCCTCATGGCGGGGGGCAGCTTGGGGTCCTGAGGGGACCAGGCCTGTCTCTGGGCTGTGCCCGGCGGTGGGGGCGGGGACACATCTGAGCTCCAGGCAGCTCAACCTCCTCTCGGCCCCCAGGGAGGGGAGAGCCCCCCCGGGAGGGACCCTGCGTCTGATGGGCCAGGCCGTGGGACGGGGTGACAGAGAACAGGTGCCTGCGGGCACCACGGAGCGGCTCAGAGCAGGGCCAACTGCTCCGAACAAGGACGACCCACAGCCCAAGCCGGGGGGTCCCCCTACAAGCACCAAACCAGCCGCACCGAGCACCTCAGCTGCCCCCCTGGCCAGCACCAAGCCTCCCCAGCAAATCCCCTGAGACACCCCGGTGCTCCCTGTGCCCCCCAGCCCCCTCTCACACAGGGGAGAGGTTATAACCCATCCCCCACCTCCCCTCAGACACCCCAGTGCTCCCTGTGCCCCCCAACCCCCCTCACACAGGGGAGAGGTTATAACCCATCCCCCACCTCCCCTCACACACCCCAGTGCTCCCTGTGCCCCCCAGCCCCCCTCACACAGGGGAGAGGTTATAACCCATCCCCCACCTCCCCTCAGACACCCCAGTGCTCCCTGTGCCCCCCAGCCCCCCTCACACAGGGGAGAGGTTATAACCCATCCCCCACCTCCCCTCACACACCCCAGTGCTCCCTGTGCCCCCCCCCCAGCGCCCCCTCACACAGGGGAGAGGTTATAACCCATCCCCCACCTCCCCTCAGACACCCCAGTGCTCCCTGTGCCCCCCAGCCCCCCTCACACAGGGGAGAGGTTATAACCCATCCCCCCACCTCCCCTCACACACCCCAGTGCTCCCTGTGCCCCCCAGCCTCCCTTACACAGGGGAGAGGTTATAACCCATCCCCCACCTCCCCTCACATACCCCAGTGCTCCCTGTGCCCCCCAGCCCCCCCTCACACAGGGGAGAGGTTATAACCCATCCCCCACCTCCCCTCACATACCCCAGTGCTCCCTGTGCCCCCCAGCCCCCCCTCACACAGGGGAGAGGTTATAACCCATCCCCCACCTCCTCTCAGACACCCCAGTGCTCCCTGTGCCCCCCAGCCCCCCTCACACAGGGGAGAGGTTATAACCCATCCCCCCACCTCCCCTCACACACCCCAGTGCTCCCTGTGCCCCCCAGCCCCCCTCACACAGGGGAGAGGTTATAACCCATCCCCCACCTCCTCTCAGACACCCCAGTGCTCCCTGTGCCCCCCAACCCCCCTCACACAGGGGAGAGGTTATAACCCATCCCCCACCTCCCCTCACACACCCCAGTGCTCCCTGTGCCCCTGGGTCTGTCTACACTACCCCCCTAGTTCGAACTAGCGGGGGTAATGTAGTCATCCGCACTTGCAAATGAAGCCCAGGATTTGAATTTCCAGGGCTTCATTTGCATGAAGCCGGCCGGCGCCATTTTTAAATGCCGGCAGTTCGAACCCCGTGCCGCACGGCTACACGCGGCACGGAGTAGCTAGTTCGGATTAGGCTTCTAATCTGGGGACCGTGGAGAGCCGAGCCGGCAGTACAGATCCCCCCAAACATCCCCCCGCGGCAGGCGACCCGGCAGAGGAGGGAAAACCCATCCCAGGCCAGGGCTGACAAAGCCCCAGCAAGCCCAGCCCCCACCCTGCCGAGGGTCCGGGGGCCATGCTGAGCTCAGGCTGCTATCCCTGGCCGAGGTGGATCCCGTGGCCTCGCGGGGCGGGGGGTTCGTTCCCCGTCTGTGGAGGGAGCAGAGCAGCACGGGACACGCAGCCTCGCGCTGTCTCCCCCCGGCGTGGGGCGGCAGCCCCCTGGCTGGCTGTGTGCACCGGGCGCGGCCCCGGGAGCACCGTGGCAGGCTGAGAACCCCACCGCAGAGGACACGGGGTCGGTCACCGTGGCAGCCGAGCGACGGAGGGGGCCCTGGGGAGCTGGGAGTGATCCCCCTCAGGCTGACTCCACTGTGGGACCTGGCGGGATTGTGCCCTCTCGCCCCGTCCAAACGGAAGGGAGCCGAAACGCGGCCCCTGCCCCTCCCATTAGCCCCTGGCCTGGCTCCGGCGCAGAGCCAGAGCGCGGCGTTTGGGGACGTCTCTGTCCCTGCTGGGCGGGTGTGACGCGGGCCCAGGGGCCGGCACAGGGAGGCAGACTTGCGCCCGGCAGGCCGTTCACCGGGCGGCTTCTCTCTGCCTGGCCCGTCTGACTGACTGGGGACCAGTGCCAACACCCAGCCTGCTACCATCGCCCGCTCCTGGGGCACAGGCGGGCCTGCCAGCCATGGCCGCCTCGGGGTCTGTGGGGCCCTGAGTCCGACGCCCTGGGTGTGCTACCAAGCTCAGCGGCCTGCGCCATGTTGTGCAGCCTGCCTGCGGCCCAGGCCACGAGCACGGGGCGTCTGGACAGCTGGGTGCTGTGAGCAATTGTATCAGACACGCTGGGGCAGCCAGCCCTGTTCTGCCACCTGCACTGTGCCAGGCGGGCGGGGGGGTCTGTAACCCCGAGCTGTTCTCTGCTCTCAGCCCCTGTAGCCTGTTGGCTGCCCTCCGCGACGGGACCCCGGTCCTAGAGGTAAAGACACGGACGTTAAACTTCTCGGGGCACCCGTCAGCTCCCTAGGCTGCCCACTGCGATGGGGCCTTGTGTCCCAGCAGTTAAAGACTCGGGTGTAACACACACACACACACACACTGCCCTGACTGTCGGCTGACAGCCCCTCTGCACTTCTCACGGTGCCTTGTTGCATGAGCAAAGCCCCATCATGTCACAGATGGTAAACTGAGGCACGGACAGCGAAGTGACTTACAGCTGCCCAGCAGTGCCGTGGCAGAGCTAGGGCCCCATTGGCTCTCTCAGCCGGAGGGGCACACACCCTCTCCCTGCGCCCCCCACCCCGTTGCATTGCACAGCAAGGGCCGGTTAGGACGCCCCTAGCCAACAGCCCTGTATCTCTCCCAGCAAGCAGGCCCGGCCCCTGCAGGCCCCCTGCATCGCCCGGCCGTGCCCAGCTCCCTCTGGCGCCTGCTGGGTGCCGCTTGGCAGGCGGAGGCGACGGCTCCGGCCCATCTCCCCAGCTCACACCCAGCGTGGGCGCCTTCATTAGGGCCTCTCGGAAAGATATGATAATTGTGACATTTTTACATGATTAACAACCCATCCAATTTGCATAGCGCCGCGGCTCCTGGGAGAGCAGCCAAGCCCCCCCCCGACAGCCAGCGAGCGGGGGGCAGGGGCAACCTGGCAGCCGGGCTGGGGCTGACCTGCCCCCTCGCCTCCCGGGACCACTGACCCGGGCTCTGCAGGGCAGTGCCACAGCTCAGGGTGTGGGACTGAGCAGCTCCTGTGCCCCAGAGCCCCCCCCCCGGCATTCCCATGGTGCACCAGTGAGTGACATGGGCCGTCCCCTGGTACGCAGCCTCTTGTGACAGCATCTCCCTGCCCCGAGAGGGCTGGGCCACTGCCGGCAGCCAGGGGCCAAGCACTGCCGTGGACTGCCCAACTGGGGGGTCGGTGCATGCTGCGGGGCAGTGGGCTGTCCCATGGGGGGGGGTCTAAGGATGCTATGGAGCAGTGGGCTGTCCCATGGGGGGGGTTCTAAGGATGCTATGGAGCAGTGGTCTGTCCCATTGGGGGGGTTCTAAGGATGCTGTGGAGCAGTGGGCTGTCCCATGGGGGGGGGTCCTAAGGATGCTATGGAGCAGTGGACTGTCCCATGGGGGGGGGTCTAAGGATGCTATGGAGCAGTGGGCTGTCCCATGGGGGGGGGTTCTAAGGATGCTATGGAGCAGTGGTCTGTCCCATTGGGGGGGGGGTTCTAAGGATGCTATGGAGCAGTGGACTGTCCCATGGGGGGGGGTCTAAGGATGCTGTGGAGCAGTGGACTGTCCCATTGTGGGGGAGGGTTCTAAGGATGCTATGGAGCAGTGGTCTGTCCCATGGGGGGGAAGGTCTAAGGATGCTATGGAGCAGTGGGCTGTCCCATTGGGGGCTGTTCTAAGGATGCTATGGAGCAGTGGACTGTCCCATGGAGGGGGGGTCTAAGGATGCTATGGAGCAGTGGACTGTCCCATGGGGGGGGGTCTAAGGATGCTATGGAGCAGTGGACTGTCCCATGGGGGGGTCTAAGGATGCTATGGAGCAGTGGACTGTCCCATGGGGGGGGGGGGTCTAAGGATGCTATGGAGCAGTGGACTGTCCCATGGGGGGGGGGGTCTAAGGATGCTATGGAGCAGTGGACTGTCCCATGGGGGGGGGGGGTCTAAGGATGCTATGGAGCAGTGGACTGTCCCATGGGGGGGGGGTCTAAGGATGCTATGGAGCAGTGGTCTGTCCCATGGGAGGGGGGTCTAAGGATGCTATGGAGCAGTGGTCTGTCCCATGGGGGGGGGGGTCTAAGGATGCTATGGAGCAGTGGACTGTCCCATGGGGGGGGGTCTAAGGATGCTATGGAGCAGTGGACTGTCCCATGGGGGGGTCTAAGGATGCTATGGAGCAGTGGACTGTCCCATGGGGGGTTCTAAGGATGCTATGGAGCAGTGGTCTGTCCCATGGGGGGGGGTCTAAGGATGCTATGGAGCAGTGGTCTGTCCCATGGGGGGGTCTAAGGATGCTATGGAGCAGTGGACTGTCCCATGGGGGGGTCTAAGGATGCTATGGAGCAGTGGACTGTCCCATGGGGGGGGTCTAAGGACTCTACCCTTCCTGGCCAGCCTCTGGCATGTGCTCTCGTGGTGCAGCTGGCAGCGATGCCTGAGAGCTGCGGGGGCCCCTGGCCGGTGCGCAGGACGCCCCTCCTGCCGTGCTAACACTGGTGCTCTGCCAGGTGGTGGTGTCCACGACGGTGAACGTGGACGGGCACGTCCTGGCGGTGTCCGATAACATGTTCGTGCACAACAACTCGAAGCACGGGCGCCGGGCGCGACGCCTGGACCCCTCCGAAGGTGAGTGCCTGGCTCCGCCGAGCAGCCGTCCTGCCGCCCGCAGGCCGCCCGGGCCCAGAGCGGAGGCAGCGGCGGGGCCGGCTCAGCGTGCAGGGGTCTCCGGGCACGGAGCGTGGGGCCCTGAGAAACCTGCTCCTGCCCCTCTCCCCCTGCAGCAGCCACCCCCTGCATCAAGGCCATCAGCCCCAGTGAAGGCTGGACCACCGGCGGCGCCACCGTCATCGTCATCGGCGACAACTTCTTCGACGGGCTGCAGGTCGTCTTCGGCACCATGCTGGTCTGGAGCGAGGTGGGGAGTGCAGCCCTGCCCCCACACGCCCTGCCCCACCGGTGCCGCTGTGCCTCACGCTCCCTGCCCCACCGGTGCCACTGCGCCCCACTCACCCTGCCCCCATCAGTGCAGCTGCGCCCCACACGCCCTGCCCCACCGGTGCCGCTGTGCCTCACGCTCCCTGCCCCACCGGTGCCACTGCGCCCCACACGCCCTGCCCCCATCAGTGCTGCTGCGCCCCACACGCCCTCCCGCGCTGGTGCCGCTGTGCCTCATGCTCCCTGCCCCACTGGTGCCGCTGTGCCTCACGCTCCCTGCCCCACCGGTGCCACTGCGCCCCACTCGCCCTGCCCCCATCAGTGCAGCTGCGCCCCACATGCCCTCCCCCGCTGGTGTTGCTGTGCCCCACATGCCCTGCCCCACCGGTGCTGCTGTGCAACGGCTCAGCCACTTCCCCGTGGGCCTGGGTGGCCCCTCCGGCTGGATCACGGCAAAGGAGCCTGCCCCCTCCCCGCCCTCTGGGTGCGGAGCCAGGCTCCCTTCCGAGCTCTGGCCCCAGGGAAGAGCAGGGGGCTGGGGAGGGGCCCGGGGCTGCCTGGGAGGGGCGGTGGCGGAGCGACGGGTCCCTGCCCCAGCCCGGCAGCGAGGCCGGGAAGCCGCCAGGCTCAGCCCCGCTCTCTCGCCCTGCAGCTGATCACCCCCCACGCCATCCGCGTGCAGACGCCGCCCCGGCACATCCCCGGCGTGGTGGAGGTGACGCTCTCCTACAAGTCCAAGCAGTTCTGCAAGGGGGCGCCCGGCCGCTTCGTCTACACGGGTGAGGGCGCGGCGCGGCCGGCTCCGCGACTCCGCCCAGGGCCTGAGCCGCCGGCTGTGGGGGCCCCGCGGGGGGATCGCCCCGGGGTCACTTGCGCCCAACCGGCGCCGCTCGCCCCCTCTGTGAGGCACCGAGCAGGGCCCTGTGCTCCATGGCCCCACGGGCAACCCCTCAGACACCCCAACTGCCCTGTGCCCCCAGCCCCCCCCACACAGGGGAGAGGTTACAACCCATCCCCCCTCCCCTCAGACACCCCAACCGCCCTGTGCCCCCAGCCCCCCCCACACAGGGGAGAGGTTACAACCCATCCCCCCTCCCCTCAGACACCCCAACCGCCCTGTGCCCCCAGCCCCCCCCACACAGGGGAGAGGTTACAACCCATCCCCCCTCCCCTCAGACACCCCAACCGCCCTGTGCCCCCAGCCCCCCCCACACAGGGGAGAGGTTACAACCCATCCCCCCTCCCCTCAGACACCCCAACCGCCCTGTGCCCCCAGCCCCCCCCACACAGGGGAGAGGTTACAACCCATCCCCCACCTCCCCTCAGACACCCCAACCTCCCTGTGCCCCCCCAGCCCCCCCCCACATAGGGGAGAGGTTACAACCCATCCCCCACCTCCCCTCAGACACCCCAACCGCCCTGTGCCCCCAGCCCTCCTGTGACGGCGCGTTGGGGTCCCCCGCCTCCTGCACCCCTGGAATGGCACGAACAGACTCCCCCAGCCGGTAGAACAGAGGGGGTTTATTGCTTCTTCAGGATACAGCACAGCACAGATGTCACCAGGTTACAGGGCAGGCCTAGGATGCCTCAGCCCCCCTTGAGATGGGGGGGTCTCGGCTTCTAAACCCCCCAGCCTGTTGCTGAGGCTGCTTCCTCCATGCTCCCAGACAGAAACTAACTCACCCTCCTCCAGCCCTGCCCCCAGCCAGGGCAGCATCCACCTTCCTTTGTTTCTCCCCATGGGGGGTGTCTGGTTCAACTGGTATGGAGTCCCCTTTGCATAATGAGGTTTTCCCTGCTGGGTCTTGCTCCAGACAGCAGGGGTCACCACAGCCCAGCAAGTACCCCCACTACGTCACACACACCCCCCCCCACACACAAGGGAGAGGTTCTAACCCATCCCCCCAAATCCAAACGGGTTCTCCCAGGGTACGTCTCCACTTCATGGCTCTGTCGACGGAGCCACGTAGCTTTGTTTATTGGGCAAAGGGAAATGAAGCGGATTTCAATAATCGCCGCTTCATTTCCATGTCCGTGGCTGCCAGGCGGCGCCGACACACGGCTGATCCGCGCGCTAGTCTGGATGCTCCGCGGTCGACGTCAAAGCCCTTTGTCGATGCTCCATAAACCTCATCCCACGAGGAATGACGGGGCGTCCTCCCACCCCTCCTCCCCGGCCCCCACGTCCTAGAGGAGCCTCTGGCCCCTGCTGGGAGCTGTGCCCAGCCAGGCGCCTGGGGCCAGCCCCCGGGCGAGCCTCTCCCCGTGCAGGGGGCAGCCGCCGGGTCTGTCGGGCACCTGGCCACAGCCCTGGCTCAGCCCGGAGACATACGGGCTAAAGTACCGGCCGACCGGCCAGCCCCTGCTACGCCCCAGCCGGGAGGGAGCAGGAGCCGGCCCCTTCCCCAGTGTGCCCGAGTCGTGGGCTGGGCACGCTGCTCCCAGGGCGGGTGTTCAGCCTTGGGGGCCGGCCCTGGTAGCCCGGGCGTCTTGTGTCTTTGGGTCGGACGCTGCACCCCTGGGTCTCCCGGCCTGGCCGGCGAGCACATGTCCCCTCTGCCCCCTGGGAGACAGGCAAGGCGGGAGGGAAACCGAGGCACGCTGGGGTGACAGAATCATTACGAAACATTCTCACTTTGTCACCCCAGGACTCCTGGTTGTGCAGGCTGGCCGTGAGCCCGCAGTCCGGCCAGCCCCCTGTGTCGTGCCTCAGTTTCCCCCACTGGGAGAGCGCCGGCCCACGGGACCTGACCCTCCCTCTCTCCCTCCCCAGCGCTGAACGAGCCCACCATCGACTACGGCTTCCAGCGGCTGCAGAAGGTGATCCCCCGGCACCCCGGAGACCCCGAGCGCTTACCCAAGGTAGGGCGGCTGCCATGGGGGGGGTGGAGGCTGCGTGGGCTGGGCTGGATGGCCCCATGGTGGGCATGGCAGCGCCCCTAACAAACGGCTGCACGGCTCTGGCCCCGCCCATGTGGGGAGGCTCCTCACGCCTGTACAGCGCCTGGCGCCAGCCCGAGGGGGCAGGGGAGGGGGGACGACGCCCCAGTGCCCAGCATCTGCCTTGGGCTCCCCTAAGATCTTGAATCCCACCCATGCACCCTGTGGCCACTTACTGAGTTTGTACCCTGAGGGGGAAACTGAGGCACAACTGGCCGGCAGTCCCTGGGGCCTCCCCGCTGCCAGGGCCACCCAGCCAGCTCACAAACACCCCCTCACGTCTGAGCCCCACGCTCCGTCTCCTGCCCACGCCGCTGTCTGAGCCCCGCAGGCTGCCGGGCAGCCCCGGGGACCATGGCGGGAGCTGGCGCGTGGCTGGCAGCGTCCCGGAGGGGCGAGGCCCGTGGGGCTGTCGGGGCGCAGGATTTGGGCAGAGGCGCATACCAGCGGCAATGGGCATCGTGCGGGGGGTGAGGGGCCGGCCCAGCGTCTGGCCCGGGGGCGGCACGGCGGGAGGCGAGGGAATAACGTGCCCGGCGGCCAGACAGCTTCCTTCCCTGAGCGCTGCCACCCTGGGGAGCCCCCCGCCCCGTCTCAGGCCCCTCTCTCCCCAGGAGGTCCTGCTGAAGAGGGCGGCTGACCTGGTGGAGGCCCTGTACGGGATGCCGCACAGTAACCAGGTACCGCAGAGCTAGCGCTGAGCCGCCTGCCCATCCCCTTGGCCTCTGACCCCCCTCCGGGCATGGGCCCGGGTGCTGCCCGATGCGGCTCGGGAGCCAAAGCCAGCGCCAGAGCGACTGCCCGGGCTTGGCACCCGCAGGGGAGACGGGCCCCGGGCCCCGCCGGGGAGCTGGGGCGGCCACCAGGAGCCCAGGAGGGGGGCAGGGCCTGGCACTCCGTGCTGGCCCCAGCCCCTCATGCGCTTCCCATCAGGAACCCCGGGTCTGAGGGAGCCGCCCTGCCCCTGCCCCTGCCCTGCCCCTGGGCACACGCTGCGCCCGCGCCCCCGGAGCTCCTGCGTGACACGAGTTTGGGAGGCCTCAGCCCCCCGCCAGCGCGCAGCGTCTCCCTCAGCCCCTGCCCCAGGGAGGGGGTGGCCGGGCCGGGCTGGGCGCCCGGGGCTAGCGGGCTCCTGTCCCTGCAGGACATCATCCTGAAGCGCGCGGCGGACATCGCCGAGGCCCTGTACAGCGTCCCGCGCCCCCCCAGCCAGCTGGCCTCCCTGGCCGGGAACCACGCCCACGCCGGCATGATGGGCGTCCCCTCCTTCGGCAGCCAGCTGGCCAGCATGAGCGACTCCGGCCCGGGCCCCGAGCAAGGTGTGTGGGGCAGGCAGGGGGCGCGGTGGGTGGGCAGGGGCCTGGCCCCCCAGGTGGGGCAGCTCGGGCCTCTCGGCTCCCTGCCAGGGAGGTGGGGGGCAGGCCTGTCGGTGCCTTAGACACTGAGCTCCCAGGGGGCAGAGCCCCTTCTGGGACCCCCGGCAAGGCGGTGCCCGGCGGCCTGAGCCTGGGGCCCGCGCTGGCAGCTGAGCCCCACTCCCTGCCCACCTCCTGCCAGCAGAGCGGGTGGCAGACACCCTGCGCCTGAGCTGCTGGGGGCTGGTAGCAGCTGCTGCGCCCCTCCCCAGAGCTGGCTGCACTGCAGGGGGAGGCGCCTGCCCTGAGGAGCCCGGCGTGGGGCCAGCAGACGGGCAGGTTCTGGGCCGGGCCCCGGTCTCTGCGTGGCTGGGGCCTGCGCTCCGGTTCGAGCACAGGCAGCCAGGCCCCACGGCCCCGTGCGGACCAGCCAGCGGCTCCCTGCCGGAGGGGCTGGACCGGGGGCCCACTCCCATAATGCTCCTGGCTGGGGGCCCATTGCTCCCCCGGGGGTCGGCCCCCCCCGGCCATCCTGCCCAGGCTGCCCCTCTTGCCCGCAGGCTACGCCCGCAGCACGAGCAGCGTCTCGCCGCGGGGCTACGTGCCCAGCTCCAGCCCGCAGCAGAGCAGCTACAGCACCCTCACGTCCAGCATGAACGGCTACGGGGCGGCCGCCATGGCCGGCCTGGGCGTGCCCGGCTCCCCCAGCTTCCTCAACGGCTCCACCGCCAACTCCCCCTACGCCAGTGAGTCCCCCCGGGCCGCGGGGCGTCGCCCACAGCTCCCAGGGCCACGGGGTGTCACCCACAGCTCCCCAGGGCCACGGGGCGTCGCCCACAGCTCCCAGGGCCACGGGGTGTCACCCACAGCTCCCCAGGGCCACGGGGCGTCGCCCACAGCTCCCAGGGCCACGGGGTGTCACCCACAGCTCCCCAGGGCCTCTGGGCGTCGCCCACAGCTCCCCAGGGCCACGGGGCGTCACCCACAGCTCCCCAGGGCCTCTGGGCGTCGCCCACAGCTCCCCAGGGCCTCTGGGTGTCACTCACAGCTCCCCAGGGCCACGGGGTGTCGCCCACAGCTCCCCAGGGCCACGGGGTGTCGCCCACAGCTCCCCAGGGCCTCTGGGCGTCGCCCACAGCTCCCAGGGCCACGGGGTGTCACCCACAGCTCCCCAGGGCCTCCAGGTGTCGCCCACAGCTCCCAGGGCCACGGGGCATCGCCCACAGCTCCCTAGGGCCACGGGGTGTCGCCCACAGCTCCCCAGGGCCACAGGGTGTTGCCCACAGCTCCCCAGGGCCTCTGGGTGTCACCCACAGCTCCCCAGGGCCTCTGGGTGTCGCCCACAGCTCCCCAGGGCCACGGGGCGTCGCCCACAGCTCCCCAGGGCCTCTGGGTGTTGCTCACAGCTCCCCAGGGCCACGGGGCGTCACCCACAGCTCCCCAGGGCCTCTGGGTGTCGCTCACAGCTCCCCAGGGCCACGGGGTGTCGCCCACAGCTCCCCAGGGCCACGGGGCGTCGCCCACAGCTCCCCAGGGCCACGGGGTGTTGCTCACAGCTCCCCAGGGCCACAGGGTGTCGCCCACAGCTCCCCAGGGCCTCTGGGTGTCGCTCACAGCTCCCCAGGGCCTCTGGGTGTCGCCCACAGCTCTCCAGGGCTACGGGGCGTCGCCCACAGCTCCCCAGGGCCACGGGGTGTCGCTCACAGCTCCCCAGGGCCACGGGGCGTCGCTCACAGCTCCCCAGGGCCTCTGGGTGTCGCCCACAGCTCCCCAGGGCCACGGGGCGTCGCCCACAGCTCCCCAGGGCCTCTGGGTGTCGCTCACAGCTCCCCAGGGCCACGGGGCGTCACCCACAGCTCCCCAGGGCCTCTGGGTGTCGCTCACAGCTCCCCAGGGCCACGGGGTGTCGCCCACAGCTCCCCAGGGCCACGGGGCGTCGCCCACAGCTCCCCAGGGCCACGGGGTGTTGCTCACAGCTCCCCAGGGCCACAGGGTGTCGCCCACAGCTCCCCAGGGCCTCTGGGTGTCGCTCACAGCTCCCCAGGGCCTCTGGGTGTCGCCCACAGCTCCCCAGGGCTACGGGGCGTCGCCCACAGCTCCCCAGGGCCACTGGGCGTCGCTCACAGCTCCCCAGGGCCTCTGGGTGTCGCCCACAGCTCCCCAGGGCCACGGGGTGTCGCTCACAGCTCCCAGGGCCTCTGGGTGTCGCCCACAGCTCCCCAGGGCCACGGGGCGTCGCCCACAGCTCCCAGGGCCCCGGGGGCAGGGTGTGTCGCCCACAGCTCCCCAGGGCCATCGGGGCGTCGGCCACAGCTCCCAGGGCCACGGGGGCAGGGCGTGTCGCCCACAACTCCCCAGGCATGTGGGGCAGGGTTCCCCCCATAGCTCCCCAGGGCTGTGGGGGGGCACGGCGCGTCACCCACAACTTCCCAGGAGTGTGGGGCGGGGGCCCCCCCACAAGCCCCTAGGGCCGTGAGGGGCAGGGTGTGCCCCCAGAGTCCCTGCCCTGCCCCCACGCTGACCCGGCTGCTCCCTGGGCTCCTGCCTGACTCTCTGCCCGCTGCAGTCATGCCCTCCAGCCCCCCGCTGGGCACCTCCTCCATCAGCCTCCCGGCCGGCACCGGCTCCTCCACCCCCAGCGCCGTCTTCTCCTTCTCCCCGGTCCACATGCTCTCGGCCGTGAAGCAGAAGAGCGCCTTTGCGCCCGTGGTGCGCCCGCCCGCCTCGCCCACGCCCACCTGTGCCAGCGCCGCCAGCCTGCAGGGTGAGCCACGCCCGGCGGGGGCAGGGCCACTGACGGACACGGGTGCCAGCTCTGCCCCAGCCCAGCAGCCCCAGGGTCCCCGGAGCCAGGCCAGGCCCGGGCCGTCCCTCCCCTACTGTCCTCGGCTGCGCTGGGTTTGAACGCCTCTCAGGCATCGCCAGCTCTCCCGCCCTGCAGCAGCCAGTTCCACAGGTTAACAAGGCTGCCACTGTGCCCGCCCCCGTCCCTGCCGCCTGGCCTGGCCTGTGTTACCCTTCCCGCCAACGGCATTCCGGCTGCCCCTGCCTGGGCGGCTCTGCCCCAGTCGCGGCACCGGCTTGGGCCTGAGATGTTAGACCTGAGTCCGGCCAGAGACTTGGCAGAGCAATCCCAGCTGGGCGAGGGAATCCCCTGCAAAGAGGGGCACGGGGGCTGCCGGGCGGGGGGATCCCCTGCAGAGAGGGGCACAGGGGGGCTGCCGGGCGGGGGGATCCCCTGCAGAGAGGGGCACGGGGGGGCTGCCAGGCGGGGGGATCCCCTGCAGAGACGGGCACAGGGGGGCTGCCGGGCGGGGGGATCCCCTGCAGAGACGGGCACAGGGGGGCTGCCGGGCGGGGGGATCCCCTGCAGAGACGGGGTGCAGATGGTCTTTCCCCCCCCCCCGTGCTGACAGTCTCTCTCTCCCCCTCCTGGCTGCCCAGACCAGACTTTCGAGGACTCGGAGAAGTTTCACCCGCCGGCTCGGTCGCTGCAAGGCCTGGCCTATTCCTAGACACAGTACGTCCCCCCCGCCGGGACCCCGCCCGACCCCCTCTGCTTCCCCCCCCGCCGGGACCCCGCCCGACCCCCTCTGCTTCCCCCTCCACCCTCTGGGACTCGGCCCGACCCCCTCTGCTTCCCCCCCGCCGTACCCCGCCCGACCCCCTCTGCTTCTCCCCCCTCCCGCCGGGACCCCGCCCGACCCCCACTGCTTCCCCCTCCTCCCTCAGGGACTCCGCCAGACCCCCTCTGCTTCCCCCCCCCCCCGCCGGACCCCACCCGACCCCCACTGCTTCCCCCTCCTCCCTCAGGGACTCTGCCCGACCCCCTCTGCTTCCCCCCCCCCGCCGGGACCCCGCCCGACTCTGTCTCCTCCTTCTGCAGATGTGTGGGGTCTCTTCCTGCCGCCCGTGTGACCTGGGACCCCTGGACGAGGACCCCGGAGGGAGCGGCCCACACACGGGGACTGAACCTCGCCAGTGACTGTGCCCCCCGGGCTGGGGGCTCTTGCCCACAGGCCCCCTCGCTCCATGGACCCTGCGGTGGCAGCTCCTTGGGGGCCCGGCTGCGGCCGAAGGGGGCTCAGGGGCCGCGCTGTCGTGCCGAGGGCCAGAGGCGGACGTGCAAAGGGGTGGGGCTATCTGGGGGCGCTAGGGGGTCTCTCGCTCTGACTGCCCCCCACCCTCCTTCCTTCGGGGGCTGCCCAGCCCCCCACAGGACAGCCGCCCCAGGGGGCCCGCCGGGGAACCGACTGTGGGGCGCTCCCCCTGGCTCAGCAGCCTGACCAGAGGCTTTGGGGCAGGACTCAGGCTCTGGTCCTGGCTCCACCCACTCCCTCAGGACCCACTGCGCCCCAGCCCCTCTGCCAAGGGGGCCGGGAGGGGGCATCAGAGCGGGTCTGGATTCCGTACCCTGGGGTGTGGGCGGCCCCCCGAGTCGGGCTGGCCCAGCCCCGCCACTTTGTGGGGCAGAGGTGCCCGTCTGACCCCCCGCAGCCGCTGGTAACGTGGCCCATGCCCCACGGCCTCCAGCCAGCGCTAACGTGGCCCGTGCCCCGCGGCCTCCAGCCAGCGCTAATGTGGCCCGTGCCCCGCGGCCTCCAGCCAGCGCTAATGTGGCCCGTGCCCCGCGGCCTCCAGCCAGCGCTAATGTGGCCCGTGCCCAGTGGCCTCCAGCCAGCGCTAACGTGGCCCGTGCCCCGCGGCCTCCAGCCAGCGCTAACGTGGCCCGTGCCCCGCGGCCTCCAGCCAGCGCTAACGTGGCCCGTGCCCCGCGGCCTCCAGCCAGCGCTAACGTGGCCCGTGCCCAGTGGCCTCCAGCCAGTGCTAACGTGGCCCGTGCCCCACGGCCTCCAGCCAGCGCTAACGTGGCCCGTGCCCCGCGGCCTCCAGCCAGCGCTAACGTGGCCTGTGCCCCGCGGCCTCCAGCCAGCGCTAACGTGGCCTGTACCCCGCGGCCTCCAGCCAGCGCTAACGTGGCCCGTGCCCCGCGGCCTCCAGCCAGCGCTAACGTGGCCTGTGCCCCGCGGCCTCCAGCCAGCGCTAACGTGGCCTGTGCCCCGCGGCCTCCAGCCAGCGCTAACGTGGCCCGTGCCCCGCGGCCTCCAGCCAGCGCTAATGTGGCCCGTGCCCCACGGCCTCCAGCCAGCGCTAACGTGGCCCGTGCCCCGCGGCCTCCAGGCAGCGCTAATGTGGCCCGTGCCCCACGGCCTCCAGCCAGCGCTAACGTGGCCTGTGCCCCGCGGCCTTCAGCCAGCGCTAACGTGGCCCGTGCCCCGCGGCCTCCAGCCAGCGCTAACGTGGCCCGTGCCCCACGGCCTCCAGCCAGCGCTAACGTGGCCCGTGCCCCACGGCCTCCAGCCAGCGCTAACGTGGCCCATGCCCCACGGCCTCCAGCCAGTGGCCCCGGGGCCTGGGGTACGGGAACCAACCCATCCACTTGGCTACTTGAACATCAAAGCGGCAGAGCCTGGCTCCGGGGCCGCTGGGCTTTGGGGCAGAGCCGCGCTGAGCGGCAGGCACGGGGCTGGGCAGCCAGCCGGCATGCCAGGGGCAAGGCCAGAGGGGCTCGTGGGCCAGATGCAGGGCATGGGAGGTGCCCGTCCCAGCCCACTGCGGTGCTGCCCCCCCACGGGTCCCCACACCGAAGGCAGGGGTCCCCAGAACGGCCACCTTAGCCCAGGCCGCAGTACAGGGCGGGGGCTCTGGGCTGGAGCCGAGTCTGGCCTGGCCGGGCCGCTGGCCCCAGCCCTGCGAGCACCAGAGGGACGGGAGCCCAGGCCGGCCGTTGGATTCCTCTCCCAGGCCACCCCCCGAGTCCCCGGCTGCCTGGCCCTGGCCCGGGGAGGAATTCGCAAAGCGCAAGAGGCGCAGGCGGGCGCCAGCCAAGCGCCACACCCGGGTACACGAGTCAGACACTCGCTGCGCTGGCCTCTCCCCTCCGCTCCGGGTTAACCCTGGGGGCCCTGCCCCAGCCTGGCCCCTGGCTCTCTGGGGGGCCCTGCCCCAGCCTGGCCCCTGGCTCTCCGGGGGCCCTGCCCCAGCCTGGCCCCTGGCTCTCCGGGGGCCCTGCCCCAGCCTGGCCCCTGGCTCTCCGGGGGCCCTGCCCCAGCCTGGCCCCTGGCTCTCCGGGGGGCCCTGCCCCAGCCTGGCCCCTGGCTCTCCGGGGGGCCCTTTCCCAGCCTGGCCCCTGGCTCTCCGGGGGGCCCTGCCCCAGCCTGGCCCCTGGCTCTCCGGGGGGCCCTGCCCCAGCCTGGCCCCTGGCTCTCCGGGGGGCCCTGCCCCAGCCTGGCCCCTGGCTCTCCGGGGGGCCCTTTCCCAGCCTGGCCCCTGGCTCTCCGGGGGGCCCTGTCCCAGCCTGGCCCCTGGCTCTCCGGGGGGCCCTGCCCCAGCCTGGCCCCTGGCTCTCCGGGGGGGCCCTGCCCCAGCCTGGCCCCTGGCTCTCTGGGGGGCCCTGTCCCAGCCTGGCCCCTGGCTCTCCGGGGGGGCCCTGCCCCAGCCTGGCCCCTGGCTCTCCGGGGGGCCCTGCCTGAGTCCGGCCCCTGGCTCTCCGGGGGGCCCTGCCTGAGTCTGGCCCCTGGCTGCAGACACCCAGTCAGAGGCGCCACCCCTGCGATTTCATGGCTCCCCACCCCACCCCAGCTGTGTGTTTGTGCTGAGCGGGGCAGGCTGGGCGCACGGCTCCTGGGTCAGGCCCTTTCTTCCTGCTGCTCTCCCCAGCCGGCCGCGGGGAGCCAGCGTCTGTAAATAGGGGAGGTGGGAGGCGAAAGGGGGCTCCCCAGCGCCCCGTCTCTCGGCACCGGCGGGCGCCCCCGTGCTGACTTTTCTACTCTCCCTCGTGTCCTGTGAAGCCTGCTCCGTAGCCGAGCTCCCGCCCGCACTGTGTAACTGTGAGCGCCCTGGGCGCCGGAGCCTAGAATATACTGTCTGCCGCTGCCTCCGGAGGGCTCCGCGTCTCGTCTCTGCCCCGCGGCGTCCCGGGTCGCCCAGCCGCCTTCCCCAGGGCCAGATCCACAGGCTGGGTCTGGAAGGCCAGAGCCAGGCCGGCACCGGCCACGGCTTTGTACCACGGAGCTGGGCTGGGCTCCCGTGTGCCTGCGAGGCCGTGAGCCGTGGGGGGGGGACTCCCAGCAGCAAAACGTGGCCACGGGTCGGATGCGAAGGCCGCTCCGCCAGCCAGCTGCTCTGCACGGAGACCCGGCCGCTGCCTCCCGAGCCGGCCCGAGCAGCGGGGGGAGCCCAGGGCGTTCGCAGCCGGACGTCCCAGCTCGAGGCCTGGGCGCCAAGCGTGGGAGACTCCCCGGGCCCCTCCGCGCGCTCCCCAGGGCCGGTGCCTTGGCCACCGTGGGGCAGGTCAGCACGGGGCACCCCGGGACTACAGCCGGGGGCGGCGGGACGGAGCCATGCTCAGGTGCAAGGGTCCCCCTGTCTCCCCACTCCGGGCGCAGACTCCCTGCCCTTGGAGACGTGGCCAGGCCTGGGCCCCGCGGGGCAGTTTCCCCACACGCAGCCTGCAGCCCACCTGCCCCTCTGCGGGAACGGGAACCTGGGAGCACGGCCGAGAGTCCATCGGAGAACCACTCAGAACCGGGGCGACCTGCAGCCCAGCCTGCCAGCGCTCCCTGTGCCCCCCCCAGTCCCCCCACACAGGGGAGAGGTTATAACCCATCCCCCACCTCCCCTCACACACCCCAGTGCTCCCTGTGCCCCCCCAGCCTCCTTACACAGGGGAGAGGTTATAACCCATCCCCCACCTCCCCTCAGACACCCCAGTGCTCCCTGTGCCCCCCAGCCCCCCTTACACAGGGGAGAGGTTATAACCCATCCCCCACCTCCCCTCACACACCCCAGTGTTCCCTGTGCCCCCCAGCCCCCCTTACACAGGGGAGAGGTTATAACCCATCCCCCACCTCCCCTCACACACCCCAGTGCTCCCTGTGCCCCCCAGCCCCCCTTACACAGGGGAGAGGTTATAACCCATCCCCCACCTCCCCTCACACACCCCAGTGCTCCCTGTGCCCCCCCAGTCCCCCCACACGGGGGAGAGGTTATAACCCATCCCCCCCTCCCCTCACATGCCCCAGCGCTCCCTGTACCCCCCCAGTCCCCCCCACACAGGGGAGAGGCTATAACCCATCCCCCACCTCCCCTCACACACCCCAGCGCTCCCTGTGCCCCCCAGCCCCCCCTCACACAGGGGAGAGGTTCTGACCCATCCCCCACCTCCCCTCACACACCCCAGTGCTCCCTGTGCCCCCCCAGTCCCCCCCACACAGGGGAGAGGTTATAACCCATCCCCCACCTCCCCTCAGACACCCCAGTGCTCCCTGTGCCCCCCCAGTCCCCCCACACAGGGGAGAGGTTATAACCCATCCCCCACCTCCCCTCACACACCCCAGCGCTCCCTGTGCCCCCCAGCCCCCCCTCACACAGGGGAGAGGTTCTGACCCATCCCCCACCTCCCCTCACACACCCCAGTGCTCCCTGTGCCCCCCCAGTCCCCCCCACACAGGGGAGAGGTTATAACCCATCCCCCACCTCCCCTCAGACACCCCAGTGCTCCCTGTGCCCCCCAGCCCCCCTTACACAGGGGAGAGGTTATAACCCATCCCCCACCTCCCCTCAGGCACCCCAGTGCTCCCTGTGCCCCCCAGCCCCCCCTCACACAGGGGAGAGGTTATAACCCATCCCCCACCTCCCCTCAGACACCCCAGTGCTCCCTGTGCCCCCCAGCCCCCCTTACACAGGGGAGAGGTTATAACCCATCCCCCACCTCCCCTCAGACACCCCAGTGCTCCCTGTGCCCCCCAGCCCCCCTCACACAGGGGAGAGGTTCTAACCCATCCCCCCCTCCCCTCAGACACCCCAGTGCTCCCTGTGCCCCAACTCCCATAAGCTCCCGATCCCAAAGGACCCACAGTCCCAGGGACATTTCGCCCGCGACTGGCACCCCAAGGGCTCGCGGGGCCGGCGCTTTAGCGGAAGGTTTCTGAGCGCACCGGGGTGCGGAGGCCGAGGGTCGGCCGGCTGAGGAGCACCCCTCACCCAGCCCGGCCCCGAGCTCTCTCCGCAGGGAGGGGACCAGCTGCTGGGTCACCCGTCTGGGGCCAGCGAATCCGCCCCGGCCTGTCCCCTCCAGGGGCAGGAGTGGAGAGAAGATGGAGGCGCCTCGGGCCCTCCTGTCCCCCTGCCCGCGCGGAGGGACAATCCCTCCTCTCCTGGGGCCGGTGACCCCCAACGGGCTGGTGGGTCCTCAGGCCAGGGCCCTTGTGGGCGCCTCCGGGGCCGTTGGCCACACGTCAGCGCCACGGCCCGTGCACCCCACGCCACCGCCCCTCCCGGTAGGCGGGCGCCGCCTGCCACTGCCTCCCAGGAGCAGCGCTGGAAACACAAGTGCAGCGCCCGTGGCCACGGCACCGGAGCAGGCAGGTGGCCACGGAGCAGCGAAGCCACTGCGCCCAGCCCGCCGCCACTGTGTTCGGGGCACGCCCCCCAGCGGTGCAACAGCCACGTGCCTGGCCGTGAACCCCCCTCGCGTGACCCCCGGCCTTCGCTGGGGGACGTGGCTCCCGAGATGGCGCCTGAGCAATTCGCCCTGAGCGGATGCCCTTAGTGGTGCCCAGACCTGGCCCGGCCCGTCCCAGCCACGTCTGTGCCACGCCAGCCAGGAGCCCCGTGGCAGCGCCGGGTGCGTCTGCACAGCAGCGTCATTTCGGAGCCATGGGCGCACGGCCAGCCGGTCCTGCGAGCCGCCCCCCGCACCCCCCCCCCCCCGCGGCGCGAGGGAAGCCGGGGGAGGAGCGCTCCCCAAAGCCGAGTTCAGCCCCTGCGGCCCCCGCTGCGCAATCGCTGGGTGGGCGCCCCCGAGGCCAGCGGGTTCCTTTGGGGTGCACTTTGGTGGGGGACACCCAGCTTCTCAGCGACCCCCCCAACACTTGCAAGGGCTTTACAGGCCGACGCCAGGCCCCCCGTGCCAGCGCGAGGGGGCAGGGACGTCCAGCCGGTGCCACTCAGCGTCACTGCCTCTGGACTGTTCCTTGCCGGGCTGAACGGCCCCCGCCCCCAGCGGCGTGTGGGGGAGCCCCTGGGCCCTGCCCCCGTTCGCAGCAGGAGGGGACTCTCCGGCGGCAGGTAGAAGAGAAGGGCTGTTGGTTCCCAGGGACCCAGCGTAGCCCAGACTTGTTCCAGGAGCCAGGAGCCTCCAGTGCAGCCCAGCTGGGGGGCGGGGGGGGGGGCAGAGCCAGCGCCCTGCCCCCTCCCTGCATCCCCGCCAGCCGAGAGCGATCACCCCCCCCCCGCACCACACCCGGCCCCGCCGCCTCCTTTGTCCACCTGGGTGCTCCCCTCACCCAGGCCAGCCCGAGCTATTGCTGTGGCCATGCTCAGAGGGGCAGCCTCCCTCGGTGAGTCACGCCCACCATTCCCAGCCAGGTGCCAGCGCAGTGCCTGGGGAAACTGAGGCACACACATGGGGTTACAGCGCAGCGCCCGGGGAAACTGAGGCGCACACATGGGGTTACAGCGCAGTGCCTGGGGAAACTGAGGCACACACATGGGGTTACAGCCAAGCAGCACCGGACAGCAGGAATCACACCCAGCCTGACACAGCCCACAGTGCAAACACAACCCATGCGGTGTCCGCTCCGGGCCCACCCTGCGTTGGGAGCTGGACAGCAGCAGGGGCCCTGCTCCAGTAAGGGGCCTAGGCACTACTGGCCCAGCTACCCGCACACAGGGGCATGGGCAGGGCGTGCACACATCACACACATGCGCACACACACACCTGCACTGGCACTCGGGCTCCCTACACGCTCACCCCTTGCCAGCCCGCGGGGGGGGGGATGGGCTCTGGTGTTCGCCTTTTGGCCTCCCACTCATCATTACAGGGCAGAATCCAGGCAGCTGGGGGGGGGGTTCAACCCCAGCTCTGCCACTGACGGCCTGCATGGCCTTGGGCAAGTCACTAGCCCCCGTGCCTCAGTTTCCCCATCTGGCAAACAGAGCTACTCTCCTTCCTTTGCTGGTGGCAGGAGCCCACATGACTCACCCTCTCAGCTGGAGGGGTGATGGCTGAGAGCACCATGGGGCTGCAACCCCAGGGGAGGGACAGTGGGGGGCAGAGCACAGGGCCCTTGCCAGGGCACTAATCAAAGCCAGAAACACACATGCACACCCCGCCAGCCCCTTGGCTCATGCTGTGTGAGGGGGCAGGCAGGGGAGGAAGCGGCCTGCAGCCGGCCAAACCCACCCCAGCCCCACCCTGCCAGCCCTGGGGGCAGGCGCGGCTAAGCCCAGCACCAGTGCACATAGGGCCAGCCTGGGGCTCCAAGCATGCAACACCCCCCACACCCCCTGCCCCTTCCCAGCCAGCCAGGAGCTCCGAGCATGCAACCCCCACTGCCCAGGGCAGCCTCCCAGGTCACCCGCAGGGGCCTGCAGCAAATTGCCTGCCTCTGCCCCACTCCTCCCTCCCCCCTTGCCAGCTCTAGGGCCAGAGGGAGGCTGGGGGGGAGCCCGGCCTGACCAAGCCCTGGCGGGGATGACTGAGTTGGGGTGGTGTGATGTTGTGGGGATTTTGTCCACTGTGTTCGCTCTGTTGTTGCATTGGCTGGTTGCTGTGTTGTGCTGTGTGCGATTCCTACTGTCCCGTGCGGCTCCGCAGTGACTGTGTGTGTGTGCCTCAGTTTCCCCGGTTGCGTAAGGAGGGGAGGCCGGGCACGGCTCACTGGGGATGTTCAGTCTCTCACCACCCGAGGGCCCGGTGGCAGCAGATAACCCCCTGGGCCTGGAAGCAGTAGCTGGGTGTGGGCATTAGTTTCTCTGCTGGCTGGGGGAGAAGGGAGCCCAGCTGGCCTGGGGGGCCAGGGCAGGGGCCCAGAGCTGAGGCTCTGCCCCCCCCCCCCCCAAGCTGGGCTGCACTGGCGGCTCCTGGCTCCTGGAACAAGTCTGGGCTACGCTGGGTCCCTGGGAACCAAAAGCCCTTCTCTTCTACCTGCCGCCGGAGAGTCCCCCTGGCTGCGGGTGGGGGGCAGGGCGGGGGCTCCCCCACACTCCGTGACAGATGGGTCCTGCCCTGGGCAGGGGGCTGGAGTCGCTGGCCCCTTCCTGCCCTCGCGTGCTCTGCTTCTGGGACTCGCTGGCCCTGACTGAGCCCCCAGCTGCATGGTCCTGCAACGCCCCCGGCTCATGGGTCAGCCCCAAGGGCCCTGCCCCAGTGGAGAACCTGCCCCCTCCAACTGCCCCGGCAGCCAGGCCCGGACAGGAGACCCCCCCAGGCCATGCCAGGACCAGGGGCCCCCGCTTGTCAATGCCAGGACACGCCCTTTGTGACCTACCATCGCCCTGCGTCCCCCGCCAGGCCCGCGGCAAGTTCCCCGCCCTCGCCCGGCCCTGGCAGCTCCTGCCCCGGCACATGGGCAGCACCGGCTCCCTGGGCAGCGCCCACCCCCCCCACTCTGCAGCCCGTGGGTGCCGAGGGCAGCACAGGTCCATGGCGCGGGTGCAGGGACTTGGCCTGTGCCTGGGAGCTGCTGGCACCGGGCCGGGGGGTCCGCCTGCCTGGGGAAGGGGCGCCCGGGCAGCGCTCTGCGTGGGGGGGCGTGCGCCCAGCTGGCAAGCTGAGCACGGCAGGTTTCCGGGGGCCGGCGGCTCCAGGCTCCCTAGCGGGGCGGGAAGGAGGCAGTGCAGCGGGCTGCTCGGCGCGGGACCCCCAGGGCGGCAGGGCCGTGGGCGCAGGCAGCTCGCAGCAGATTGTGCGGCGCCTGCCGGCTTCACACGTCTGCCCGCCGTGGGCTGCGCTCCCCTCCCTTTGCGCCGCAGGGCCGGAGGCGACGGCGCGGTTCTTGGGCATGGCCCTGGTCCGGCGGCCGGACACTCGGCCCAAGCCCTAGGGATCCGGGGAGCACGGGGAGGGGACCGCGCTGAGGAAGAGGGCGTGGGACGAGTGTCGCACCTCCACATGCGGGGGGCTCGCTACCCCCTGGGGGGCTGCACATGGGGCTGGGGCTGCCAGAGCTGGGGGGTGGCAGCTCCTGGCTCCAGCGCGCTGGGCTCTGCCGCCTGCCTGGTGCTGCCCACCCTGGATGGATTCCTCGTGTCCCTCCATCCGTGGCTCCAGCGGGTCCACGTCCCACACGTGCCTGGGCCGAGCTCCGGGGCGCAGCTCAGCCGGGCCCAGAGAGGGGCTGGCCAGCGGAAAAGCCTTGTTACCGCCCCGAGCGCAGAGCCTGGCGCTCCCCAGGCTGGCCCCCCAGGGCCGAGGAGCCAGCAGTTTGATGGGGGGCCTGGGGGAGCCCACAGGGGGGTTCCCCTGGCTCTGTTGCTGTGGCCCAGGGTTGGGTCCTCCCGTGATCCGCCAAGGCCCCTTCTCACCCCACGCTGGGGGCCGCCTTTGCCCCGGGGCCGGGCGAGGCACAGGGAGGGAGGCAGCGGGCTGTCCGGAGGGCCCGGCGAGGCCTGGCCCGAGTGCGACTGGCCCGAGGGCGCTCGCCTGGCGCCTCTAGCGGGGTCCCTCTGGCACGGCCGGGGCAGTGTGCAGGGCGAGTGCTCCGACCTGGCCTGGGGAAACCCCGAGCCCCTTCTGTGACGATGCGTTGGGGTTCCCCGTCTCCTGCACCCCGAAATGCCACAGACAGACTCCCCCAGCCGGTAGAACAGAGGGAGTTTATTGCCTCCCCAGTATGCAGCACAGCACAGATGTCATCTGGTTACCGGACAGGCCTAGGATGCCTCAGCCCCCCTTGAGATGGGGGGGTCTCGGCTTCTAAACCCCCCAGCCTGTTGCTGAGGCTGCTTCCTCCATGCTCCCAGACAGAAACTAACTCACTCTCCTCCAGCCCTGCCCCCCAGCCAGGGCAGCATCCACCTCCCTTTGTTCCTCCCCATGGGGGGTAGCTGGTCAGACAGGTTTGGAGCCCCCTTTGCATAACGACTCCTGTCACAGCCAGCAGAGGTCGCCCCCAGCCCACTGCCCAGCAAAGCCACGAACAAGGCACCCCCACTACGTCCCACCTTCGCAGCCAGGAGCCGGCTGGCCCCGAGCCGAGCGCCGCCCCCCCACAGGCGCCGAACGCACCCGCGCTCGCAGGCCGCCTGGCTCTGGCGGGGTCTGCATGGGGGGGCGAAGCCAGAGATGGTGCCAAGGGCTGAGAGACAGGCACGTGGATCTCATGCCGCCTCCCGCGCACGGCTGGGGGGAACGTGCATCCCTCGTGCTCACGGCGCCTGGACAGAGCCCTGACGCCCCCCGCGGCTGGCAGCAGCGCCTCTGTCGTGTTGGATGCATGTGCCGTCCCGAGGCAGCGCGGCCCAGTGGCTAGAGTCAATGACACAGGCGTCTGGGGCAGAGGCCGGTGACGTCTGCGTGTGCAAGCGGGTGTTTCTGCCTGGCTGTGCTGTGTTCGGTGGGGTTCCCGCTGACTCGCTCCGGACCGGAGGGCCAGACTCAGAAGATCCCAGCTCTCTCCCAGGGTCAAAGATCTAGGCGGGGCTGAGTCCAGGCCTGGGGCAGGGGCAGGCTAGGAGCAGTGCAGGGGCTGAGAGCAGGGAAGGGGGGTTCAGGGCCCTTCCCCCCGGAGGAATGGGGCTGTCTGCTCTCGGGGTCGTGCTCACACCGACCCTGCGCTGCGCCGTGTCCCTGGGAACCAATAAACCTTCTAGTCTACAGGCCGCCTGAGAGTCCCCTCCTGCCGCCGATGGGGGTGCAGGCCCCTCCCGTGGCCGTGGCGACCGACCGCTACCAGCCTCCAGTTTCTATGTCCTTCCCGGTCGGCGAGGAGGCTACTGACCCGCGTGGGGCGGGCGGCAGCGGGGGGAGCCCCAGAGCCAGCCCCCCAGGGACTCCCCAGCGACGGGCGACACCGGCTGCTCCAGCTCGGCTGGGTTTTGTCCCTGCCACGCGGGCCGGACTGAGTTTGTGCGGCGCTGGGGGCTCTGGCCCGGGCTCCGGGCGGGCAGGGATGAACCAGCGTGAAGCTGGGCGGGTTTCTAACGGCGCCGGCCGGGACTGAGCGGCTGCAGTCCGGACCTCAGAGACAGGGGCTCTGAAGCAAAGGCCCCAGTGGCTGCTCGACCCAGCGCCAGCCCCGGCCCGGGCGGCAGCGCAGCCTGCGCTCGAGCTGAGAGAACGTGCCGGGGATAATTGCCTTCATCAGGAAAGGTTAATGAGGTGCTGTGTGTACAGCTGTGGCGGGTGTGATCACAGCCCCCGGCCTGCTCCTTCACCTCGGCAGCTATTAGAGCCGCCTCCGTGCAGCAAGCCGCCCTGCCCTGCCACGGAACCCGGAGCCACAACCCAGCCACCAAGAGCGCCCCTGCCGCCCTGCCCGGCCACGGAACCCGGAGCCACAACCCAGCCACCAAGAGCGCCCTATCGCCCAGCCCGGCCACGGAATCTGGAGCCACAACCCAGCCACCAAGAGCGCCCTATCGCCCAGCCCGGCCACGGAACCCGGAGCCACAACCCAGCCACCAAGAGCGCCCTATCACCCAGCCCGGCCACGGAACCCGGAGCCACAACCCAGCCACCAAGAGCGCCCCTGCCGCCCTGCCCGGCCACGGAACCCGGAGCCACAACCCAGCCACCAAGAGCGCCCTATCGCCCAGCCCGGCCACGGAACCCGGAGCCACAACCCAGCCACCAAGAGCTCCCTATCACCCAGCCCGGCCACGGAACCCGGAGCCACAACCCAGCCACCAAGAGCGCCCTATCGCCCAGCCCGGCCACGGAATCTGGAGCCACAACCCAGCCACCAAGAGCGCCCTATCGCCCAGCCCGGCCACGGAACCCGGAGCCACAACCCAGCCACCAAGAGCTCCCTATCACCCAGCCCGGCCACGGAACCCGGAGCCACAACCCAGCCACCAAGAGCTCCCTATCACCCAGCCCAGCCATGGAGGTAAGAGCCACAACCCAGCCACCAAGAGCGCCCTATCGCCCAGCCCGGCCACGGAACCCGGAGCCACAACCCAGCCACCAAGAGCGCCCTATCGCCCAGCCCAGCCATGGAGGTAAGAGCCACAACCCAGCCACCGAGAGCACCCCTGCTGCCCAGACCGCCCATGCCACGGAACCCGGAGCCCCAACCCAACCGCTGAGAGCGCCCCTGCCATCCAGCCGGCCCGTGCCATGCCAGAGCCAAGAGCCACAGCCCGGTGTGCTGACGTGCCCCTGACACCTCGCCTGCCCACACGGTGTCACAACCCAGCCTCTGAGAGGGCCCCTGCTGCCTATCCCACCCGCGCCATGCCAGAGAGCCAAGAGACATCAGCCAGCCCGCTGACGGTGCCCCTGCCACCCGGCCCAACCCACGCTGCACCACGGAAACCAAGAGCCACGACCCAGCCACTGCAGAGAGGGCAGTAGGACCCCTGGAGCCAGGCCTGGAATGGCAGAGCCGGCTTCACTAGCAGGACAAAGATCTTGCTGTGAATTTCTCAGCCCTCCCTCCGTGCGTGTGGGCTCCTCTGTCCAGGATGGGGGTCTCTCTTGCTGAGTACCCCACTCCCCTTCCCTCCCCTGCCCAAGGTGCCCTGTAACGCCATTCCCAGTGCACTCCATGAGGGCCACGGGGCTCAGGGGGGCAGGTGCCCAGGGAAACTGAGGCACACACACACACACAGAGTTACACCAGAGCCACACAGGCGAGTGAACACAGGGATGCCAGGGGCCAGCACAGTCTCCGCCACGGCACAGGGAGCGAGGAGGTAGCTGAGCCCCGCGGGAAGCTCAGGACCCTAGGAGAGAGCCAGGCCTGAACACCAGGCTGAAACCTCGGGGGACAAACCATGCAGCCCGGGTGGCCATGCCAGGGGCTTGCTGGCCTCGCGCACCCCCCGCCCCCGGCCTCCCGGCACCCGCCTGGGGCCCTGGGCAGCAGCGTGGTGGGGGAAGGGCTTGGCCGCGGGCGTCAGAGCGAGGTGCGGACATTCCCGGCACGTGGCACGAGGCGGGGGCTGCTGAGATCGATTGGCTCCCGGCGCCGGCAGAGAGGCAGGTGGCCCCAGCGGCTTTGACGGGCAGCATCTGGGGAGCACGGTCACCGAGCCGCAGCGGGGCAGGAGGGGCGGCCGGGCGGGGAGCAAAGCACTTTTATTAACTCATCTGTCATCCGAATCTTCCCCACTCAGCCCCCTGCCTCTGCTGCCACGGGCCACGGGCCGGCACCTGCCCCCGGGCTGCTCCAACCGGGCGGGGCGGCTGGCACGGCACGGCCAGGCAGTGTGGGGGGCAGGACCGAGCGCGGGGGAGTCGGCATCCGGCCCCCACCACAAGGCAGGGCTGGGCTACACCGAATGCTCACAGGCCGGACCGGGCCCCCCCAGCATCCCTTAGCCCTCCCCCGGGCCTCCCCCAGCCCCCCCAGCTCTCCTCTGGCCCCCCCAGCATCCCTTAGCCCTCCCCCGGGCCTCCCCCAGCCCCCCCAGCTCTCCTCTGGCCTCCCCAGCATCCCTTAGCCCTCCCCTGGGCCCCCCCAGCATCCCTTAGCACTCCCCCGGGCCTCCCCCAGCCCCCCCAGCATCCCTTAGCCCTCCCCCGGGCCTCCCCCAGCCCCCCCCCAGCATCCCTTAGCCCTCCCCTGGGCCCCCCCAGCATCCCTTAGCCCTCCCCCGGGCCTCCCCCAGCCCCCCCCCAGCATCCCTTAGCCCTCCCCTGGGCCCCCCCAGCATCCCTTAGCACTCCCCGGGCCTCCCCCAGCCCCCCCCCAGCATCCCTTAGCCCTCCCCTGGGCCCCCCCAGCATCCCTTAGCCCTCCCCCGGGCCTCCCCCAGCCCCCCCCCAGCATCCCTTAGCCCTCCCCTGGGCCCCCCCAGCATCCCTTAGCACTCCCCCGGGCCTCCCCCAGCCCCCCCAGCTCTCCTCTGGCCTCCCCAGCATCCCTTAGCCCTCCCCTGGGCCCCCCCAGCATCCCTTAGCCCTCCCCCGGGCCTCCCCCAGCCCCCTCCAGCATCCCTTAGCCCTCCCCTGGGCCCCCCCAGCATCCCTTAGCCCTCCCCCGGGCCTCCCCCAGCATCCCTTAGCGCTCCCCCGGGTCTCCCCCAGCCCCCCTTAGCCCTCCCCTGGGCCCCCCCAGCATCCCTTAGCCCTCCCCCGGGCCTCCCCCAGCCCCCCCAGCATCCCTTAGCCCTCCCCTGGGCCCCCCAGCATCCCTTAGCCCTCCCCTGGGCCCCCCCAGCATCCCTTAGCACTCCCCCGGGCCTCCCCCAGCCCCCCCCAGCATCCCTTAGCCCTCCCCTAGCCCCCCCCAGCATCCCTTAGCCCTCCCCCGGGCCTCCCCCAGCCCCCCCAGCATCCCTTAGCCCTCCCCCGGGCCTCCCCCAGCATCCCTTAGCGCTCCCCCGGGTCTCCCCCAGCCCCCCTTAGCCCTCCCCTGGGCCCCCCCAGCATCCCTTAGCGCTCCCCCAGGCCTCCCCCAGCCCCCCCAGCATCCCTTAGCCCTCCCCTAGCCCCCCCCAGCATCCCTTAGCCCTCCCCCGGGTCTCCCCCAGCCCCCCTTAGCCCTCCCCTGGGCCCCCCCAGCATCCCTTAGCCCTCCCCCGGGCCTCCCCCAGCCCCCCCAGCATCCCTTAGCCCTCCCCTAGCCCCCCCCAGCATCCCTTAGCCCTCCCCCGGGCCTCCCCCAGCCCCCCCAGCATCCCTTAGCGCTCCCCCGGGCCTCCCCCAGCCCCCCCAGCATCCCTTAGCCCTCCCCCGGGCCTCCCCCAGCCCCCCCAGCATCCCTTAGCCCTCCCCCGGGCCTCCCCCAGCCCCCCCAGCTCTCCTCTGGCCTCCCCAGCATCCCTTAGCCCTCCCCTGGGCCCCCCCAGCATCCCTTAGCCCTCCCCCGGGCCTCCCCCAGCCCCCCCCCAGCATCCCTTAGCTCTCCTCTGGCCTCCCCAGCATCCCTTAGCCCTCCCCTGGGCCCCCCCAGCATCCCTTAGCGCTCCCCCGGGCCTCCCCCAGCATCCCTTAGCTCTCCTCTGGCCCCCCCGCATCCCTTAGCCCGTACATTTTAAATTAAACTAAATTAAATGAATGGAGATGCCTGTCTCTAAGAGCTGGAAGGGACCTCGCAAGGTCATTGAGTCCAGTCCCCTGCCCTCACAGCAGGACCAAGTACCAGCCCTGACCAATTTTTGCCCAAATCCCTGAACGGCCCCTGCAAGGATTGAACTCACAGCCCTGGGTTTAGGAGACCAATGCTCAAACCGCTGAGCTGCCCCTCCTCCGGCCCACAACATTTTGGACCCTGAGGTGGGGAGCTCAAATGACGCCCCCAGGCCCCTGGCTTGGGCCAACACTTTGCAAGGCTCAAGGCAGGTGCCTTCCTGCCCTTTTGCCCTCCCTCCTGCAGCATGGACCCCCCCCCCCCCCGCCGGGCGCCTGGGGCAGAGCGCCCCCATGTGCACCAGCAGTGCCACAGCTGCCTGCACTCTGGGTCCTGGGGCGCCCCCTCCCCCACAGCCTGGCACTCGGGCGGCTGCCTCAGTTCCCCTCACGGTAAGGCCAGCCCTGCCCCTCCCAGCACCCCTGAGCCTGCCCCTGGGAAGGGCTGCAACCCGCCATGCTCCTCCCTTAAGGAGGGGCTTGCTCCAGCACTGCCCTCTTCCTGCTTTGGGCCCAGTGGCATTCTGGGAGCTGTAGTTTGCAGGACACATGGGAACTGTAGGCCCCACAGCAAGGAATCCTGGGAAGGGTGGCTGTATATAAGCAGCTCCCTTGCCTGGCCGCAGGGCAGAGCAGGGAGGGTGGGGATCTAGCTGGGGGCAGGCAGGGACAGACACTCTGCCAGTCATGGGGCCTGGGCCAGAGGCGGAAGGACTCGTCTGGGGATTGCAGTGAAGAGCCGGGTGCTGTGCCCCAAACTAACCACCCCCCAGGGCACTTTGGAGCCCAGCGCCGGTGCCGGGAAGCAGAGGGCTGCAGGAGTCGGGGGCAGGTGTCCCTGTGATGGCAGCTCACTGAGAAATCGGCACTAAGTGCCCGGGTTAGAGGCACTGAGCAGCCCTCTGTGTTCCCGGCCCCTGAGGCTGCCCTGCTGGGGGGTGTCACGGAGCGTGGGGAGTCACTGGGCCCTGCACCCCACCCGCAGCCAGCGGGACTCTCCGGCGGCAGGTAGAAGAGAAGGGTTATTGGGTCCCAGGGACCCAGCGTAGCCCAGACTTGTTACAGGAGCCGGGAGCAGCCAGCGCAGCCCAGCTTGGGGCGTGGGGGGCCCAGAGGGGGCCAAACCCATTGGCCAGGCCCAGCTGAGAGAACGGCCCCTCGGGCCTCGTGCCCCCGGACACCCCAGCGCCCTACCATGGGCCCCCCGGCCAGGCGATACGCCCCCCAAGGAGACACACAGCTCGGGGCAGGCTGGCTGATGTACTGAGCTGGAGCTGGTGGCACCGGCTCTAGAGCGCGTCCAGGAGGCGCAGGAAGCAGGCGCCCAGGCCCTGCAGGCAGAAGAGCAGGAACAGGGCGGGCACCAGGTAGAGGAGGAAGCGGAAGGTGACGGGCACGAGGTGGGCGAAGAAGATCTTGCCGGCGGTGGCGGTGGCGTGCACGAAGAGCACCCCCACCTCCAGCAGGAAGAAGAGGAGAATCAGGCAGGCGACGAGGTCCAGCAGCCAGACGGGGCAGGGCAGGGCGCAGAGCTGGGCTTCCCCCATGGCCTCTCCCCCGGCACGCGGCCACACCTGGCTGGGCTCCACAGCGGCTCCGGCGTGGGGCTCGCCCTGCGAGGGAACGGAGGGAGGCGGGGCTCAGACCTGCCCTGCGCAAGGGCAGCGGTGCTGGCCCTGGCCGGGGGAGGCCACGGCCCTGTGAGGCTTGCTGCCAGGCCAGGGCTGGGCCCCTGCATGGAGGATGCCTCCTGGCCTTAGGATGCAGCACGGGGCTGTCAGCCTCCCTCGGGAGTCACCTGGGGCTCTCCGGAGCCAGACAAAGCCGCCTTGGGGCATGGCCCCATTTCGCAGAGGGGTGAACTGAGGCACCGAGCTGGGACCTTGCCCCAGCAGCAGCGGCACCAGGGTTAGCGCCCATTCCTGTTCCCCCCACTAGGTGACGCTGCCTGTCTGCAGGACCCGCACAATCAGCAGGCGCAAGGTGGGTGGGTCTCACCCCCTGGAAAACGCCAGGGACGAAGGATGTGGGGAGATGGGCCCATGAGCTGGCACGGTGGGGGGGACATGACCTGAGCTGGCACAACGGGGGGGACCTGGGCTGACATGGGGGGGGGCGGGCGGCACCAGAGGGTGCTGAGCTGGCACGGGGGGGACCTGAGCAGGCACAGCGGGCAGGGGGCTGAGCCGGCACCGTGGGGGGCACCGCACCAGAGGCCCCGGCTGCTGCAGAAGCAGGGAGGGCGCCTGAGGAATCTGCCCCAAGCCGGCCCGGAGGGGGGGTGTCCAGCCGGCGGCCCGTCAGGGAGCCCCTCCCGTGCACAGGGCGCGGCTGGAGCCATCCGCATTCAGAGCCAGCGAGACCAGCCTTGACCCGTCCTCGAACTCGGGGCCAGGCCCTCTCCCCGGCGCCCCGCCCAGGCCGGCCCCCGTGCGCAGCGCCGGGGGGGGGGTGCAAACCCTCAGCAAAGGGGCCCCGGCCTCTTTCTCTCGGTGTCGGGGGTTTCCTGGGGCGCGTGGCGGGAGCGGGGCGGAGCTGCCCGCGGGGCGTTACCTGGGGTGGGGGGTCACACGAGGTCCAGGAAGGCGATGGACAGGGTCAGGCACATGAGGAAGTAGCAGTAGAGGAGGGCGGCGGGGAGGAGGAGGTAGGAGAGGAGGGCGACGAAGGGGACCAGGTAGAAGGAGAGGACGAGCAGGCCCGGCAGCAGGAAGTAGAAGAGGACGCTGGTGGCCCGGGAGAGCAGGAGCAGCAAGGCCACGCAAATGAGGACATCCAAGACGCCTTCAGGGCTAGAAATGGCTTCCATGGAGCGGGCCCTGCCCCTCGCGGCTCAGCTGAGACCCGCTCCGGGCTGCAGATGCTGCACCCCCTGCAGGAAGCAGAACGAAGGGCCGTTAATGCCCCGCCCGTGGGACCATCCCGGCCCCCGCTGCACGGCCGGCCAGCCCCACGGCGGAGCGTTTCGCCCTCCTCTGCCCCCTGGGCCGGGGGCCACGCCCACCCCATAGTCCGGGGCCGGCAGGAGCAGGGGACTGTCCCCACTCTTCTCTACTGCCTTCACTCTGGCTCTGCATTCGCCGTGTTGCGTGTGAGTGAGTCTACTGTCCTGCGCTGCTCTGGAGTAACTCTGGGGGCGTGCCTCAGTTTCCCCGGGCGTGCCTCAGTTTCCCCGGGCGCTGCAGCACTCTCTGCATACGGAGGGGGAGGCCAGGCACGACTCACTGGGGAAGTATGTTCAGTCTCTCCTGGCCTGAGGCAGAGAACACCTTGGGAAAGGAAGCGGGACAAAGCAGGAGGCGGGGCGGCCTGGGGGCTGGGAGCAGTGGCTGGGGGTGGGGAGAAGGGAGCCCAGCTGGCCGGGTGGGGGCTGGGCCTCCCTTTCCTCAAGCTTGTACTGATGGGATTAGTCGGGGCTGGTCCTGCCTTGGGCAGGGGCTGGACTCGGAGACTCCTGAGGGCTCTGCCGGCCCTGGGGTTCTGGGGTTCTGGGGTTCTATGACGGCGCCTGGAGCCTGTAACAAGAAGCCCTTGAGCTACGCTGGGTCCCTGGGGACCAATACACCAGTTCTACCTGCCGCTGGAGAGTCCCGTCCGGCTGCGGGTGGGGGTGAGGCCCCGTGGCTCCCCCGCACCCCGTGGCAGCCGGAGATCGGCGATGGACAGTCCAGCGCAGGGCTAGCTGTACCTGGGGCCGTCCACAGGCCAGCGGCTCAGCTAGGGCGCCCGGGGGCCCAGGAGGAGTTTCAGACAGAAACACGCACAGCCTGCGTCTGTTTCAACATCGTCTCAGAAGAACGTCCGGCCAGAGTGTCACGTGACTGGATTTGGAGGGGAGCAGCCAGATCACCGCTGTGCCCATGGGGGGGGGTTGCCCCAAAAGTCGGTACGAAGGGGACCATGGGAGGGGTCAAACAAAAGCTTGTGCTCTACTGGTTCTGTGTGCGCCCTTCATAGCTGTGTGATGTGTGTGTGGACTTAGGGGTGTGTGCTCTACTGGTTCTGTGTGTGCCCTTCATAGCTCTGTGTGATGTGCGTGTGGACTTAGGGGTGTGTGCTCTACTGGTTCTGTGTGTGCCCTTCATAGCTCTGTGTGATGTGTGTGGACTTAGGGGTGTGTGCTCTACTGGTTCTGTGTGCGCCCTTCATAGCTGTGTGATGTGTGTGTGGACTTAGGGGTGTGTGCTCTACTGGTTCTGTGTGTGCCCTTCATAGCTGTGTGATGTGTGTGTGGACTTAGGGGTGTGTGCTCTACTGGTTCTGTGTGTGCCCTTCATAGCTGTGTGATGTGCGTGTGGACTTAGGGGTGTGTGCTCTACTGGTTCTGTGTGTGCCCTTCATAGCTCTGTGTGATGTGTGTGTGGACTTAGGGGTGTGTGCTCTACTGGTTCTGTGTGCGCCCTTCATAGCTGTGTGATGTGTGTGTGGACTTAGGGGTGTGTGCTCTACTGGTTCTGTGTGCGCCCTTCATAGCTCTGTGTGATGTGTGTGTGGACTTAGGGGTGTGTGCTCTACTGGTTCTGTGTGCGCCCTTCATAGCTGTGTGATGTGTGTGTGGACTTAGGGGTGTGTGCTCTACTGGTTCTGTGTGCGCCCTTCATAGCTCTGTGTGATGTGCGTGTGGACTTAGGGGTGTGTGCTCTACTGGTTCTGTGTGCGCCCTTCATAGCTCTGTGTGATGTGCGTGTGGACTTAGGGGTGTGTGCTCTACTGGTTCTGTGTGCGCCCTTCATAGCTGTGTGATGTGTGTGTGGACTTAGGGGTGTGTGCTCTACTGGTTCTGTGTGTGCCCTTCATAGCTGTGTGATGTGTGTGTGGACTTAGGGGTGTGTGCTCTACTGGTTCTGTGTGTGCCCTTCATAGCTGTGTGATGTGTGTGTGGACTTAGGGGTGTGTGCTCTACTGGTTCTGTGTGCGCCCTTCATAGCTGTGTGATGTGTGTGTGGACTTAGGGGTGTGTGCTCTACTGGTTCTGTGTGCGCCCTTCATAGCTGTGTGATGTGCGTGTGGACTTAGGGGTGTGTGCTCTACTGGTTCTGTGTGCGCCCTTCATAGCTGTGTGATGTGTGTGGACTTAGGGGTGTGTGCTCTACTGGTTCTGTGTGTGCCCTTCATAGCTCTGTGTGATGTGCGTGGACTTAGGGGTGTGTGCTCTGCATGAGACGGGGAGTTTCTCTGTATGTGGTTGAGCAATGGGCGAGAAAAGCTCGGCCTATGGACACGCTAATTAGGGACAATAGGTCTCTTAAGTACCAGAGACCCGCCTGGGAAGGGATCTAGGTGCCTGGCCACTGGCCATGTGACTGTCTCCAGCTTGGAAGAAGCCAGGGAGGGATATAAAAGTGCCATGCAGCCGGCTCCATCTTGGTCTCCAGTTTTGCTCCTGACCCCAGAGGCAGCTTTGCAGGGAATCATGAGCCGGAAAGACCTGTGGCCCCATCCTGACGTAGGATGTAACCACAGACTTTTAACCCAGCAGCTGTAACATCTCTGCTAGAGCCTGCACCGAGGACTGGGAGATTCGGTGCATGTAACGTACTGTACTTTAATAACCTCACTCTCCTGCTTTTCTTTCTTGTAGCAATAAACCTTTAGATGTTCGATGCTAAGTGATTGGGTCAGCAGGGTTTGTGGGTAAGGTCCGGAGGGTAAATTGACCAGGGATCTGTGGCTGGTTTCTTGGGACCGGACAGAACTTGTTCGGGGTAGGTGGGATTGGGTGCTAGACCCCTCACCCATGTGTTAGGCCCGGGGCTGTTTGGGGCACGGAGAGAGCTGGGGTGCCCGAGGGGTTTTGCTCGTGAGGCTTCTGGCTGGCCAGGCTGGCAGCTGACGTGCTCTGGGACGGGTTTGTGGCCTGTTTGGGAAGGTCTCCAGTCCGGGGCTGTAGGGAGCCCTGAGTTTGAGCAATTCGCCCTGAGCAGACGCCCTCAGCGGTGCCCAGCCCTGGCCCGGCCTGTCACACAGAGGACGTCTCCTGCAGACTCCTGTCGCCCCCCCTTCACGCGGAGGATAGGAAGTCAGAGGGAGAGGGAAGGCAGACAAGGCCAACCGCCGAGTGCAGCTACGTGGAGGGGAGGCAGTTGCGTAGCTTATTGCAGATTTAGCCCTGCTGGGTGGACATGCCCTCAGTCTGCCCCAGCCAGCCCCTCCGTCAGTGTGGAGAGAGCTCTGAAACCAGCCCCTTGGCCCGCCGGGGCAGCCAGAGAAGCAGGCTGGCGGGGATCCTTCGGGAGAAGGTGGAAAGAGAGGAAGCGTCACGTTGCCGCGGTGTAAATCCGCAGGGCGCCCTCAGTTTGACCCGGCGTGCCAGTGGGGTTGCCTCATTGCCACAAGGTTCAAACAAGCGCACAGACCTGTGGAACTCCTTGCCAGAGGATGTTGTGAAGGCCAGGACGATGGAGGGCAGGTCCATCGATGGCCGTTAGCCAGGCTGGGCAGGGAGGGTGTCCCAGCCTCTGTGGCAGGGATGGGCAGGGGTGACAGGAGTGGGGTCATGTCACGATTCCATGTTCTGTTCCCTCCCTCGGGGCCCCTGGCCCCGCCACGGTGCAGTCGGCTCAGAAGAGGCGCTGTGGCTGGCATTGCCGCGGGGACAGACCTGGGCATGGGGGCAGAGCAGGGGGGAGAGCGGAGATGTGACTATCCCCCCCCGAATGTTCCTCTGCGCCAACCTAGGGAGCTGCACCCGCCACTCGGGGGCCCCTGCTCCAGTGCAGGAGCTGCCACGCCCTGCCACGCTGCTGCCATTCTAACGGGCCACCCACTCCCCCTGAGGCTGCCCATTGCTAGGGTGAGGCCATTCCCCGCCTCTGGCGCGGGTGCGAAGGCAGCTGGGGGCCTGGTGCCCACGGCTGGGGGGAGGCGACATGCCGGAGAGGGCTCCGGGAAGAGCCGCGGTTCCGTTACGCCGGAGTGGGCTCCGGGAAGAGCCGCGGTTCCGTTACGCCGGAGAGGGCTCCGGGAAGAGCCGCGGTTCCGTTACGCCGGAGTGGGCTCCGGGAAGAGCCGCGGTTCCGTTACGCCGGAGAGGGCTCCGGGAAGAGCCGCGGTTCCGTTACGCCGGAGTGGGCTCCGGGAAGAGCCGCGGTTCCGTGACCAGGAACCCGGCCCAGCGGTGAGAGGTGCGGGGGGGGGGGGGGGGGGGGGCCCTGAGCAGGCTGCTGGCAGCCCTGGGCTGTGGGAAGTAGTCGGTGCCCCGCAGGTTTGCCCCTCGGGCCCCCCACCTGCCCCAGCCAGCCAGACCCTACCTCTGCGTGGCCCGCGCCGCTCTGCACGTGGGTGCTGGTCCCTGCGCCCTTCAGCCCCGCATCCTGCTGGACGTCCCCAGCCCCCCGCGCGGGCCAGGCCCCCGCCCCGCATTGTGACACCGAGGGCAGAAGTGCTGTTCTGACATCACAGAGCAGGTGGGGGAGGCGCCGTCTGGCTCCCTTCCCGCCCCCCTCCCCCGGGCCTGCCCCAGGAGCTAGGGAGGCAGCACCTGTCTTCCACGCACGGGGGTGGGACGCGGGCCACTCGCCTGCCCTCCCTCCGCCCAGTCCTGTCCTGGCTGCCCCTCGCCTCCCCCACGGCGGGGCCGGCGCCCTCTCCCCGGGCTGCCCCGGGGAGCAGCACGCAGCTGGGCTGGGCTGGGCAGCGGCTGGAGAGCCCCGCGGGCGCAGGACCGGTTTCAGCAGCGGCTGTCGCTGTTCTCAGCACTGCCCGGGGCGGCAACTCTCAACCCAGGGTCCCTGGCCTCCCGAGCCATGGCAGGAGGCGTTAGACTGGCAGGGCCTGGAGCTGAAAGCCCCGAGCGTCTCTGGCACCGCCCCGAGTGTCTCCGGCACCGCCCCGAGTGTCTCCGGCACCGCCCCGAGCCCTCGTGCTGAGTAATACCCGGAGCCCTGGCACGCCCCAAACCCAGCACCCTGGCGCCCCGTGTAACCGCCGCCCAGCAGAGTTGAACCCGGGCCCTCTGGAGCTGAGTGCAGGCGCTGCCGCAGCTTGAGCGATAAAGCCGGCTGGCTCCCTGGCGCTCCCTGGGACAGCGACCCGCGCGAGGGGTGTGGGTTACACCCCCACTGACCTGGCTCCGGGCGCCCTTGCCGGCTCTGTCAGGTGTGCGGCGGCTGCCTCGCCTCCGGGCCTTTCCGCACCTGGCTCCCCCGCACGGGCCGCACCTCCCTCCCCAGCGCTCCCTGGGGGGCCTGGGCTGGGGCCCGGCAGCGAAATCCTGCAGCCCAAAGCACGGGACTGGGGCATCCCCGGAGGCTTCCGACGCCTCCCTCGCCGCCCCAGGGGAAGTCCTGACACAGCCGGACTCAGGGAGCTGCCCGGGCCTCTGGGCCCCATCCCTGGAGCCTGGCCCAGGCTGGCGGAGCACCTGCCCCTCCTTCCCAGACATCCCGTCCACCCCGGCCCAGGGCAGCTCTTTAACCTCGTCCTCCCCATCCTGGGGGCACCCCAGAGCGAACCCGCGGGGCTGTGGCATGAACACCCCAGGCTGTGAACCGGCCCCTGCCCAGCTCCAAGGACGGCTGCTGAGCACCTCGGGGCCTGAGGGGCTGGGGCCGAGGGGCGTCAGCAGGGCCAGTTTGTGGGGCCCGCGCCTGAGGGACCCGAGGGCCAGCGGAGCCCCAGGGAGAGGGATCCCTCGGTGCCCCGGAGCGTGCCCTGCCTGGGGATCCGGCTGCGTGCCAGGGCTCTGCACGCGCAGACACGAGAGCCAGGTCACTGCCCAGACACCACCGCTGAGCCTTGGCTGGGGCAGGGTCAGTGCTCGCTGAATGGGCCCCGCCCGTGGGGGGATCCACCCCCGCCCAGTCAGGAAGGGGCTAATGGGCTGCTCTGGCTCTGGGCCCTCGCTCCTCTGCAGCCTGGCGAGGGCCGGGCGCCGGAGAGAGGGGCCGTGTCCTGCCGGGGCCGCGCCCTGGGTGCTCGCTAGCGCCCCGCGCTCCCTTTTCAGAGCCAGGGCGCCCAGCTGGGCCCTCCCGTGCAGACCAGTCCAGGCCCGAAGCAGGGGAGGAAGCTGAAGGTTTATTCTCTTTGGGGGGGTACAGCCAGCCCCGGGGAGCTGCCTCTGTCAGCGCCAGGCCCCCCCTCGGCACGGCAGCGGTGACTGTCTGGGGACCACGGTCCCCCCGTGTGTCTCAGGCCGGGCGGGGGGTCCTCGTGAGCCACGGCCCCTCCCTTTCCATCGGCTGGGGCGCGGCCCCCGGCTCACCAGATGAGCAGCAGGAGCTGGGTGGAGCCAGGCAGCAGGATGTGCCGGGCCGCCAGGTAGATGACGAGGGTGGGGAAGAGGGAGACGAGGAAGGTCGCCATGGCCGGGAGCAGCCGGTTGAAGAAGTGGTCGGCCACGGGCCCGAGCGACTTCAGGAAGCCCAGGGAGGCCGGCAGCACGTGGTCGTACACGATGAAGACAGGGAGGAACATGAAGAAGAGGAGCATGAAGGCGACGCGGAGCAGGAGGTCGCAGAATATCACCGTGACCACGCAGGAGAGCACCCGCCGCAGGGCCCGCAGGGCGCTCCGCAGGACCGCGTTCATTCTGCAGGGGCCCCTGGCGCACGGGGCCGCTTCGCCGATGCTGCGCGCTCCCTGGGGGAAGCAGGAGGAAGGGCCAGGCTGAGACCCGAGCGGCGGAAGGGCCCCGTTCCTCCGCCCTCACCTGGCGCCGATTTAACAGCCAGGCCCGGGGGCCGTGCTCAGCGCGGGGCAGGCACGGACCTGGTCTCTGCGGTGGCCAGCTGGCCCTTCAGGAAGAAGGCCTATTTTGGGGGGACGCTGGGTCTGTCTGTGGGAGCAAATGCCGGAGCCTGGAACTTCCCGGCCGAGCGCAAAGGGCCGGGGGCAGACGGGTTTCGGGGGCTGTTTCTGAGGGGAGTCCAGGAGACCAGGGGGGCGCAGAGAACCCGAGACGCAGGGACAGAGGCTGGGGGCTGGGACTGAGCCCAGACTGTCCCCTGCCCTCGCGCTCTCTCTGCGGGAAGCAGGACTTGGACGGGCTGGAAACACACAGGGCTGCGCCCCATTCTCCAGGCCCCTCGCTGCCCCTGGGACCCCAAAGCACCCGCCCAGGCCCGGCCTGCTGGACCATTCGGCCAAAGGGGCCTGGGAGAGGTGGGCCAGGCAGCGCAGGGGCTAGACCAGGCCTTTTGGCCGGCTAGCCCCGCCCCCTTTGCCTGCAGCCAATGGCAGGCCTGGAGGGAGGTTAAAAGGAAGGGGCCTGGCTCAGTTAGGGGCTGACCAGCATGGAGGCAGGAGCTGGCTTTGCCGGCTGCAGGACCTGAGCCGGAACCCATCCTAACGGGCCAGCCGCCGGGGCATGGACGCCTCCAACCCCAACCCCTGGAGCAAACGAGGGGAACCTACGAGGAACCCAAATAAAAGGCCGGAGTTCTCAGGCCAGCAGGGGCTGCACCCCTTTACCCCCCTGCTAAATTGGGAGCCTAACCACTAGGCCATGCTGCTGCCAGGGAGATGTCGCCACAGGGCCTGCAGACCCCCTGCTGCCTCTGGGGGGCCGTCTCAAGAGACACCAGCCTTTTTACTCCCTTCCTCCTGCTGGCAGGGCGCTCGAGGCCAGATGGCGTCTCCCTGCTCAGGCGCCAGTGAGCCCCACGCGCTCGCCGGGAGAGCCAGGCTCAGAAGCCGCCCAGCCGCAGCCGAACTTGCCTCCTGTCCAGCCCAGGCTCGAGTGGCCTGTTGAACCGCACCCCCTGCATGGGACCCAGCTCTCAGCCGGCTGCACGCACCGCCTCCCCCATGGCTCCGCCGCCGCCCGGGCTCTGAGCCACCGCCCGGCTGGCACTGCTGCCCCATTGTGATGTCACAAAGGGGGCGGGGGGCTCAGAGTCTGGAAGGCAGCTGAGCAGCAGCTGGATTTCTTGCACCCGCTCCAGGACAGCTACGTGCTGCACAAATACACAAGAGGGGATTTTCAAAGGCTCCAAAGTGGCTAGGCGCTGCACCCGACTCCTATGGGAAATCAGCTGAGCCCCTGGCCCCATTTGTGCCTCTGAAAAATCCCCTTTTCCACGCACACAGGTGAAATCTCTACAGGAACCAGGCAGCCAAATATCATAAAGGGAGGCACAGGTAAGACGCCCGAAGGCAAACCCATCGCCAGCCACGTGACAGCTGTGGAGACCATTTCTCCACTTTGTCCAGATCAGTCTGAATTTCCATCCCATCCTCCAAAGCACTTGCAACCCCTCCCAGCTTGGGACCATCTGCAGACTTAATGGTAGCGCCATCTAGGTCAGGGGCAGGCAAATACCAGCCCATGGCTGGCTCCAGTCTGCCAAGGTGAGCCCCTGGCGGGCCCCCATTCCACGCCTCTGCAGGCAAGGAGGATCTCGGCTCCCCTCGGCCGCAGATCGCCAGCCCCAGCCAATGGGCGCTGCGATCGCCCACACCTGCGGAGGTGCAGGTAAATATAGCGGGAGCAGCCCGGGGCTAATCCTGGTCAACTGCCACCGTTTTATGGCCCGCCCCGATCTAGGTTGTGTCTTCCTAGTTTGTTAATGAGGACATGTGATATTGTATCAAAAGCCTTACTATAGTCTAGGTATAGCACATCTACCGCTTCCCCCTCCTCCACAAGGCTTGTGATCCTACCAAAGAAAGCTCTCCGGTTGGTTGGACTTGATTTGTTCTTTACAAGTCCAGGCTGGCTGTTACCTGTCCCCTCATTATCTTCCAGGTGTTTGCAGATGGATTCCTTAATTACCTGCTCCGTTATCTGCTCTGGCACAGAAGTGAAACCGACTAGTCTAATTCCAGCGTTGTCCTTGTTCCCCTGTTAGAGATGGGCACCATACTTGCCGTTTCCCCACCCCAGAGCCTGGATGGGCAAGGAGCTGCGCCCTGGATGACATGGGGTTATTTGAGCCCGGGGTCCCCTCGGCCCACGACATGCGCACTGAGAGATCAGACAGCGAGACACACACAGACGGCTCTTTTGAGCAGCAGCAGCTCAGCACACAAGCCGCGCTGCCTTGCGGTACAGATGCCACAGGGCGAGCTTCAGGCAGAGGAGGAGGGAGAGCGGGAGAGACAGGGAGACGAGGAAGACGGCCAGAGCCCGGGCCACGTCGTGGAGGAAGACGTCTGCAACTGGCCTCAGGGTCTGGAGGAAGAGCAGCGCGGCTGGTAACACGTGCTCATAAAAGGCAACTCCAGGGACCACCAGGAAAACGAGGAAGTAATAAAAGAGCTCTACCAGCGCCGCGACATAGACCAGGAAGGCAAGGAAGCAGAGTCCCCATCTGAGCCCTCGGAGGAGGTCTCTGGCGGTGGGATGCATGTTACAGGCCGGCCGCTGGGCACCTCACGGTCTGCTGGGTCTCTCCTCGGGCCTGCACGCTCCCTTGGAGAACCGGCTCGGGGTGAGGCCTGCACCGAGACCGGAGGAACAAGGACAGTTCTCAGGGCAGGTCTGCTGGTTGCTCGGGGGTTGTTAAAGGTGACGCTATTGCTGGGGGAGGTCTGGTAGTGGGAATCGCACTAGCAACCCTCTTCCCTAGGTCGACCGGACCCGCCCGCTCGTCAGAGCTGGCTTGGCCTCGGTCCGCCGGGCGTGTGCGTGGGCTCGGGGGCCTGGCATCCATCGGGGTCTCTGCTCTCTACTTGTGTCCTGAGAGTCCTGCAGGGACCCGCCCTTGCGGTTCTTCCCCAGGGCTCGGTGAACAAATGAATCTTTCCTGCTGTGATGTGATGTGGTGGGTGGGGATTGCGTGTTCGCCGGCTGCTTTGCGGTGCTGTATGTGAATCCTGCTGTCCTGTGCGGCTCTGTGTGTGTGTGGTGCCCAGCGGGGGAGGGGGTCTCTGGGGGACGACTCTGGGGGGGAGGGGTGGACAGGTAGGGAATGGCCCAGGCCGGCCGCACACCTGAGCTAGGTGGAGGATTCAGGCAGGTGCCACTTTGCCTGGGAATCTGAACAAAGGAGGAGGAGGGGCAGTGGTTGGGTGTGGGAGTCAGTTCAGGGCCCCCCCATTCCCCAGCTGGGTTGTACTCAATGCCCCTGGCTCCTGGAACAAGTCTGGGCTACGCTGGGTCCCTGGGAACCAACAGCCCTTCTCTTCTACCTGCCGCCGGAGAGTCCCCCTGGCTGCGGGTGGGGGTGCAGGCCCCTCACCCCTGACACCCACAAAGTGCGGCACAGCCTAGCGTGGGCTCTGGGGAGTGCCGTGGCCAAAGGCCCTGCCTGGGCCTTGTCGCTCTGTTACTTACCGGCTGCGCCCCCGCCCGCTGAGCCCTGGAGCACCCGCTGAACTGCGCCCCCGCCCGCTGAGCCCTGGAGCACCCGCTGAACTGCGCCCCCGCCCGCTGAGCCCTGGAGCACCCGCTGAACTCATAGCCCGTGCGCTGGGCACCGTGGCGTTAAAGGGGGCTGCTCCCGCGCCCACCGATCGAGCCATGAAACCAGCCCGCTCACCCGCAGCGGTGCAGCCCCCGGCCTCCCCAAGCCCCTCGCCCGCCGCTGTGAGGTGGCCGCCTGGCCTTTGTGTCCCAGCAAGCTGGTGCGCTTGGGGCGCTTGATGTCACAGGTCACGCGGTGGAAAGACGGTGCCAGGGAGGGTTCCTTGCTCTCTCGGACCAGCAGGGGCTGTGGGCGGGAGAAGGGTTCCCCCGACTTCTCTAGCATGGCCATCCAGGCAGCAGCTGGGCCCTTCTTCCCAGCACGCCGCGCGGGGGCGCCCACGTTCTGCTCAGTCGCCGCCGTGACCCCCGGGGACTGGTTCACCATCGCCGCTTCCCGGGCAGAGCGCTCCCTCCGGGGGGGCTGTCTCGGCGTCGGTTTTGTGACTGTCATAATGGGAGACAAACCACTGCGGGCCCGAGAGGCGTGGCGGGCCAGTAGTGAAACACACCGAGAGACTCCCAGAGAAGGCGGCGGCCCAGGAGCGGAGGGGGCAGACGGACCCTCTTTACGGCAGATACTCCCCCCACGCAACGGGCCGAGGGAGCCATGGATTGGCCCCAGTTCCACGCCGTTCTCCGGTGGGAATTCACCCGCCAACCACGACCTGATGTGGCAACGTTGCCTCCGTCCCATCAGCATGAGCAGGCAGGGGGTGTGTATTATTACACCTGCCCCAATTACGTTACCTCCGTCCCATCAACATGAGCAGGCAGGGGGTGTGTATTATTACACCTGCCCCAATTACGTTACCTCCGTCCCATCAGCATGAGCAGGCAGGGGGTGTGTATTATTACACCTGCCCCAATTACGTTACCTCCGTCCCATCAACATGAGCAGGCAGGGGATGTGTATTATTACACCTGCCCCAATTACGTTACCTCCGTCCCATCAACATGAGCAGGCAGGGGATGTGTATTATTACACCTGCCCCAATTACTGGTTTGTAATTAAATCAACTGAAACTTCCTGAGTCACAAAGGACGTGACCTCAGGAGTCACTGAACACAGCCCCCGGCCCGAGGCAGGACCAACCCCAGCTCCATCAACCCAGCCAGGGCTTGGTCCAGCCGGGACTCAAACACCCCTAGGGATGGAGATTCCACCCCCTCCCTAGGGAACCATCCCAGGGCTTCCCCACCTGCCTAGGGAAAGAATTTTTCCCAATATCCAACCTAGACCTCCCCCACGGCAACTAAATAGGCCCAGTTCCAGTGGCCAATGGCTCAGTAACACATCAGCCAGCTCCCTCGGCTGCATTCGATCCAGCCCCAGGGGGGTGTGCCCAGCGTACTGTGCCCAGCAGCTCTTCACCTGCTCCTCCTCCGCCAAGGGCTGCCCCCCCATGCTGCGTGCCCAGCGATAAGGACCCTCAAGGCCCGGGAGCGTGCGCCGCAGGACTGCGCGGGGGCAAGCGGAGCGTGAAGTGGGGGCTCCAAAGGACAGGCGAGGCCTTAGCGCTCCACTGCCCACCCTGCCGCACAAGGAGCCCCACTCAGGCAGGACGTTTCCGAGTTTATTGACGGGCAGCTTTGTCCCCAGGGGAGCAGGCTCCTGGCGCCCAGTGGGAAGCGGCTGCGGCGGGTCGCCCGGCAGGGGTGTATCCTGTGGGCCTCGCACAAGAGGCAGAGCGGAGGGCGAGGGGGGCGGGAGTCCGGGGCTCAGAAACTGCTCCTCCGTCTCCTCCTCCGAGAGTGGTGCCTGCGGCCTCGTCGCCGCCTGCCGTGCCGCCTGCGCCTCCTCCTGCGGTGGCGGCCCCCGCGGCCTCTCCGGCGCCGCCGCCTGCGCCGGCTGCGGCTCCGGCTCCGGCTGTGCCTGTACCTCGCCATGCCCCGCAGGCCCTGGGCTCTCTCGCGCTCTGCAGCAGGCCGGCCTGGAGTGGGGCTCCCTGAGCTTGGGGGAAGCAGCCGCCCCCCTTTATAGGCAGAGGCTGCGGGCGTGTCACACAGGCCCGGGTCACTGGCCTGTGAGGGCGAGCGGGTGTGGCCAGCGGTGGGCCAGCCTGCCCATATAAGGAGAAATCCCGCAAGGTTTGCCCATCTATGGCCACGCAGTACCAGTGCCCACCAAGCCAGCTGTCCGGCCCCCCGTGGCCACCGCAGGGCGCTCAGCTGGAGTGACACGAGCAGGCGTGGGACGTTATGACTCAGAAGAACACCAGTGCAATGCCCGGGTTTTGCGGAGGAGGCAGGACACAGAGCCGGGTCCTCGCCCCAACGAGCGGAGCTTTCTGACCCTCCGAATTCCCAGTGTGTGCACCGTGCCAACGAGGGCGTCAGCTGACCTGCGGGCAGGCCGCGATTAGCGCAGTCCAGGGTGAACACATTCAGCTTTGTCACACGTTAATCACAGGCATTAACGCGTCAAAGGGACAGTGCAGCACGGAGCCCGGGACCAGCTGTGCGGGGGCGGCCCTCTAGAAACGCCGCACGTTTTGCGGAAAAGCGTCCGTGGCCCATCTAGACGTGCTTTTCCGCAAAAAAGCCCCGATCGCCATTTTTGCAATCAGGGCTTTTTTGCGGAAAACAGTCCTGTGCTGTCTACACTGGCCCTTTCGCGCAAAAGTCTTTCGGAAAAAGACTTTTGCCCGAATGGGAGCAGCATAGTATTTCCGGAAAAGCACTGATGATTTTACATGAGATCGTCAGTGCTTTTCCGGAAATTCAAGCGGCCAGTGTAGACAGCTGGCAAGTTTTTCCGCAAAATCATTTGATTTTGCGGAAAAACTTGCCAATCTAGACACAGCCCAAGAGTAGATAGATAGATGGGGTATATGGAGAGAGAGAGAGAGAGGGAGAGAGATTTATAACAATAATTTGTAATTTAACTAGAGCAGTGGTCTCCAACCTTTTTACACCCAAGATCACTTTTTAAATGACAGACCAAGCCAAGATCTACCGCCCCGCCCCTTCCTCGAAGCCCCGCCCCTTCTGTGAAGCCCCGCCCTCTCTATTCTCCTCCTCTCCTTTACTTGCTGTCCCCAATCCTTATACTGCTGCTTTTTTTTTTTTTAATTCTTCTGTAGGAAGAGGTTTTTCCAACATTTGGCCTGTCTACCCTGGACCAAATGTCAGAAAAACCCTTCTTTTGGAAGCCACCGTATTCCTTGTGGAAAGAGGAATATAGGGGTGACCAAAAGAGCCAGATTGTTCTTCCACTAAACAAGCGGAAGAACAAACGCAACCCTGGATGCAGAAGAGTTTTTCTGGGATATCTCCAGAATCCTGAAAAACTCCTGCAGTCTAGCCGGACCCCCGCTGGGTTGAGACAGGACGTGTAGGCTCTGGGGTGGGAATGAGGGATTTGGGGGTGGGAAGGGGTGAGAGGTGCAAGCTCTGGGAGGGAATCTGGATGGAGGAGGAGGAGGAGAAGGGGACACTGGCTCGGGGAGGGGGCTCCAGGCTGGGCGGTGTTGGGATACTAAGCAAGTCACAGGCTGGTGGATGTGAGGGTGCAGGAATCTGGGTTGGGGTATGTGAAGGGCTCAGGGCAGGGGGTTCCAGTGTTTGATAGGCTCAGATCTAGGGTCTGGGGAAGGGGGAGTGCAGGAGTGGTTGTGGCCAGATGGGGGCTTGGCCCCAATTGGGGGTTTGTTGGCCAGGGTTCATTTTTAAATAGAATACTGTGTTAAACACAAAGGCTGTGTCCAGACTCAGGGTTTTTTTTGAAAAAAGTAGCCTTTTTTCGAAAAAACATCACCTGCGTCTAGACTGCAGCTGCATTCTTTTGAAATTAAATCGAAAGAACGTGGCTTTTCTTTCGACGGCGGTAAACCTCATTTCACGAGGAAGAACGCCTTTTTTCGAAAGTGCTCTTTCGAAAAAAGGCATTCTTGAATGCCAACAGGGCTTTTTAGAAAGAGAGCATCCAGACTCACTCGCTGCTTTCTTTCCAAAAAGCGGCTTGCGTTTTCGAAAGTACTGCTTGCAGTCTAGACGCTCTTTTTCGAAAGAGGCTTTTTCGAAAGAGGCTTGCAGTCTAGACATAGCCAAAAAGTTTCTGCATTGTCTTTATTTATGAGAATGGCAGGGAACCTGCCTCGAGTCTGTTGGGGGAAATCTCGTTCCCCTGGGGTACAGAGCCCCCAGAAGGGTCCGAGGCCGGAGGTCAAATCAAATCAGTGAGGCAGGAGAGAAACCTAGAAAGGAAAACTTTATTATGCCTGCATGCAGGCTGACAGCAGAGCCATCGCAGTCAGCCCTGAGTTACAGGTTTTTGGATCCTTTATACAGAATGCTTTACACAGCTCAGTTGTGGATTGTTTTTCTTTAACATATCAAAGTCGGCAGAAGCACTCTGAGACTTCTGTTCACCCCAGGAGTGCTAGAAGTAAGTTTTATACAACAAAGGCACATGAGAATGTGGAGTGAGTGGTCTTACAAGGCAAACAGTGCCAAAGAGAAGAGTTTACATGATCATTTGTGACAGGCTAGGAGTCTCCATGAATTTGAGACAGGCATTGGAAGGGTCTTTGATTAGAGTTAATTTGATTTCACTCTGATACAGGGAGAGAGGTCTGGAAAACTTTTAACCCTTCCAGCAGTTTTCTTTTAGAGAGCAAAATGCAGGACAATGTAGCACTGTAAAGACTAACAAGATGGTTTATTAGATGATGAGCTTTCGTGGGCCAGACCCACTTCCTCAGAGCAAATAGTGGAAGAAAATAGTCACAGCCATAGATACCAAAGGATACAATTAAAAAAATGAACAAATATGAAAAGGACAAATCACATTTCTATCGCTATTCTTTTAGAGAGTTTTGATTTCTGCACAGTCCCCCCTTAGGCACAATTGGAGTTATTGGATTTTCCCCACAAGTCAGGGGTCACTGGCCCATAGAAAAGTCCTTTGGGAGTGGGGGACACAGTACTGGGGAGGGGTGCTAGTGGGTTCTGGAGCAGGGAACAGGGTGCCAGTGGGGGCAGGGTGCCAGGACAGGTTTCTGCAGCAGGGGACAGGGTGCTGGGGGGGACAGGTTTCTGTAGTAGGAGACAGGGTGCCAGAAGGAACTGGCTTCTGCAGGGGGGCAGGGTGCCGGGGGACAAGTTTCTGCAGGGGGGGCAGGTTTCTGCAGCGGGGTCGGGGGGGCAAGGGAGAGGGAACAGGGGGCCAGGAGGGCGGGGGACAAGTTTGGGGCAGAGGAGAGGGGACAAGGTTGGGGGCAGGGAGTTCCCTACTCCAGCCACAGAGGGAAGCCTCCGACCCGCGCTCCCTCCGGACTGACCGCAGAGCAGCCAGGCTGGAGGGAAGAGAAGCGGCTGCCCGGCCAGCTGGCCATGGCGCTCAGCCAGGTGCCACCAAGCTCCACGTGGGCAGGCGCAGAGGAGAAGCCGCCCAATCAGCTGGAGCGCAGTTCAGCCTCCTCTTGGCTGAATGCCACAGCCAGCAGGCCAGGCAGCTTCTCCTCTGCGCCAGCCCACGTGGAGCGTGGTGGCACCCTGGCTGAGCGCCATGGCCAGCTGGCCGGGCAGCTGCTTCTCTTCCCTCCAGCCCGGCTGCCCTGAGCTCAGCCCAGGGAGGCTGCACCTAGCTCCAGCTGTGAAAGCCACAGTCAGCTGGCTGGGGTGTTTCAGCCCTCCCAGCCTCCCAGCTCCCACCATTCCTCGCAGCTACTCACCTGTGGTGTTGCTCAGTGAGTAGCTGCTCCTCAAATGAGCAAATCTAATGTAAATGTCCTGCACAGGCGCGCAGTTCAGAGAGGGCTCAAGAGCTACTCGTAGAGCCCCTGAGATCGATCGGTAGCTCACGATCTACTGGCTGGTGACCACGGCACTAGAGCAACATAAGATACTTGCATTGGACGGGCAGCCTGCCAACGGAGCCTTTCCTGCCGACAGGCCCAGCGTTTTCATAGCCTTTCTGGGCTTTGCCGAGAGAACGCCCCTGTGCTTGGTAGTTTGTGCTGGTCTCGCTCAGCCGCACGGTTAAATGTGTGTGCTCCTGTCTAACCAGCGGTGAGAGCCACTTCCCATTTCGGACAGAGCTGTCCTGTCGCAGCCGGGCCCGGCTGGCTCTTTAACTAGCTCCCGGCTGGCTTTTCTAGCCAGAGCTGCGCCCCCGCGTCCTTTCCCCTCTGTTCCCAGCGTCACTCGGTCTGACTGTAACCCGCAGCCGGTGGTGCTAGCTCTGCCTGTGTCTGCTAGATTCATGAGCCCTTTGGGGCCTGTTTTGCTCTCGGTTTTGTTCATTTTACACCGATTGAGTGCTTTAAGCCTGCCCCTGGGAGGCCACGAACACCCCTGGCACATGACTGGATTTTAAGGGGAGCAGCTAAGATCACGGCTGCGCCCATGGGGGGGGGGGGGTTGTCCCAAAAGTGGTACAAAGGGGCCTTGTGAGGTGTCAAACGAAAGCTTGTGCTCTGCTGATTCTGTACGTGCTGCTCAGGTACTTGTATAATGTCTGTGTGTGGAGATAGAAACATGGACTCTGTGGGGACGCTGGACACGTCTGTCTGTGGCTGAGCAATGGGCCAGGAATGCTCAGCCAGTGGCTATGCTGAGGAGCGAGCTCCAGGGACACTGGATCTAAATGCCAAAGACACACCCGGCCACGGACCATGTGACCCTCTCCCGCTTGGAGAGACCAGGGATGGATATAAAAGCCATGTGGCAGAATCCATTTCTTGTCTTCAGTTCAGCTCCTGATCCCAGATGCAGCCTTGCAGGGAACAACGAGCTGAAAGAACCGTGGACCCGTCCTGACATAGGATGTAACCAGAGACTTTTAAGCCAGCAGCTGTAACATCTCTGCTAGAGCCTGCATCGAGAACGGGGAGATTCAATGCATGTCATGTATTATCCTGCAACAATCTTACTCTCAGCCTTTTCTTTCTTTTAGTAATAAACCTTTAGATGTTCGATGCTAAAGGATTGGCCCAGCGTGATTTGTGGGTAAGATCCAGAGGGGAAATTGACCAGGGATCTGTGGCTGGTTTCTTGGGACGGGAGAACCCGTTCGGGGTAGGTGGGATTGGGTTCTAGAACCGCTCATCTGTGTGCAGGCCCGGGGCTGTTTGGGGCATGGAGAGAGCTGGAGTGTCTGAGGGGTTTTGCTCGTGAGGCTTCTGGCTGGCCAGGCTGGCGGCTGAAGCGCTCGGTGGGCCTGGTGTGTGGCCTGTTTGGGAAGGTCTCCAGTCTGGGGCTGTACGGAGTTTGAGCAATTTGCCCTGAGCGGACGCCCTCAGCTGTGCCCAGACCCGGCCTGGCCCGTCACACCACCTGCACCCCCCCATTTGTACTTGCTTTGCGTTATGGCCCGGGCACAGGGTGTGCATGGGTAGAACGGCGACTGTGCTCAGGCCTGGAACGGCCGCCCGGCTGGCGTCAGTTACCAACGCACCCTGGGGCTGGGAGAGAGCCGTGGCCCACGAGTCCCACCGGCTCTCAAACCACAATGGCCTTGATCCCCTTGGCCCTGTTCTGTCTTAGCAGGAACGTGAGGCCTGCAGGATTTCCCCCGGGGGCGTTGGCTTCGGCGGGGGGGGGATGACCAGAATGCCAGGGACAGAGACGGTGTGAGATTCCCCCTTCGTTGTGGAAACGTGGGGTACGGTGACGCCGTCCGCAGGTGCGTGCCGTGGGCATTCGAGCGTGCTGGGTCTAGCTCACGGGGATGAGACAGGCGCTCCCACAAAGCCATCTGCCGAGGCACCCACAGCCTGCAGACACTGTGCCCTGCCGCTACCACCCTCGGAGCTGGCGTCTGATGGACTCCCGCGGCGCAGGTGTTCCGACGCCAGGGTCGGCGGTTAAGAGCAGTGCCCCCAAAGCGCACCCCAACTTCTCGGAAAGGGGGGGCAGCCCAAGACGTGCACTAACACACCGCGTGCCCGCTCGTGCACCGTCACAGGGAGGCCTCCATGGAACGCGCCAGTCGAACACAAGCACCCACGAATCTCTTCGGGCACGGAAGCCTCTTCGTGGCCTGGAGGGTGGCGCCTGCATGCCACCAAACAGGCCAATGAACTTGGAAGGCCCAGAGTGTGAGACCCGCGGGACGTGGCCCCGGTCGTCATTCTCAGCCTGCTCTTTGCTCGCTAAAACGTCCCTTCGAAGCGCTGCCCGAGTCTTGCTTCCTTACGCTGCCTCTCGGCTCTCACTGAAACCCTCTGTAGCAAGGGAGCAGCCCTGTACCCCTCAGAGCCGGCGGGGGGCGGGAGGCGAGAGGAGGGTGCTCTGCTGGGTGATTGCATTTGCTTCAGGGGGAGCCGACTTAGTCTGTACCGAAAAAAACCAACCAATGGGCTGGTAGCGCTTTGTAGACGAACAAAACCTGTCGATGGGATCATGAGCTTTTGTGGGCACAGCCCACTTCTTCAGATGGCCAGAGTTATGAGTAGGGGATATGAAAACTCGAAATGGAGAGGAGAGGGGAAGGAGGGGGGGGGGGAGAAAGGAAGGGGGAGTGGGAGACAGAGCATCATTAAGTATCTGGAGAACGGGTACTTAAACCTAAGCAGATCAAAGTGAATAGATGCTAAGACCGGAAGGGTACCTGTGGCCAGGACTTTGTTGCCTAGTGCCAGAAAGGCCGTTCCTGAGCGTTCTGTGGTTCCCGAAAACTCCCTCTCAGACGCAGAGATCGTCTGGCATCTCCACCCGTGTGACCGGGGCGAGGGGTGAGCTAGGAATTTTCCAGTCCGATTCGGCGAGCCTCGCACCCCAATTATATTCCCCGACCCTTGGCCAACAGACCTCAGGAGGCACCGAGTCCAGCCCCCTGCCCAAAGCAGGACCAGCCCCGACTCGGTCCTCAGTGACAGCTCTTCTGCAGGTTTCTCAGGCAGACGGTCCTGAACCTGTTTCACTCGGACTTGGTGTGTGCTGTACAGGGACGCGTTGGAAGGCAAACGCCTTCGTCTCTCCTGCTTCATTCTAGCCGTGTGACCGTTCCATGCAGCCAAATGTGCATTAACCCAGACACTTAGGTTCAGCCTCCCAGGGAGGGAGACAGAGGGAGGAAGGCAGAGACCAGCACCAGGCTGGAAGGGAGGCAGTGGCTGTCTGGGAAGCATGGAGAGAGGAGGTTAAGCGGGGGCCTAGGGGCGATGGACCCCTAACCCTGGGGTCTGAGGCATCCTGGCCCTGGGCCCTGTAGCGACATCACGTCTGTGCTGGTCTGTGTCCTGAAGGAACAATAAGTCCCTCTCTATTCTACCACTGGTGCAGTCTGTTCTTGTTGCTACAGGGATGCAGGAACGGGGGAACCCCGACTGCGTCGTCACATGGGTATATGCCACGTGTAGTGTTTCTTGGGTCCCTCTGACACTTAAAAACTCTTTCTCACAGTCCTTAGCCTGCCAGTCATGGATTCATCCCTAATGTCTTTAGCTTTCCTTATCAATTTTCTACACTGCAGAGTGACCTCTTTATAATGCGTATTTGTTCACTGTCTTCTTACACGTATGTTAGAAGCACAGCGTCTGAGGGGCGATTTTGTTGTTACTGAAGTTTGGCGACTGGAAATTAGAAAAACAAGCCTTGCGGTGGCGACTACCGATTGTGAGGCGCACCAAGGTGGCCGTGATGGGGCCAGATAAACACAGTTTCCCCAATTATCACCTGTAATACCATTAACTCACAAACATCCCTCTCTCCCTACCTTTAATATCAGCAATTCACAGACACTTACCTTCCTTCCTCCCCCTTCCCACCCCCCCGCATCCTCCTTCTGTTCTGCAATGTGATTTGTCCTTTTCATATTTGTTCATTTTTTTTAAATTGTATCCTTTGGTATATATGGTTGTGACTACTTTCTTCCACTATTTGATCTGAGGAAGTGGGTCTGGCCCACGAAAGCTCATCATCTAATAAACCATCTTGTTAGTCTTTAAAGTGCTACATTGTCCTGCATTTTGCTTCAGACTCCTGGGGATTTGTCTGAAAGCCTCTGGGAAGGGCACAGGGCCTGTTCCTCACCCCACCCAGGCTGCTAAGCCTGGCCCTGCCTCGCCTGGGTCATCCCTCCGGCCTCGCCCGGCCATGGCTCCCAGGGGTGGTCTCTGCCTTATATGGGCGTGCTGAAATGACCCGGGATGCTGGCGCCATTGTTCCGGGTCACAGCTGCCCCTTTAAATGCAGGCCTGCCGAGGCGCCGCCCCTGAGCGCAGGGCCAGCCTGGCATAGAAGCGGCCTGGCGGGGCGGGCAGGGATGCTCCAGTCACCGGAGGGCTAACACCACCCCAGGAACCAGCCATGGCGCGGTGTCACTGCATGCCGCCCACCCGAAGGAACCGGCGGCGGAGCTGCCGGGGGAGGAGACGGCGAGCCCGGCGCAGGAGGCACAGGAGGCGGAGGAGAGGTGAGTGGGAACGGAACCCGCCGGGGAGGCTGGCGCCGCTGCGCAGCCAGTGCCCAGCCGCCATTCCCGGCTTGCGCCCCGTCCCGGTTTCAGTTCCAATGCCCCCCCCCCCCCGTTTCCAAATGCCCCCCTCCTCCTTCATGCTGTCTTCTCTCCCCAGGCTTCACCACGCGCACTGTGTACTACTACCGGAGGAAGAAATAACCCGCCGCTCCCCTTCTCCGGCCCCGCCAGGTGCAGGAGCCCTGCAAGCGAAGGAGCAAAGCCCGAGCCCTCATTAAACCTGCAGCCGCATTGCCTGCTCTGGGTGCCGCGTGTTTCTCGCCTGCCGGCGTGGCCCCGTCCCTCGGGGAAACCTACCGGAGAAGAGGCACCGGGGGTCCTGGGCGAGGCTCCGCGTGAGCCGCCAAGGACACGGTTCTGTTCAGAAGGGGACGAATCGGGGCTGGACTCCATGGCCTCTTGGGGTCTATGAGTGCGAGCTCCCCCAGGCTCGCTCCCGGCCAGCCCCTTCACATGGCCGAGGCCCCCTGTAGAAGGACCTACGCCAAGGGCCCCCGCGACTGGCACCCTCTAGGGATTTCCCCGCCCTGCGCTCCAGAGGCCCCGGTCCCGGGCTCGGCGGCCTGAGCCGGTGATACCAGGCAAGGCGGGAGCCGGGCCTTGCATCTGGGAGGCAACGTGCACGTGTGCGCTTGTGTCTCCAGCTGGGGAGCTCCTTCTGCGCTGCGAGACGGATCCCGCTGGGGCCCGGCGCACACACGGGGGTTAAGCGAGGGGCTCAAACTGCAGCAGGGGAGGGTTGGGGTGGACACGAGGAAAGACGTCCTGCCTGCCGGGGGGGACACGGGGATAAGTTGCCGGGGGTTGTGGAATCCCCATCCCTGGAGACTGACGAGCAGGCTGGACAGACGGTCAGGCAGGATGGTCTAGACGGCGCCGGGTCCCTTCCCATTCCAGTGTCCTAGGGTCAGAGAGGCTTGACCTCGGCAGCAGGACTCGGGGTCAGAGTTACCGGGTGCTTCGCTGGCCCACGCGGCGCTGGGAGCCTCGGCTCTCAGAGCCCCCGTTGGGCGTATTCTCTGCCCAGCATTTGTAGCCTGGTGTCGCGGCGCGGCCTGGCGCGGGGGGCAGCGCCGTTCCGTTCTGGGTGTGAAGGCCAGGAGGGACTGGGAGCTCCCGGGTAGCCCAGGCCGGAAACTGTCACCCAGCAAAGAGCCAGATAACTTGGGTTTGACTAGAGCATCCACCGGACAGAGCCAGACCAGCGCCACGCACACCAAGGCTGGAGCCTCCAGCGCTTCCGAGGTCCAAGGCCAGGAGCCTCCAGCGCTTCCGAGGTTCAAGGCCAGGAGCCTCCAGCGCTTCCGAGGTCCGAGGCCAGGAGCCTCCAGCGCTTCCGAGGTTCAAGGCCAGGAGCCTCCAGCGCTTCCGAGGTTCAAGGCCAGGAGCCTCCAGCGCTTCCGAGGTTCAAGGCCAGGAGCCTCCAGCGCTTCCGAGGTCCGAGGCCAGGAGCCTCCAGCGCTTCCGAGGTCCAAGGCCAGGAGCCTCCAGCGCTTCCGAGGTCCGAGGCCAGGAGCCTCCAGCGCTTCCGAGGTCCAAGGCCAGGAGCCTCCAGCGCTTCCGAGGTCCGAGGCCAGGAGCCTCCAGCGCTTCCGAGGTCCAAGGCCAGGAGCCTCCAGCGCTTCCGAGGTCCGAGGCCAGGAGCCTCCAGCGCTTCCGAGGTCCAAGGCCAGGAGCCTCCAGCGCTTCCGAGGTCCGAGGCCAGGAGCCTCCAGCGCTTCCGAGGTTCACCTCCCTGCCGGGACCCTGCCGCGCCTGTTCTGCCAGGCTGGGGGGCCCTTTGGGCCTGGCATTTTGACCCTGTGGACCATCGCCCCTCGAGCCTTGGGGATCAGCTAACCCAGCTGGGCTCTGTACGTCCCTCCCCGTCAGGGACCTTCTCCCGCCCGGGACCGAGCCCCCCACAGAGCCTGGAGGGCGCGGGGGGGCTACCAGGGCCCTGGAGGCAGCAGGAAGGCAACAGTCACAGCACAACTTGCACTAAGCTGGTTTATTGATCAGCGGCTCCGGCGGCGGGTGCTCCCGGGCCTGGCTGGGGGCCCGGCTCTCCCGTCGGCTCGGTGTTGCGAGGCTCACGCCAGGAGCGGGACGAGCGGAGGCGCTGGGGCCTCAGAAGATCACGCTCCGCCGGTAATAGAAGCGTCGGCCTGGGGAGAGAAGAGGGAAGGAGCTGAGTTCGGGCCGCACGCGCGGAAGGGACCCGGCCGTCCCCCCGCGAGGACGCGCAACCCTGTGGCGGTACCTCGCCTCCTGCCTCGCCGCCGCCTCCGGGCTCGCCTCCTCCCGCGGCGCCGGGGTCTCCTGCGAGGCCTCCGTCGCCGGCACGGGCTGAGATAGCGAATGTACCTGACCATGGTCCCGCGGCACCGAGCCGGCCGGCTCTCACATGGGCGCTCTGCCTCTGCCCGGCCAGCTGGGCGGTGAGTGACACGCAGGGCTCCTGGCGCATCACAATGGGCTGGGACTGGCCTCGCCCATATATGGCCATGACCATACATGGGTGTGCAGCGGCCCTCTCCTGCCCCTGGGATTTGCCCTCGGGGCAGGAGCTGTGGGGGGAGAGGAAGGGGCGGGCCTGCTGAGCGATTTCGGGGCACAGGGCAAGCAGGGAGCCATGGGCAAGGCCAAGGGGGCGCGGGAACCAAATGAAATTAACGGGTAGCTGGTTTAAAACTAATAAAAGAAAGTTCTTCTTCACACAGCGTGTAGTCAACCTGTGGAACTCCTCGCCAGAGGAGGCTGTGAAGGCTAGGACTAGAATAGAGTTTAAAGAGAAGCTGGATAAATTCATGGCGGTTAGGTCCATAAAAGGCTATTAGAGAGGGGATAAAATGGTGTCCTTGGCCTCTGTCTGTCAGAGGCTGGAGAGGGATGGCAGGAGACAAATCGCTTGATCATTGTCTTCGGTCCACCCTCTCTGGGGCACCTGGTGTTGGCCACTGTCGGCAGACAGGACACTGGGCTAGATGGACCTTTGGTCTGACCCAGTCCGGCCGTTCTTATGTTCGTAGGGTGCTCTGGCGAGAGGCCAGACAGATGCAGGACAGGCCAGGGAGGGGCTGGCGGTGGAGGCCGCCATGCCTAGTGCAGGGTGAATGGCCCCACGCCGTTCGTACGGGGGAGTCACCGGCTTCCAAGAAGCTTTCCCGTCAGACAGCCGGAGCCCTGCCTGCCCCGAGTCCGGCCAGGTGAAGGGACGTGCCCAGGTGCCTCACTCCGTCTGGGCTGGGAGCCACCCAGCCAGAGCCATGGGGTTCCCTCCACACGGGCGAGGGAGGGACGAGGCCCCGCGGGCGCCTCCTCGCGCCAGGAGCAGCTCTGCTGTGAAGCGAGCCCGGGAGGATGGAGGCCCCGTCCTCACAGACCTGTCTGTCCCGAATAAACCTTTCCAAGTCAAACGCTAAAGAGCCGGCCCAGAGAGCCCTTTGGGGGAGACCCGAGGTATAGAGCGCTTGGGACTGTGGTGGGTCCTTCGGGACCAGAGAACCTGTTGGGAGGTGGGGGATGGGTTAGAACCTCTCCCCTGTGTGAGGGGGGCTGGGGGGGCTGGGGGGCACAGGGAGCACTGGGGTGTCTGAGGGGAGGTGGGGGATGGGTTAGAACCTCTCCCCTGTGTGAGGGGGGTTGGGGGGCACAGGGAGCACTGGGGTGTGAGGGGAGGTGGGGGATGGGTTATAACCTCCCCTGGGTGCAGTGGGTGGGGGTTGGGGTGCGAGGCGCTTACCTGGGCAGCTGATCCCACATTGCCTGTTCCCAGCGGCTGGCCCCTTGGCTCTGCTCGGGGGAGAGTCGCGGCCGGGCGCAGTGCCGAGGCGCCCAGCCGAGCGGGGGCCGGTCAGGCTGCCGGGAAGAGCAGGCGGAAGAGCCGGCGGCCGCAGGGCAGCAGGCCGCGGTGCAGGCAGGCGGCGAGGAAGACGGGGAGGCACAGGGAGGCGAGGAAGACGCCCAGCGCGGGCAGCAGGCGCGTGAGCAGCGCGTCTCCGCACGGCGCCAGGCTCTGGCCCAGGAGGCGCGCGGCTGGCAGCACCTGCCGGCAGAAGACGACGCCCGGCAGGCCGAGGAGCACGAGGAGGACGCAGGACGCGCGGAGAGCGAGGTGGTAGCCCACCCCGAGGGCCAGGAGGGCCAGCAGCCTGCGGAGGACGCGGAGCAGAGTGCGGCAGGCGGGCTGCATGGCGCAGGCCTCAGGGCGGCCACCGCAGTGTCTCCGGCCACGCGCCCAGCCTGGGGAGCAGACACAGGTGGGCGGAGGAGCACGAGGGGCAGTGCTGCGCAGTGGGCAGGGCTGGGGAGAAAACAGCCCCTCTCCCGGCCAGGGGTAACTCCAGCGCGTCTCCCGGCCAGGGCGAGGCAGGCGCGCCAGGAAGTCACCACCCCCAAAGGAGCGTGAGAGCCAGGCCACGCGGAGGGCCGGGAGCCCGGGCTGGAAGCGGCAGGCCCCCCCACGCCCGTACGACCCGAGCGGGAGGGACAGGGGCACAGCCGCACCCAGCCGCTTGGGCAGAAGGCAGCTGTGGGGGTTTGGGAACGCCCGGGCCGGTCCCCTGCTCGGTCACAGACGCCCGGTGTGGCCTGGGGCAGCCACTGCGCCCTGCTGCGGCGTGGGGCAGACGCGCCCTGGCCCGGGCGTGCGCAGACACCACGGCCCACGCAGCTCAGCAGCCCTGCTGCCCACTTGTGACGTCACAGACGGCTGTGGGCTGCGGTAGCTCTGCAGGGCCCCGGGCACAGGCGCCGCTTGGCTTTCGGCCCTTCCGGGGCGGGTGGGCCGGCCCCGACGCGCGGCAAATCTCACAGGCCCTGGGCCACGGCACCCTGCCAGGGGCTGCCCGGCTATTGGCCTGCCCACCCCCGCCCGCCGCCCAGGGAGGGGACACCGTGGTGCTCCGGTTCCCTGGCCCGGGCACGATTTCACTGCCCTGCAGCTGCCGGCCCGGACAGCAGGAGATTCCCACCCGGGGGCAGGGAGGAATCTCGCCCGGAAGAGTCGCTCTAGGGCACCGGGATCCCCAGGCCAGTCCAGCCAAGGCCTGGCTCCACCTGGGAGCGCAGGGGACTAGGCAGGGAGGCCCCCGGCTGGCCGGACCAGTGTGGAGCGACTCTCCCGCGGACACAGGTGCACCCCTCCCCAGGGAGGAGACCCAGCGCCAGGCAGGCTCTGGCTGGGCTTCCCGCTGGACCTCCCGCCCCTGGGGTGAGACGCCGCCCAAAGGACCAGGCCTCGCCTGCCCTGCTCTCCTCCCGGGACACTGAGACCTGGGCGGGCTCCTAGCAGCTGTTTGCAGCTCAGGACAACGGCTGGGGAGCTCAGGAACTCAGGACTCGGGGGCGAGGCGCCTGGTCGCTGCAGAGAACCACAGAGCCCTAGGACTGGCAGGGGCCTCGCGAGGGCACCAAGGCCAGTCCCCGGCCCTCCTGGCAGGACCAAGCTCCCTCTAGAGCAGCCCTGGCAGGGGTCTGTGCAACCTGCTCTTCAGTATCCAGGGACGGGGATTCCACGGCCCCCAGGCGATTTACTCCAGTGCGTCACCCCCGACAGGCAGGAACTTTTCCCTAATGTCCAACCTCAACCTCCCCGGCTGCAGCTCAAGCCCCTTGCTGCTTGTTCTGTCCCCAGAGGCCAAGGGGGACAATTTCCCCCCCTCCTCCCTGTGACCCCCTTTTAGATCCCTGAACACGGCTCTCACGTCCCCGCTCAGCGTCTCCTTTCCCAGCTAAACCAGCCCAGTCTCTGTCAGTCTCCTGTTCCCTGGAGCTTTCATCCCCCTCGTTGCTCTTCTCTGGACCATCTCCAGTTTCTCCACATCTTGCCTGAAATGCCGGGCCCAGAGCGAGACACAAGATCCCAGCTGAGCTGGCCCCCGAGCTCACCCGGGGCTTGCTAACCGGAAATGCCCGTTACCCTGTAACTCCCCGGCGGGTCTCTGCGGCCAAGAGACCTTCCTTCCCCGTCCCACCTGTCCCTGGCGCTCACTCCTGGGGCCCGCGGGGCCTGGATGAGCTCCGCCCCCGCAGCGGGGAGGGGCGGGGCTTTCGGAGCACACCATGTACATGCCCCCTGCTCTGGTGGGTACCCGGCCGGCCGAGCGCGGTGGCGCCAAGTGACCCGCGGCGGCTGGGGCTGCCAGTCCTGATCCCACGGAGCGCAGGATACAGGGCAGCAGGGCCGGGCGTGACCTGCCCTAAGGAGGGGTCCCCCTCGGCTGAAAGTGGGGGGTGGGGACAGGTGTCCCCGCCGGGGGGAGGCAGCTCCCCTGACCTGTCCCTCCCCACGGCGCAAAGAAAGAGCGAGCTCCGCTTCGTTAGGAGCTTTGTTCTGTCCGGCGCTCGGTGCAGCTGAAGCCACTGGCGATGGGCGCGGCGTGGTTCCTTGCCCCGTGGATGCCCGTGGACGCCGGCCCGGGGCGTGGCCAGACCCCTGCACTGCGCCGCGCCGTGCGCTCACCACGTGAGCCGAAGCAGCTTGAGGAAGACCGGCAGCAGGACCCTGCGCAGGCAGAGGTAGAGGAAGACGGGCGGGGAGAGGGAAATGAGGAAGACCACCAGCGCCCGGAAGAGCTCGTTCAGCAGCACCTCGGCGGCGGGCAGCAGGGAGCGCAGGCAGGCGAGGACGGCGGGGAGCACCTTCCGGACCAGGACGATCCCAGGCAGGCAGAGGGAGAAGAGCAGGATGCTCGCGAGGCGGATGAGCAGGACGAAGGCGACGGTGGCGGCCAGGCAGCAGAGCGCTCGCTGGAGCCCGCGGAGGAGGCCTCTGCCGAGGGGATGCATGCCTCAGGCCTCGGCCAGGAGCAGGGGTCTCTCCGCGGGGCCCGTGCCCCCCTGCGGGCGCACAAGGAGAGGCCGCGCGGTGAACGGAGAGCCCCCCAGGAGCGCTGCGGCTCGCCAGCAAGGCTTGGGGGCCGCGCCGCCCTCGCGAGCAGGGGCCCCCTCGGCGCTGGGTGTGGCGGGGCCGGGCAGGCGGCCAGCGCAGAGGCAGGGGGTCTCCTCCCCAGGGGGCTGCCGGGCTGAGCGGCCTGAAGGGCGGGGAGAGGAGAGGGTCCGTGGAGACCCCCTGCGCGCCGGCGCTCGCCAGCCACCCGGCACAGGGGTCCGGGAGGGAAAAGCCGGCGGGGCCCAGGGCAGCCTTGTCCCCACCAGGGAACAAGGCAAAGGGGGTGGGGCCTCGGCGGGAAGGGGCGGAGCTGGGCGCCCCTCCCCCACCGCCTGTCAGCCCCGCCGGCGATGTCAAGGGCCCGGGGGGCCGGTCACTGCAGCAGCTGTGGAAGCAGCCAGGAGCCCCGGGCCCTTTTAAATCCCTGGCCCCCAGGCAGCTGCCCCCCGCCCCCCGTTGTTCCCTATGAGCCCCCCCGACGTGTCCAGCCAGCCCCGCAGCCCTGAGCAGGGGGCTCCCGGCGCGGCCCCAGGTGACGGCTCCTCGGCCCCACGCCTGCTCTGCACCGAGTGGGGGAAGCCGGGCTGCAGCGACCCCCCAGCTTCCCACAGCCCTCCCTTCCGTTCCGCCTGCCGCCCCCCCCACCATGGGGTCCTGCCCCTCCGGCATCCGGGGACCTGCGCTACGCCCCCCCTTCCCCGGCCGCACTGGGCCCACGTCGCCCTCGCACCGCTCCCCCCCGGCCCAACTGGGCCCACGTCGCCCTCGCACCGCTCCCCCCCGGCCCCACTGGGCCCACGTCGCCCTCGCACCGCTCCCCCCCGGCCCCGCTGGGCCCACGTCGCCCTCGCACCGCTCCCCCCCGGCCCCACTGGGCCCACGTCGCCCTCGCACCGCTCCCCCCCGGCCCCACTGGGCCCACGTCGCCCTCGCACCGCTCCCCCCCGGCCCCGCTGGGCCCACGTCGCCTTCGCACCACTCCCCCCCCCGGCCGCACTGGGCCCACGTCGCCCTCGCACCGCTCCCCCCCCCGGCCGCACTGGGCCCACGTCGCCCTCGCACCGCTCCCCCCCCGGCCGCACTGGGCCCACGTCGCCCTCGCACCGCTCCCCCCCGGCCCCACTGGGCCCACGTCGCCCTCGCACCGCTCCCCCCCGGCCCCACTGGGCCCACGTCGCCCTCGCACCGCTCCCCCCCGGCCCCGCTGGGCCCACGTCGCCCTCGCACCGCTCCCCCCCGGCCCCGCTGGGCCCACGTCGCCTTCGCACCACTCCCCCCCCCGGCCGCACTGGGCCCACGTCGCCCTCGCACCGCTCCCCCCCCGGCCGCACTGGGCCCACGTCGCCCTCGCACCGCTCCCCCCCGGCCCCACTGGGCCCACGTCGCCCTCGCACCGCTCCCCCCCGGCCCCACTGGGCCCACGTCGCCCTCGCACCGCTCCCCCCCGGCCCCGCTGGGCCCACGTCGCCCTCGCACCGCTCCCCCCCGGCCCCGCTGGGCCCACGTCGCCTTCGCACCACTCCCCCCCCGGCCGCACTGGGCCCACGTCGCCCTCGCACCGCTCCCCCCCCGGCCGCACTGGGCCCACGTCGCCCTCGCACCGCTCCCCCCCCTGGCCCCCGCTGGGCCCACGTCGCCCTCGCAACGCTCCCCCCCCGGCCCCGCTGGGCCCACGTCGCATTCGCACCGCTCCCCCCCAGCCCCGCTGGGCCCACGTCGCCCTCGCACCGCTCCCCCCCCGGCCCCGCTGGGCCCACGTCGCCCTCGCACCGCTCCCCCCCCCCGGCCGCACTGGGCCCACGTCGCCCTCGCAACGCTCCCCCCCCGGCCGCACTGGGCCCACGTCGCCCTCGCACCGCTCCCCCCCCGGCCGCACTGGGCCCACGTCGCCCTCGCAACGCTCCCCCCCCGGCCGCACTGGGCCCACGTCGCCCTCGCACCGCTCCCCCCCCGGCCCCGCTGGGCCCACGTCGCCCTCGCACCGCTCCCCCCCCGGCCGCACTGGGCCCACGTCGCCCTCGCAACGCTCCCCCCCCGGCCGCACTGGGCCCACGTCGCCCTCGCACCGCTCCCCCCCAACCCCGCTGGGCCCACGTCGCCCTCGCAACGCTCCCCCCCCCGGCCCCGCTGGGCCCACGTCGCCCTCGCACCGCTCCCCCCCCGGCCGCACTGGGCCCACGTCGCCCTCGCACCGCTCCCCCCCTGGCCCCCGCTGGGCCCACGTCGCCCTCGCAACGCTCCCCCCCCGGCCCCGCTGGGCCCACGTCGCATTCGCACCGCTCCCCCCCAGCCCCGCTGGGCCCACGTCGCCCTCGCACCGCTCCCCCCCCGGCCCCGCTGGGCCCACGTCGCCCTCGCACCGCTCCCCCCCCGGCCACGCTGGGCCCACGTCGCCCTCGCACCGCTCCCCCACCGGCCCCCGCTGGGCCCACGTCGCCCTCGCACCGCTCCCCCCCCCGGCCGCACTGGGCCCACGTCGCCCTCGCACCGCTCCCCCACCGGCCCCCACTCAGCCCACGTCGCCCTCGCACCGCTCCCCCACCGGCCGCACTGGGCCCACGTCGCCCTCGCACCGCTCCCCCACCGGCCCCCACTCAGCCCACGTCGCCCTCGCACCGCTCCCCCCCCGGCTGCACTGGGCCCACGTCGCCCTCGCACCGCTCCCCCCCCGGCCGCACTGGACCCACGTCGCCCTCGCACCAACCCTCCTGCCAGTTACAGGCTCTTCTCTCTCACACACACTCACATGCACACATGCAGACATACATACTCAGGCACACACACACACACAGACACACAGACTCCCATACACACAGACAGTCACACAGATACACACACACACAGACGCCCATACACACACACAGTCACACAGATACACACACACACAGACTCCCATACACACAGTCACACAGATACACACACACACAGACTCCCATACACACAGACAGTCACACAGATACACACACACACAGACGCCCATACACACAGACAGTCACACAGATACACACACACACAGACGCCCATACACACACAGTCACACAGATACACACACACACACAGACGCCCATACACACAGACAGTCACACAGATACACACACACACAGATGCCCATACACACAGACAGTCACACAGATACACACACACAGACGCCCATACACACACACAGTCACACAGATACACACACACACACAGACTCCCATACACACAGTCACACAGATACACACACACACAGACGCCCATACACACAGTCACACAGAGACGCCCATACACACACACAGTCACACAGATACACACACACACAGACACCCATACACACACACAGTCACACAGATACACACACACACAGACGCCCATACACACACACAGTCACACAGATACACACACACACAGACGCCCATACACACACACAGTCACACAGATACACACACACACAGACTCCCATACACACAGACAGTCACACAGATACACACACACACAGATGCCCATACACACAGACAGTCACACAGATACACACACACACACAGTCACACAGATACACACACACACAGACGCCCATACACACACACAGTCACACAGATACACACACACACAGACTCCCATACACACAGTCACACAGATACACACACACACAGACGCCCATACACATAGACAGTCACACAGATACACACACACACACACAGACGCCCATACACACACACAGTCACACAGATACACACACACACACACACACACAGAGTCACACAGATACACACACACACAGAGATTATCTGTCGCGAGCCCAGTGCCCGGAAGCGAAGGCCCCACGCCCAGCCTGGTTGCCGGAGCGGCAGAGCCCAGACAGCCCCGGCCTGGCTCCCATGTCCCCAGTTGCTGCCCTAGCGCAGGGCAGATCCCTGCCCGCTGTCAGCCCGCGGCTCCCCCGGCCGTGGGTCGCGCATGAGGCTGGGCAGGGGAGCAGCCACCCCCAGATATCGCTGGGCGTTGGTTTCCTTCCACCCGAGCACCGAGACTTGGCGCTTGCCACAGGCAGGCTCCCGGCCCAGGGGTCTGATCCCACGTGGCAAGTCCCATGGAGCCACCGGGACCTCTGCAAAGCGTCCCCGTGTAAAGGAGTCGGCTTTGGGGGAGGGCTGGGGCCTGGCGACGGAGCAGTGGCACCGACTACATTAACCCCCCCCCGCCCCTGCGCCAGACCCTGATACCTCGCCAGCGGCCACTTCCACTCCCGAGCCACGGCCCCCCCGGCTTTGTGACACATGCAGCGCCCGACCGCCATGAGCCACGGCCCTGCCCTGGCTTTGTGACACACACGGTGCCCCACCGCCATGAGCCACGGCCCTGCCCTGGCTTTGTGACACACACACGGCACTGGCCTTGCTGCCCTGTTACTGTCACAAAGGGTGGCGGGGGGCAGGCCTCAGCTCACGTGAGACCATTCCCGGGTCAAAGTTCAGCAGCCCCATGGCAGCAAATGCAAACCGGCCAGCCCTCCGCTCCGGGCGCCCCACGGCCCCCTCGGCAGCCCCGTCCACCCCTCTGCCACCTCCCCACCCATGGCCGGCCTCACTCCCCCTCTCCCCAGGCCCTGCATCTCCTGCCCCAGGCCTGCCCCCCCCCCCCCCCGTGTATCTCCCCCTTGTCCGATGCAGGCGCATCCCTCCTTCTCCTGCAGCCCCACCCCCGACCGCCCCCAGTCGCCTCCACGTCGCCCTGCCCCCCTTCCCCAATGCCCTGGCCCTCCCCAGCTGCCTCTCCACAGAGCCACAGGCGCCGCCCTCTTCCCTAGGGCAGTGCCACTGGGATGGGGACTCCCGCCAGGGCGGCCATCCCCAGTGAGGGCACCCTCCAGCTTCAGCCCCGGCGCAGCAATGGGCAATGGCAGCCATTTAAAGTAAGGGCAACGGGAGACGGTAAAACCCCCCTTCCTAGCTTGAGCCTTTGCCTCCCCCATGTATCCGAGCAGCCTCAGACGCGCATTGTGCGCCCTGCACACACATCCCGCCAGCCACGGCCGTCCCGCCCTCCCCACATCCCGCCAGCCACGGCCGTCCCGCCCTCCCCACGTCCCGCCAGCCACGGCCGTCCCGCCCTCCCCTCTGCCTGGGGCTCCCGCTCAGACCCTCTGGGCTGCAGCGGCACCTGCTGGGGCAGGGGGCAGGGAGCTAATCCCCCATGAGGCAGTGGGGAGTTTTGGGGGTGTCACATTATTGGATTGTGAGGGGAGCAGCCGGATCACTGCTGCACCCATGGGGGGGGTTCACCCCAAAAGTGGTACCAAGGGGGTCATGTGAGGGGTCAAACAAAAGCTTACTGTCTTCTGATTCTGTATCTGCTCTTCATGTATCTGGGTACGTCTACACCACCCTCCTAGTTCGAACTACCGTTACTCCTCGTGAAATGAGGTGTACCGGTAGTTCGGAATAGGCACCCTAGTCCGAACTACCTAGTTCGCGCCCCGTGTAGCCGCGCTACACGGGGTTCGAAGCAGCGGGGATTTAAAAATGGCGGCTCCCCGCTTATGCTAATGAAGCCCGGGAAATTCAAATCCCGGGCTTCATTTGCAAGTGCGGTATGCCTACATTACCCCGCTAGTTCGAACTAGGGGGGTAGTGTAGACAGACCCTCTGTATGTCTGGGTGTGCAGTTAGGGGTCTGTACTCTGGATGGAGACTGGAAGTCTCTCTGAATGTGCTTGAGTATTGGGCAGAGCCTGGCCTATGGACATGCTGTGACGGCGCGTTGGGGTTCCCCCGCCTCCTGCACCCCTGGAATGGCACGAACAGACTCTACAGCCAGTAGAACAGAGGGAGTTTATTGCTTCTCCGGATACAGCTCAGCACAGATGTCATCTGGTTACAGGGCAGGCCTGGGATGCCTCAGCCCCCCCTTGAGATGGGGGAGACTGGGCCCCGAAATCCCAGCCCCTTTCCCTAGGCTGCCAGACCGAAACTAAAACTCTTTTCCAGCCCTGCCCCCAGCCAGGGGCGGCATCCACCTTCCTTTGTTCCTCTCCCTGGGGGGTAGCTGGTCAGACAGATTGAGAGACCCTTGTGTGACAGCGCGTTGGGGGTCCCCCGTCTCCTGCACCCCGAAATGGCACAAACAGACTGCACCAGCCGGTGGAATAGAGGAAGTTTATTGCCTCTCCAGGATACAGCACAGCACAGATGGAATCTGGTCACAGAGCTGGGCTAGGATGCCTCAGGCCCCCTTGAGATGGGGGAGACTGGGCCCCTAAACTCCAGTCCCTTCCCTAGGCTGTCTCCTCCATGCTCCCAGAGAGCCACTAACTAACCCTCTTCCAGCCCTGCCCCCCAGCCAGGGCAGCATCCACCTTCCTTTGTTCCTCTCCATGGGGGGTGTCTGGTTCAACAGGTTTGGCATCACCTTTGCCTAGTGACTCATCCCCTGTCCTGCTGGGCCCTGCTACAGACAGCAGCCAGTGGGGGTCACCCACAGCCCCAGCATAGAAACAGCCAGGTACCCCCCACTACATCACACATGCTACTTAGCGAGGCCTTGTGGGACAATAACACTCAAGGGGCCAAGGACACACCTTGGGAATGAGGGCTGACACCTAAGGGCTACCAGCAGGGATAGGCCGCTGGCCAGGTGACCTGCTGCAGCCAAGAAGAGACCAGGAAGGAGGGATAAATAGGTCATGTGGCTGACTCCATCTTGGTTCTCAGCTCAGCACTTCATCCCAGAGGCAGCAGTGCAGGGATCGAAGAGCCAGGAAGAACTGTGGACCCATCCTGATCCTAGGATTTTAAGCATTTTAAGCCAGAGTCGAGAACTGGGAGATTCGGTGCATGTAATGTACGATACTTTAGCAACCTCACTCTCAGGCTTTTCTTTCTCTTAGTAATAAACCTTTAGATGTTCGATGCTAAAGGATTGGCTCAGCGAGATTTGTGGGGCCTGGATATTGCTGGGGTGTCGGAGGGGTTTTGCTCGGGAGGCTTCAGGCAGGCAGCTGAAGCGCTCGGTGGGACTGGTTTGTGGCCTGTTTGGGGAGGTCACCAGTCTGGGGGGGCTGTAAGGAGCCCCGGACTTGAGCAATTCGCACTGAGCGGACGCCCTCAGCTGTGCCCAGCCCCAGCCCGGCCCATCACAGGAGGTTCAAAGGGGGGTTGCACACAGGGGGGCTCAGTGCCTGGAGGTTACTGGTTCAATGTGAGCGGGGGGGGGGGGGGGCAGTTTGTGGTGTCAGAGAACAGCCCAGAGTTGGAGCCGGGGGGGTCTGGTGCCCTGGTGCCCCGGCCCTGCTCAGAGGACACGGCCGGTTCTGGCCAGAGACAGACAAGGGGCGGCAGAGGGGACCCTAGAGACCCACCCAGCTGAGCCCAGCGAGGGGGGAACATTGGACGGGGAGGGGGGAGAAGAGGGGCCCGGGCGACCCTCTGACCTGGGGAGAGACACTGGGCGGGGGAGGGGCTGTGGCTGGGGTACTGAGGCTCTGCTGGGAGACGGGGGGTGTGTTGGGGGCTGAGGGCAGGGCAGGCAGGACCCAGCCGGCTGTGGGGCGGCTGTCGTGGGGCTGGGGCCCAGGCTGAGGGCAGGGCAGGCAGGACCCAGCCGGCTGTGGGGCGGCTGTCGTGGGGCTGGGGCCCAGGCTGAGGGCAGGGCAGGCAGGACCCAGCCGGCTGTGGGGCGGCTGTCGTGGGGCTGGGGCCCAGGCTGAGGGCAGGGCAGGCAGGACCCAGCCGGCTGTGGGGCGGCTGTCGTGGGGCTGGGGCCCAGGCTGAGGGCAGGGCAGGCAGGACCCAGCCGGCTGTGGGGCGGCTGTCGTGGGGCTGCGGCCCAGGCTGAGGGCAGGGCAGGCAGGACCCAGCCGGCTGTGGGGCGGCTGTCGTGGGGCTGCGGCCCAGGCTGAGGGCAGGGCAGGCAGGACCCAGCCGGCTGTGGGGCGGCTGTCGTGGGGCTGGGGCCCAGGCTGAGGGCAGGGCAGGCAGGACCCAGCCGGCTGTGGGGCGGCTGTCGTGGGGCTGCGGCCCAGGCTGAGGGCAGGGCAGGCAGGACCCAGCCGGCTGTGGGGCGGCTGTCGTGGGGCTGGGGCCCAGGCTGAGGGCAGGGCAGGCAGGACCCAGCCGGCTGTGGGGCGGCTGTCGTGGGGCTGCGGCCCAGGCTGAGGGCAGGGCAGGCAGGACCCAGCCGGCTGTGGGGCGGCTGTCGTGGGGCTGGGGCCCAGGCTGAGGGCAGGGCAGGCAGGACCCAGCCGGCTGTGGGGCGGCTGTCGTGGGGCTGGGGGCCCAGGCTGAGGGCAGAGCAAGCAGGACCCAGCCGGCTGTGGGGCGGCTGTCGTGGGGCTGCGGCCCAGGCTGAGGGCAGGGCAGGCAGGATCCAGCCGGCTGTGGGGCGGCTGTCGTGGGGCTGCGGCCCAGGCTGAGGGCAGGGCAGGCAGGATCCAGCCGGCTGTGGGGCGGCTGTTGTGGGGCTGCGGCCCAGGCTGAGGGCAGGGCAGGCAGGATCCAGCCGGCTGTGGGGCAGCTGTCGTGGGGCTGGGGCCCAGGCTGAGGGCAGGGCAGGCAGGACCCAGCCGGCTGTGGGGTGGCTGTCGTGGGGCTGGGGCCCAGGCTGAGGGCAGGGCAGGCAGGATCCAGCCGGCTGTGGGGTGGCTGTCGTGGGGCTGGGGCCCAGGCTGAGGGCAGGGCAGGCAGGTCCCAGCCGGCTGTGGGGCGGCTGTCGTGGGGCTGGGGCCCAGGCTGAGGGCAGGGCAGGCAGGACCCAGCCGGCTGTGGGGCGGCTGTCGTGGGGCTGGGGCCCAGGCTGAGGGATCCTTTGCTGGTCAAAGCTCAATAGACCCCCCCGTTTTGTGCTGGCTGATAGTGCTCTGCTCTAGAGAACAGGGGGGCTATCCGAGGGGCTCACGCGGAGGCAGGCGGCTGGAGGCCCTGAGAGGCAGCGTCCCGGAGGTGGGGGGGCGGACCCCCCGGTGAGAAGGGGCCCCCCAAAGAGAGTCACTGCGCTGGAGTGGCCCCGAGAAGGGGCTGCTGCGCGGGAGGGGCGCCTGCCCGGGGCCAGACGGGCCGAGCGTGGGCACGACCTGAGAGCCGTGACACCCCCCAAGTGTTTGCTCTTGTTCGGGGCTCCCTAGGCTGCGGGGCAGGGCCCCAATGCCCGGAGCCAGGGACCCGTCTGTCACGTTGCTGAATTGGAGGGAAGCAGCCAGATCGCTGCTGCACCCCTAGGTGGGGGTGTTGGCCCCAGAAATTGGTATGGGGGGAGCCATGTGGGGTATTGAATGGGAGCTTATTGTTTGTTGATCTTATTTACGCTATTTATGTGAGTGTATAATGTCTGTGTGTGTAGGTAGGAATCTGTAATCTGTGTGGAAGCTGAATATTTCTGTGAATGTGGTTAAGCATGGCTATGGACAGGCTGAGTAGCGAAGCCCTGTGGAACAATGGCTCTCAATAGGCTATGGACACACCCAGAGAATGGGATTTGTCACCTGAGGGCAGCCAGCAGGAAACATAGAGATTGGCCTCTGACCAGGTGACTTGCTGCATACAAGAAGAGGCCAGGAAGGGAATAAAAGAGGCCATGTGGTCGATGCCATTTTGTTCTCAGCTCAGCACTTCATCCCAGAGGCAGCACTGCAGGGATTGAAGAGCCCGGAAGACCTGTGAACCCATCCTGATGCTAGGATGCGCAACAAGGACTTTTAACCAGCAGCTGCAACATCTCTGCTAGAGCCTGCATCGAGAACTGGGAGATTCGGTGCATGTAACGTACTGTACTTTAATAACCTTACTCTCGTGCTTTTCTTTCCTGTAATAATAAACCTTTAGATATAGATTCTAAAGGATTGGCCCAGCGTGATTTGTGGGTAAGGTCCAGAGGGTAAATTGACCAGGGATCTGTGGCTGGTTTCTTGGAACCGGACAGAACTTGTTCGGGGTAGGTGGGATTGGGTGCTAGGACCCCCCACCTGTGTATGAGGCCCGGGGCCATCTGGGGCACGGATATTGCTGGGGTGTCGGAGGGGTTTTGCTCGGGAGGCTTCAGGCAGGCAGCTGAAGTGCTCTGTGAGACTGGTTTGTGGCCTGTTTGGAGAGGTCACCAGTCTGGGGGCTGTAAGGAGCCCCGGATTTGAGCAATTCGCCCTGAGCGGACGCCCTCAGCTGTGCCCAGACACGGCCTGGTCTGTCACACCGTCCTCAGCCCGGCTGCGGCGCTGCGCAGTGGTGTCCTGGGCACCAGGGAATGTTCCCGTCGCTGCAGCGTTTCCACGGCAGCCCCTCGGCGCCCGGCCTGGGAGAGTAGTAGTGACCGTGCAGAGCCCCCCCCCCCCCGGGTACCATCGGCCCCACGGCGCCCGGCCTGGGAGAGTAGTAGTGACCGTGCAGAGCCCCCCCCCCCCCCCCGGGTACCATCGGCCCCTCGGCGCCCAGCCTGGGAGAGCGGCAGAGACCGTGCAGAGCCCCCCCCCCCCCCCCGGGTACCATCGGCCCCTTGGTGCCCAGCCTGGGAGAGCGGCAGAGACCGTGCAGAGTGCCCCCCCCCCCCCCCCGTCCCGGGTACCATCGGCCCCTTGGCGCCCGGCCTGGGAGAGCGGCAGAGACCGTGCAGAGCCCCCCCCCCCCCGGGTACCATCGGCCCCTTGGTGCCCAGCCTGGGAGAGCGGCAGAGACCGTGCAGAGCCCCCCCCCCCCCCCCCCCCGGGTACCATCGGCCCCTCAGCGCCCAGCCTGGGAGAGCGGCAGAGACCGTGCAGAGCCCCCCCCCCCCCCCGTCCCGGGTACCATCGGCCCCTTGGCGCCCGGCCTGGGAGAGCGGCAGAGACCGTGCAGAGTGCCCCCCCCCCCCCCGTCCCGGGTACCATCGGCCCCTTGGCGCCCGGCCTGGGAGAGCGGCAGAGACCGTGCAGAGCGCCCCCCCCCCCCCCGGGTACCATCGGCCCCTTGGTGCCCAGCCTGGGAGAGCGGCAGAGACCGTGCAGAGCCCCCCCCCCCCCCCCCGGGTACCATCGGCCCCTCAGCGCCCAGCCTGGGAGAGCGGCAGAGACCGTGCAGAGCCCCCCCCCCCCCCCCCGTCCCGGGTACCATCGGCCCCTCGGCGCCCAGCCTGGGAGAGCGGCAGAGACCGTGCAGAGCCCCCCCCCCCCGGGTACCATCGGCCCCTCAGCGCCCAGCCTGGGAGAGCGGCAGAGACCGTGCAGAGCCCCCCCCCCCCGGGTACCATCGGCCCCTCGGCGCCCAGCCTGGGAGAGCGGCAGAGACCGTGCAGAGCCCCCCCCCCCCGGGTACCATCGGCCCCTCAGCGCCCAGCCTGGGAGAGCGGCAGAGACCGTGCAGAGCCCCCCCCCCCCGGGTACCATCGGCCCCTCGGCGCCCGGCCTGGGAGAGCGGCAGAGACCGTGCAGAAACACACAGGCAGGGCGCGTAGCTCGAGCACACAGGGAGCAGGCCAAGGACATGGGGAGCCCAGGCTGGCTGGGCGGGCCCCAAACGGGGGAGCCTGGAGGAGGTGCGGAGAAGGGATCCCCCGGCTCCGGGGCTGGGCCGAGCGTAGCTCAGAGCCGGGGGGGGAAGGGTTGGGAACCGGCCTGGCGGCGACCGATGCAGGATCTGTCGTGGCACCGCAACAGGGACGCGGCGGAGGGGCCGTGCTGAGCCCCCGGGCCGGCTGGCAGAGGCAGGGGGAGCCCGGCCAGTGGCTGGAAGCCGAAGCTGGACACAGTCCCAAGGGGCACCCCCCGGGAGCGGGGCGATTCTCCCGCATGGCACGTTTTACCCCAGGCCGGCGGTTCCCCCTCCCTGCGGCTCTGCTCTCGGTTGCCGTGGGGCAGGGCTCCGGGAGGGCAGGTCCCATGCTCACAGGCGCCCGGCTGGCCTGGGCCGCGCAGACCTGTGGGTCTCGGCGCGCAGAGGTGGTGGGTGGGGGCAGCGCCGGGCTGGGCCGGGGGCCGGGGAGGACAAAGCCGGGTGTGACCAGCCTGGCTGCCCCCCAGCCGCTCCCAGAGCCCCGCCTGCGCCAGCGTGAGCCCAGCGGCTCGGGCCCCGGGCCCCGCGGCCTAGGCCAGGCACTCGCTGTGGCGCCTCTTCTCCGGGCCCCAGGCTGGCGCGGCCCTGGCCAGGAGCAGGCGTTGGCGGAAGCTGCGTAGAGAAGCCAAACTCTCGGAGCCCCCGTCTGCACACACGGAGCCACACGGCAGGACCCGGCGCCCCGAAGTCTCCTGCCCCGGGCCCCAGGCTCAGGCGCGCGAGGGGAAGGGGCAGCGTCTGTCTCCTCAGCCGGGGCCCCGACCCAAGACCGGTCCCCCCGCCCCCCCCCAGGGCAGCCAGAAGGGGGCTCTCCGCGCCCTGCCCCGGCGGGAGTGAAGCCCGGAGCCGGCCTGCGCCTCACTGCTGTATTGAGCCGGAGCTGGGCCGCGGCAGCGCCAGGAGCTCGCCCAGCCACTGCAGGCAGAAGAGGAGGAGCAGGGCGGAGAGCCCGAACTGCAGCAGGAGCAGGACGGAGGGCAGCAGGCTGCTGAAGAAGACGTGGACGGCCGCCACCAGCAGGGCGGAGAAGAGGACGCCCACGTAGCTGGTGAAGACGCAGAGCGCCAGGAAGAGGACGATGTTCAGCAGCATCTTGACCCCGTCCAGCAGGTCCCTCAGGATCCCCCCGGCGTAGTGGGGCCTCCGGATCACCCTGCGGCCGGGCCGGGCCGTCAGCTGCGGCTTCGGAGGAGCCATGGCGCTGTCCCTGGGGGGCGCGAGGGGAAGGCGGGATGAGGCCGGGGGCAGAGGGTGGGACAGCGACGGAGCCAGGCAAGTGTGGCCAACCCTCGATCGGCAGGGCCCGCGGTGGGCAGGGTCGGGAAGGGTTCCGCCCGGCATCTGGCCAGGTGCGTGTGGGGCTGGGCTCATGGGGCCCTGGAGCCCTGGCCGGTGCCGCTGGCAGAGGCAAGACCCTGGACTCGGGGACTTTGCCCTGCTACGGAAGGAGCTCAAGGGCACGAGCCTCGCAAGCCCTGACCGGAAAACGCAGGAGGCTTGTGGTGTTATCCCCTCCGGCTAGATGGGGAAACTGAGGCTCAGCGCAGGGCAGTGCCTGGCCCCAGAGCCATAGAAATGTGGGGCTGGAGCACAGGGATGGATGGAGACCTGCTGGTCCAGTCCCCTACGCAGAGGCCGGACCAGGCTCACCAGGCCCAGCCCCGACGGGTTTGTCGGCCTGTTCCTGAGCCCCGCAGTGGCGGGGACCCCCAGCCCCCCGGGAGGCCTGCTCCCAGCTCAGCCACTGGGGCTAGATCCCCCCACGGCTCCCTGCGGCAGGTTCCGCCCCTCGCTCCTGCTCTCAGCCCGCCACAGACGGGACGGCTGGGCCAGGCCCCCTTCGCCGTCGCCCCTCGCGGCCACACGTGCCCCGTCCGTACCCCGCTTGCACGCCGGGCCCCTGCACCTTCTCCCATCGCTGGGCCCTTCCTGCAAGTGGGGCCCCCAGAATGGCCCCCAAGCCCACACAGGCTCCTCGGGCCAAGCAGGGCAGGGAGAGCTCGCTGCGGAGAGCGATTGCCAGGGACTGTTACCTAAGCCAAGGGCATGTGAGAAACGGGTCTCAAATGAGCGAAGGGCTGGAGCAGGTAGACAAGGAACAGCGAGGGGACAAGCCCTCAAGCGGAGAGGCAGCAAATTCATACCCAGCCACAGGACGTGTTCTTTTCATGCGACCTGCGGAACTCCCCGCCGCAGTGAGTCCAGGAGCCCGAGAATCGAGCAAGCTCAGAAAGGGACTGGCCATTTCTACAGAGAGGAGGTGTGCCCCAAGTAGCCCTGGTTAACGGCAGCACCACATCTGGAAGGGTCCGCGGGCTTCAGGGCTTACACCCGGCTCTGACTCTGAGGCCAGGAGGTGACTCCAATGGGGAGCCCATCACCCCGCATCTGCTCCGGGGGGCCAGTGTCAGTGCTATGTGGCCAGCTGGCCCTTGGATCTGGTCCCCCCGGCCTAGAACCCCCCACCCGTCTGTGGCCCCGAGGCCGGCCTTTCCAGCCCCTGGGCGGGGGAGCTGCTGGGACGGCTGCTCCAATCTAAAGCAAAGAAAACCTCCCTTCCCGGCTCCCTCCCTCCCCGACGTGCCCAGGCCGGCTGGGTGGATCCTCCCTCCCGCTCGCCTTGGCCGGGAACGGAAGGGCCCATGGGCCCTCCAGCGAGGGAGCCGCCCCCACTCACAGGCAGGGAGCAGAGAGGAGACGCGCCCGGTAGCTGTACCCATGCTCCTGAGGGGTCCCGGCAGGCGTCCGGCCCCGGCCAGCGCCCACCCTGCTCTCCCCAGCCGTACCAGCCTGTGCACGTGGCTGCACCCCCTCGGGCTCCGCGAGCCACGATGCACCGGGCAGGACCCCTCGCACTCCTGCCTGGTGCTGCACACCCGCTCCTGCCCCGGGCCCTGCCCCAGCGCCACGGCCCAGCCTTTGCGGCAGCGAGACCAGCCTGTGCCCCACAAAGCCCCGGGCAGCCGGCGTGCACATGCGGGTACCCTAGCAGGGTCCCTGCCCCCCCCCCCCCCGTGGCCCAGCCACTGCTCGGGCACATGGCCCGGCACGTCAGCCTGGCTGCCGGGGGTGGCCGCGCGCTGGGGGCTCGGGGAAGGGGGACCCCGCGCTGCAGGAAATGGACGGGACCCACCTCTGCCTGCCAAGGGAGCTGCCCACAGCCCCCCCCATGTGACGGCCGCCAGCTGCGTTGGCCCCACGGCAGAGGGAGAACCCAGCACTTGCCTGCCCCTCGGTGTGGCCATCAAGAGCCCAGCGTGGGCTGGCGCATCCCGCGGCCCTGGAGGATGGAGGTGCCTGGCACAAGCCTCAGAGCCGCCCCTGCGCCATCCCGGGCAGCCGCAGCACTGGGGGGGCCAGCGAGCCGCCCCACGGAGTCTGACGATGTCACAAACCGGCCCGGCCGGACCATTTCCAGCGGGGGGAGGGGCCCCCGCCCCCAGGCCTCGGTTGGTGCAGGCTGGCTCGGTGGGGCTAGTGGGTGTGATGGCGCGTTGGGGGTCCCCCGTCTCCTGCACCCCGAAATGGCACAAACAGACTGCACCAGCCGGTGGAATAGAGGAAGTTTATTGCCTCTCCAGGATACAGCACAGCACAAATGGAATCTGGTCACAGAGCTGGGCTAGGATGCCTCAGGCCCCCTTGAGATGGGGGAGACTGGGCCCCTAAACTCCAGCCCCTTTCCCTAGGCTGTCTCCTCCATGCTTCCAGACAGCAACTCACTAACCCTCTTCCAGCCCTGCCCCCCAGCCAGGGCAGCATCAACCTTCCTTTGTTCCTCTCCATGGGGGGTGTCTGGCCATACTCGTTTGCATAGTGACTCATCCTGTTTTGCTGGGTCGTGGTACCCACGGCAGCCAGTGGGGGTTACCCCAGAGCCAGCAGCATAGAAACCAGCCAGGTACCCCCACTACGTCACAGTTCTCCCCCCTCCGAGAGCGAACTGAGCAGGGTCACTCCGCTCGTGACCTAGGGAAGTTCGGGTCCTCTGCGTGGGAACCCGCCCCGGGGACATGGGTGCTCCCCTTGACTCGGGCCGGCCGTGGCAAGGCCCCACATGAGCTGGCTTCCCTCTGTCCACTCGCCGCCCCGCTCCAGGGCGACTGGCACAGGCCTGTCCTCGGGGGTCACACCCACCCTTCCGCTGGCCTTGATCTCTGGCCAGGGTCTCTCGGGCTGGGGCCATGAGCTCAGCGAGCCTTCTCTGGACAGCCAGGGCGGCTTCCACCCCCGAAGCTCCATCCAGGGAGGACTTCCCCTCCCATAACTCTCTCAGCAAGCCCAGAGGGTCTATCTGGGGTAGAGACCCCCAAGCCGCTTTCCTCCTGTCTTGGGCCTTCCCGCCCCTCTGGCAGGAGTCACAGGACCGGCAGTACCGCTGCACGGCTGTAAAGATTCCCGGCCAATAGAAGTGCTGGAGCAGCTTCAGCTGGGTGCTCCGGATCCCCCGGTGGCCCCCAATGGGGACATCGTGGGCCAAATACAGCAGCTTGAGGCGATACTTTCGGGGGACGACCAGCTGCCGCTGGACCCCCCATGCCCTCGCCTTCCTGGGGGGGAGCCACTCACGGAACAGGAGCCCACGCTCCCGCAGGAATCTCTCCTGGCCACCTCTCCCCCGGGGCTGAGCTGCACGGAGGCCAGCCTGGTCCCTCAGCCTCTGCAAGGAGGGGTCTGCCTGCACCTCAGCCTGGAATTCAGCTGCTGAGGCAGGGATCGGGCCCTGTCCCCCACCTTTGCCTAGGTCCGGAGTCCCAGCCTGGCTGGACCCCGTGTCCACTGGGATAGGACCCTGAGAACGCTGCCAGGAGTCCTTCCCTGGACCCACGTTGTCAGCCCCCCGTTGGCTCTGGCTCCGGGTGGTGACTAGAGCCCTCTGGGATTCATGGGGCCACTCCTCTAGGTCATTCCCCATCAGCACCTCGGTGGGCAAGTGCGGGTGCACCCCCACTTCCTTGAGGTCTTCCTTCGCCCCCCATTTCAGATGCACCCGGGCTACAGGCACCTTAAATGGGGACCCGTCTATGCCCTTCAGGGTCAGCTGCGCGTGGGGTAGTATCCGCTCTGGGGCCACTATGTCGGATCGGGCCAGAGTCACCTCCGCCCCTGTGACGGCGTGTTGGGGGTTCCCCGTCTCCTGCACCCCGAGATGTCACAAACAGACTGCACCAGCCGGTGGAATAGAGGAAGTTTATTGCCTCTCCAGGATACAGCACAGCACAGATGTAGTCTGGTCACAGAACTGGGCTAGGATGCCTCAGGCCCCCTTGAGTTGGGGGAGACTGGGCCCCTAAACTCCAGCTCCTCTCCCTAGGCTGTCTCCTCCATGCTCTCCCACAGTAACAACTAAATTCCCTTGCAGCCCTGCCCCCCAGTCCAGGGCAGCATTCACCTTCCTTTGTTCCTCTCCATGGGGGGTGTCTGGCCACTGGTTCGACAAGTTTGGCCTTATCTCTGCCTAGCGAGATTTTCCCTGCTGGGTCTTGCTCCAGACAGCAGGGGTCACCACAGCCCAGCAAGTACCCCCACTACGTCACAGTTCTCCCCCCTCCGAGAGCGAACTGAGCAGGGTCACTCCGCTCGTGACCTGGGGAAGTTCGGGCCCCTCGTTACGGGACAGCGCGTCGGCGATGATGTTTGCGCTCCCCTTGACGTGGATCACTTCCATGTCGTAGTCCTGCAGGAGCAGGCTCCACCGCAGCAGCTTGGCGTTCGTCCCTTTCATCTGGTGCAGCCAGGTCAGGGGGCAGTGGTCGGTGAACACCGTGAAACGCCGGCCAAACAGGTACGGCTGCAGCTTTTGCAGGGCCCACACCATGGCCAGGCACTCCCTCTCTACGGTCGCGTAGCTCCGCTCCCGGGGCAGCAGCTTCCTGCTCAGGTACACGATGGGGTGACGTTCCCCTTTCTCGTCCGCCTGCATCAGCACCGCCCCCAGCCCGGTGTCCGAGGCGTCAGTAAACACAATAAAGGGCTTGTCAAAGTCTGGGTTTACCAACACTGGAGCCTTGGCCAGGGCTTCCTTCAGTGCACAGAGAGCCCTCTGGCACTGCTCCGTCCAGACCACCCTGTCGGGCCTCCCCTTCCTGCACAGCTCTGTGATCGGGGCAGCGATGGAGCTGAAGTTGGGCACAAACCTCCGGTAGTACCCCGCCATCCCAATGAAAGCCTGGACCTGCTTCTTGGTCTGGGGCACAGGCCAGTCCCGGATGGCCTCCACTTTGGCCGGCTCTGGCTTCAAGCAGCCGCTCCCCACCTTATGGCCCAGGTAGGACACTTCGGCCATTCCAACCTTGCACTTCCCAGCCTTTACGGTCAGCCCAGCCTCCCTCAGCCGATCCAGTACCTGGCTGACCTGGGCCACGTGGTCCTCCCAGGACTGGCTGAAGACGCAGATGTCATCGATGTACGCTAGGGCACAGTTCTCCATTCCCCTCAGCAGCTGGTCCACCAGGCGCTGGAAGGTGGCCGGCGCCCCTTTGAGGCCAAAGGGTAGGACCAGGAACTCATAGAGCCCCAGCGGCGTGATGAAAGCCGATTTCAGTCTGGCCTCCTGGTCTAGCGGCACCTGCCAGTAGCCCTTGGTGAGGTCCAGGGTGGTGAGATAGCGAGCTCCCCCCAGCTTGTCCAGGAGCTCGTCGGGCCTTGGCATCGGGTAGGCGTCGGACACCGTGATGGCGTTGAGCTTCCGGTAGTCCACGCAGAACCGGATCGACCCGTCCTTCTTGGGAACCAGCACCACGGGAGAGGCCCAGGGGCTGGAGGACGGCTGGATCACCCCCAGGGCCAACATGTCCTGGACCTCTCTCTCCAGGTCCTGGGCTGTTTTCCCTGTGACTCTGAATGGGGAGCAGCGCACCGGGGGGTGAGTGCCCGTCTGCACCCGGTGGACAGCCAGGTTGGTAAGACCCGGCTTGTTGGAGAACAGCTGCTGGTGGGAGCGCAGCACCTCCCGGATCTCGGCCTGCTGGGCCGGGGTGAGCTGGTCCGAGAGGGAAATTGACTCCAGTGAAGAGTCCTCTCCGGTCCCAGGGAACAGGCCCACCAGGGGGTCCTCCCCCTGCTCCTCCCAGGGCTTACACACGGCCAGCACCAAGTTCTCCCTGTCCCAGTACGGCTTCATCATGTTAACATGATATACCCGCTGGCCGCGCGTCCGGCCCGTCAGCTCCACCACGTAGTTCACCTCGTTCAGCTGCTTAACCACCTTGAAGGGGCCGTCCCAGGCGGCTTGCAGCTTGTTCTTCCGCACGGGGATCAGGACCATCACCTGGTCCCCGGTAGCGTAGGCGCGGGCCCGTGCATTGCGGTCGTACCAGACCTTCTGCTTCCTCTGGGCCCTGCTCAGGTTCTCTCTGGCCAGGCCCATGAGCTCGGCAAGTCTTTCCCGGAATGTCAGGACGTATTCCACGACCGGCTCACCCTCCGGGGAGACCTTCCCCTCCCACTCGTCTTTCAATAAGTCCAGGGGGCCCCTCACTCGCCTCCCATATAACAGCTCGAACGGCGAGAACCCCGTGGACTCCTGGGGCACTTCCCTGTACGCAAACAGCAGGTGGGGTAGGTACTTGTCCCAGTCCTGCGGGTGTTTGTGCATAAAGGTCCGTAGCATCTGCTTCAGAGTCCCATTGAACCTCTCCACCAACCCGTTGGTCTGGGGGTGATACGCCGAGGCCCAGGTGTGTTGCACCCCACTCTTCTCCCACAAGCACCGGAGCAGGGCCGACATGAAGTTGGATCCCTGGTCCGTGAGAACCTCCTGGGGAAACCCCACCCTGCTGAAAATGGTCAGCAGGGCATCTGCCACCGTGTCTGCCTCGATGGAGGGCAGGACCACGGCCTCGGGGTAGCGGGTGGCAAAGTCCACCACCACCAGGATGTATTTCTTCCCTGTCCGGGTCGCTCTGCTGAAGGGCCCCACAATATCCATCGCCACCTTCTGGAAAGGCTCCTCTATGATGGGCAGGGGTCTCAATGCAGCTTTCCTCCTGTCTTGGGCCTTCCCCACTCGTTGGCAGGAGTCGCAGGACCGGCAGTACCGCTGGACAGCTGCAAACATCCCCGGCCAGTAGAAGTTTTGGAGCAGCCTCAGCCGCGTGCGCCGGATCCCCTGGTGTCCCGAGAACGGGATGTCATGGGCCAGGTGTAGCAGCTTGCGGCGATACCTTTGGGGAACCACCAGCTGCCGCTGGAGCCCCCACTTGCCTACCGTCCCGGGGGAAAGCCATTCCCAGTACAGAAATCCCCTCTCCCACCGGAACTTCTCCTGGCAATCTCCTCCTAGGGGTTGAGCGGCACCCAGGTCAGCCCGGTCCCTCAGGGCCTGCAAGGAGGGATCTGCCCGCACCTCCGCCTGGAATTCAGCGGCTGGGGCTGGGACAGGGCCGTGGTTCCCCCCACTGCCTAGGTCCAACTCTAGGTCTGCTGGGACGGGGCCCTGGGCCCCCTGTTGGGGAACCTCCTCGAGTTCCGGGCCGCAAGCCCCTCGCTTGCTCTGGCTACGGGTGGTGACCAGCGTCCTGTGGGGTCCGTCTGGCCACTCCTCTAGGTCACTCCCCATTAGCACGTCGGTGGGCAAGTGCGGGTGCACCCCCACTTCCTTGGGGCCCTCCTTGGCCTCCCATTTCAGATGCACCCTGGCTACAGGTACCTCAAAGGGGGTGCCGCCTATGCCCCTCAGTGTCAGCTGAGTGTCGGGTAGCATACGGTCTGGGGCCACTATGTCGGGTCGGGCCAGTGTCACCTCCGCCCCCGTGTCCCAGAAACCCGTCACCTTCCTGCCGTCCACCTCCAGGGGTACGAGGCACTCGCTCCGCAGGGGCCGCCCCGCCCCCACCCGGTGCACGGATAAATCTGTCTCCCGAGGGTCAGACCTCCCAGGGGAGGTGCACTGAGCATCCTTCCCCTCTCTCTGAGCTGAGGTTTGCCGGCCAGCCCCTGCCACTGGGGCAGCCTGCCCTTCCTCCCGCCCCAGCCAGTTAACCCTGGAACGTCCCAGGTCATGGGACCTGTTCTTGCGCCTGGTGCATTGAGCCCTCTTGTGGCCTCGTTGCCCACAGCGATGGCAAGTTAGGTTCTGTGGGCCCATTCGGGTCGGCTCTGCCCGGGCCCTGGCTGGTTTTCTGGGGTATCGACGACTGGTCCTGGTCCCTGGGGCTCGCCTCGGAGGTGTCTCTCTCCGTTGCTCCGCCGAGAACCGGTCTCTGCGCGATTCTCTTTCTCTCCGGGACTCCCGTTCACACCCGGACCGGCTCTCCGTGAACTCATCCGCCAGTCTCCCGGCCTCCTGGGGGTTCTCTGGTCTCCGGTCCTTGAGCCACAGCCTCAGTTTGGGTGGGCACGCTTCATAGAACTGCTCCATCATGACCAGCTTGAGCAGCTTCTCTGCGGTCTGGGCTCCGACTCCCGAGACCCACTTGCGGCAGTATTGCGCCAGGCGGGAGGCCAGGTCCACATAGGTCTCCCGTGGCCCTTTCTGTACCCCCCGGAACTTCTTCCTATACATCTCGGGGGTCAGCCCGAACTTGTGCAGCAGGGCCTCCTTGACTCGGTTGTAATCCCCTGGCTGTAGGTCCTCCAGCTGACTGAGCACTCCGGCCGCCTCCTGGTTCAGTGCGGGGACGAGCTCCTGCAGCCAGTCAGCTGGGGGGACCTGTTGCAGCCCACAGGCCCTCTCAAAGGAGCTGAGGAACCCGTCTATGTCGCCCACGTCCTTCAATTGGGCCACCATGAGCCTCTCCAAGCGCCTGGCATCCCCGGGACTCTGGGGCCCATCCACTCTTGGCGCAGCCGGGGCCCCGCAGGTTCTCCGCTCTGCCATGGCCAGCTCATGCTGTCGCTGCCTCTCTCGGTCCTGGCGCTCCTTCTCTCGGTCCTGTACTTCCAATTCCTTCATCCGCAGCTGGATCTCCAGCCGCCGCAGCTCCGCTGGGCTGGCCCCTGCCCTAGATGGGCTACGGCTTGCAGGCCTCCCGGGAGACGCTGTCTCATCTCTCCGGTGGGTCCCAGCGCTCCTCCCCCTCTCTGAGCCTGACACACTCTCAGGGGGGGTCTGGCTGCTTCCCCTGGGGACAAGATCCTGGCCCCGTGGCTGGTCATTCTCTTCCAGCTGGGTAATCAGCTGGGCCTTGGTTGCTTTCCGCACCGGCAAGCCCCTCTCTCTGCACAGCCCCACCAGCTCTGCCTTCAAGAGTCGGGCGTAGGCCATCTGCCCGCTGGGCCCCTCGGTGCAGACTCACCAGTCTAGTGCTGCAGCGCCCCACGATTCCCAGGAACCGCTTCGCTCTGTCTCCAGCACGCCTGGCTCCAGGGCTCTTGCTTCTACAGCGCCTTGTCGCTCACCGCTGGGAGCTCCATCCACGGGGTGCAGTGCATCCCACTTCTGACACCAGTGTGACGGCGTGTTGGGGGTTCCCCGTCTCCTGCACCCCGAGATGTCACAAACAGACTGCACCAGCCAGTGGAATAGAGGAAGTTTATTGCCTCTCCAGGATACAGCACAGCACAGATGTAGTCTGGTCACAGAACTGGGCTAGGATGCCTCAGGCCCCCTTGAGTTGGGGGGAGACTGGGCCCCTAAACTCCAGCTCCTCTCCCTAGGCTGTCTCCTCCATGCTCTCCCACAGTAACAACTAAATTCCCTTCCAGCCCTGCCCCCCAGTCCAGGGCAGCATTCACCTTCCTTTGTTCCTCTCCATGGGGGGTGTCTGGCCACTGGTTCGACAAGTTTGGCCTTATCTCTGCCTAGCGAGATTTTCCCTGCTGGGTCTTGCTCCAGACAGCAGGGGTCACCACAGCCCAGCAAGTACCCCCACTACGTCACAGCCCCCCAGAAGCCCGTCACCTTCCTACCATCCACCTCCAGGGGTATGAGGCACTCGCTCCGCAGGGGCCGTCCTGCCCCCACCCGGTACACAGAGAAATCCGCCTCCTGAGACCTCCCAGGGGAGGTGCACTGAGCATCCTTCCCCTCTCTCTGAGCTGAGGTTTGCCTGCCAGCCCCTGCCTCTGGGGCAGCCTGCCCTTCCTCCCGCCCCAGCCAGTTAACCCTGGAAAGTCCCCGGTCCTGGGACCTGGTGCACTGAGCCCTCTTGTGGCCTTTTTGCCCACAGCGCTGGCAAGTTAGGCTTTGGGCTGTCTCTGTCCAGGCCCTGGCTGGTTCTCTGGGGCACAGACGATCTGTTCCTTGGTCTCGCCCCGTAGTTGACTCCCTCCGTCGCTCAGCCGAGATCCGGTCTCTGCGCGGTTCCCTTTCTCTCCGGGACTCCCGTTCACACCCGGATCGGCTCTCCGTGAACTCATCCGCCAGTCTCCCGGCCTCCTGGGGGGTCTCTGGTCTCCGGTCCTTGAGCCACAGCCTCAGTTTGGGTGGGCACGCTTCATAAAACTGCTCCATCATGAACAGCTTGAGCAGCTCCTCTGCGGTCTGGGCTCCGACTCCAGACACCCACTTGTGGCCGTATTGCGCCAGGCGGGAGGCCAGATCCACATAGGTCTCCTGTGGCTCCTTCTGCACCCCCCGGAACCTCTTCCTGTACATCTCGGGGGTCAGCCCGAACTTGTGCAGCAGGGCCTCCTTGACTCAGTTGTAATCCCCTGGCTGTAGGTCCTCCAGCTGGCTGAGCACTCCGGCCGCCTCCTGGTTCAGTGCGGGGACGAGCTCCTGCAGCCAGTCAGCTGGGGGGACCTGTTGCAGTCCACAGGCCCTCTCAAAGGCACTGAGGAACCCGTCTATGTCGCCCATGTCCTTCAATTGGGCCACCACGAGCCTCTCCAAGCATCTGGCAGTCCTGGGACCTTGGGGCCCATCCGCACTTGGCGCAGCCGGTGCCCCGCCGGTTCTCCGCTCTGCCATGGCCAGCTCATGCTGTCGCTGCCTCTCTCGATCTTGGCGCTCCTCCTCTCGGTCCTGGCGGTCCTTCTCTCGGTCCTGGCGGTCCTTCTCTCGGTCCTCTACTTCCAATTCCCTGATCCGCAGCTGGATCTCCAGCTGCCGCAGCTCCGCTGGGCTGGCCCCTGCCCTAGATGGGCTACGGCTTGCAGGCCTCCCGGGAGACGCTGTCTCATCTCTCCGGTGGGTTCCAGCGCTCCTCCCCCTCTCTGAGCCTGACACACTCTCAGGGGAGGTCTGGCTGCTTCCCCTGGGGACAAGATCCTGGCCCTGTGGCTGGTCATTCTCTTCCAGCTGGGCAATCAGCTGGGCCTTGGTTGCTTTCTGCACAGGCAAGCCCCTCTCTCTGCACAGCCCCACCAGCTCTGCCTTCAAGAGTCGGGCGTAGGCCATCTGCCCGCTGGGCCCCTCGGTGCAGACTCACCAGTCTAGTGCTGCAGCGCCCCACGATTCCCAGGAACCGCTTCGCTCTGTCTCCAGCACGCCTGGCTCCAGGGCTCTTGCTTCTACTGCGCCTTGTCGCTTGCCGCTGGGAGCTTCATCCACGGGGTGCAGTGCATCCCACTTCTGACACCAGTGTGACGGCGCGTTGGGGGTCCCCCGTCTCCTGCACCCTGAAATGGCACAAACAGACTCCACCAGCCAGTGGAATAGAGGAAGTTTATTGCCTCTCCAGGATACAGCACAGCACAAATGGAATCTGGTCACAGAGCTGGGCTAGGATGCCTCAGGCCCCCTTGAGATGGGGGAGACTGGGCCCCTAAACTCCAGTCCCTTTCCCTAGGCTGTCTCCTCCATGCTTCCAGCCAGCAACTCACTAACCCTCTTCCAGCCCTGCCCCCCAGCCAGGGCAGCATCCACCTTCCTTTGTTCCTCTCCATGGGGGGTGTCTGGCCACTGGTTTGCATAGTGACTCATCCTGTTTTGCTGGGTCGTGGTACTCACGGCAGCCAGTGGGGGTTACCCCAGAGCCAGCAGCATAGAAACCAGCCAGGTACCCCCACTACGTCACAGTGGGGCTGTGCCCTGGGGAGAGGGGCAGCCCGCAGGGAGCAGCGCTGGGCTGGTGGAGGGGGCGGGATGCTGGGGGTGGCGAGGGGCAGGGGGCAGCCCGGTGTCCTGGCTTTGCCAGGCCCTGGTCACAGGGGAGCGGGCAGCGCGGTACCCAGCCTCCCCATGGGGCCAGTGGAGAGCAGGCTGGGCTTGGGCAGCCAGGCAGCCGGCGGAGTGAAACCCTTACGCATGGGGCGGGGCGGATACGGAGCCCGATGCCTCTGCGCCGGGCGGGCGGCTGCAGGGACCTGCCAGGGGTGCCCGCTCTGGCCCCCGGGCCTCGCTGGAGGGTGCATGGCTGTGGGGTGCCGGCGCTGGCCCTAGGCACGTAGCAGGGCTGGGGGGGGTGGCATGCTGGCCCCTGGGCCTCGCTGGAGGGTGCATGGCTGGGGGGTGCCGGCGCTGGCCCTGGGCCCGTGGCAGGGCTGGGAGGGGTGGCATGCTGGCCCCTGGGCCTCGCTGGAGGGTGCATGGCTGGGGGGTGCCGGCGCTGGCCCTAGGCACGTAGCAGGGTTGGGGGGGGGGGGTGGCATGCTGGCCCCTGGGCCTCGCTGGAGGGTGCATGGCTGGGGGGTGCCGGCACTGGGCCTAGGCACGTGGCAGGGCTGGGGGGGGGTGGCATGCTGGCCCCCGGGCCTCGCTGGAGGGTGCATGGCTGGGGGGTGCCGGCACTGGGCCTAGGCACGTGGCAGGGTTGGGGGGGGGGTGGCATGCTGGCCCCTGGGCCTCGCTGGAGGGTGCATGGCTGGGGGGTGCTGGCGCTGGCCCTGGGCCTGTGGCAGGGCTGGGAGGGGTGGCATGCTGGCCCCTGGGCCTCGCTGGAGGGTGCATGGATGGGGGGTGCCGGTGCTGGCCCTGGGCACGTGGCAGGGCTGGGAGGGGGGGTGGCATGCTGGCCCCGCGGCGCTCAGCCCCACCGCCCACGTAAAACGAATTTAAAAAATATGAAAGGTCAAAGTCAATATGCTGAAATCACAAAGCTCTGTGTGCACTTAGAGGGGGGGGGGGGTGTGTGCATAGAGCTCCGTGTGCTGGTGTGTGTGTGTATGGAGAGCTCGGTGTGCTTCTCCATGCAGGTGTGTGTGTGTGTGTGTGTGTGTGTGTGTGTGTGTGTGTGTGTGTGTGTGTGTAGTGCTCTGTGTGCGTGTGTGTGTGATACTGCATGTGCCACAGCTGGGCAGAACTGTGGGGCTGTCAGGTTTGCGAGAGGATTTAGAGATATGGGGCAGGGAGCCCCCCGCAATGGGGTGGGCTGGGTGGGGTGGGGCTGGCCAGGCAGCGGCACGTGGGGGAGCCGTCTCTGCCCCGCTGTGACACCAGGCAGGGAGCAGGGCTGGCGCTAGGCTTGCCAGGTGTCCGGTTTTGAACCGGACCGTTCAGTGTTTGAGCTTTCTGTCCGGGAAACAAACGGAGAAAATATCACTGTCCGGTATTTTCGAATTAAGTTAGTTTTCTTATTAGCATGAGTATCAGACGCAGTTGCGTCCTGCGCGAGCGTGTCCACCAGCCAGGCCGACTATGCAGTGACGATGGAATCCCCAGGCCGGACTCACCCGGGACCGTGCGTGGGACGGGCAGCACCCCAGGAACTGCATGCGCCTGGGTCAGCCCCCCTCCTCATCAGCTGGTTCCCCCCCAGCCAGCCCCGCTCCCCCCCGACACCCTCCCCCCTGCTTCCCACCCGCCAGTCCCCCCCCGATCTCCCCCAGCCAGCCCCACTCCCCCCAACCCCCTCCCAGCTAGCCCCGCTCCCCCGGACACCCTCCCCCCTGCTTCCCACCCGCCAGTCCCCCCCCGATCTCCCCCAGCCAGCCCCACTCCCCCCAACCCCCTCCCAGCTAGCCCCGCTCCCCCCGACACCCTCCCCCCTGCTTCCCACCCGCCAGTCCCCTCCCCCCGATCACCCCCAGCCAGCCCCACTCCCCCCAACCCCCTCCCAGCCAGCCCCGCTCCCCCGGACACCCTCCCCCCTGCTTCCCACCCGCCAGTCCCCCCCCGATCTCCCCCAGCCAGCCCCGCTCCCCCCGACACCCTCCCCCCTGCTTCCCACCCGCCAGTCCCCCCCCGATCTCCCCCAGCCAGCCCCACTCCCCCCAACCCCCTCCCAGCTAGCCCCGCTCCCCCGGACACCCTCCCCCCTGCTTCCCACCCGCCAGTCCCCCTCCCCCCGATCTCCCCCAGCTAGCCCCACTCCCCCCCAACCCCTTCCCGGCCAGCCCTGCTTCCCACCCACCGGTCCCCCCAACCCCTCCCAATCAGCCCCACTCCCCCCAACCCTTCCCCTCCCAGCTGGTCCCCAGCCCCCTCCCGTTCTGAGATCACGTGTGTCTGGTTTTGTTGAAAGCCATCTGGTAACCCCAGCTGGTGCCGCCGCCTGAGGGGGGAACCTGCCCCCCCCCCCGTGTCCCGCCTGCCTCAGGTGCTCTGGCCCCACCCCCTTGGCATGGGGCCTACCCCCCTCTGTCCCAGGGGGCTCCAGGTAGGTTCCGTGTCAGTGGGAGTGCAGTGAGCTGGGGGGAGGATGGAGAGCGAGCAACGGAGGGAGGGTCAAGAAAGGGGCGGGGCCTCCGGAGAAGGGCGTGGCCTCAGGGGTGGGGGCGTGGCTAAGCAGCTGGAGGCTGTTTCCTTCTCAGGTGGCCAGCCCCAGGTGCCAGGAAGACCCGCCTGCCCCTCCCTGAGCCTGCAAGGGCAGGGCCCGGCTGGGAGCGCCCGGGAGAGCGAGTGTGGAACCCGGGCCTGGGGGTCATGGGCCCCTGGGTAGGACGGAGCCAAGTCCGGGCGGGTCACCCTGCCAGGGAGCCGCTGCCTGCGCTGATGGAGCCATGGGGCCCTGCTGGTGCTGGGAGCCGGGGCAGGAGGGAGCAGGGCGGGGAGAGGAGCCGGGCCGGGCCACAGCCAGCAGAGCGCCCAGCCAGTCCCTGTGTGGTCCCCCGCACGGGCTGCGCCCCCAGGCTCCTGGCACCGGGGCTCTGCCGCCGAGGGAGCCGCTGCCATAGCACAAGCGCCGTTCCCACGGAGGCGGCTGCCCTGGGGCGGGAGCGAGGGGCGCAGGGCTCCGTGGGCGAGGATCCCGCCTGGGCGCTGAGCCATGGGGCCTGGCTCCGAAAGCTTTCACCTGCCACAGCCCTGGCCTGCCTGGGCCGGGTCCTCACTGCCGGGGGCTCGGCCTGGCCTGCCCGGGGGCGTGGAAAGGGCTAGCGACAGGGCCTCCCCCCCATTCCCATGCGCCCTGCTCTGGGGGTTGGCGTCGCGGAGCTTGGGTGAGTCTCGGCTCGTGTGCCTGCCCGCCCCCGCAGCGCAGGACCCGCCGTGCCCCCGGGCCTGCCCCTCCCGCCCGCGCGAGCGAGCGAACACAAGGCGCCGGAGCCGTGTCACTGTGGGCGGCTGTATTGAGCCGGGGCTGGCCGGCCCGGGCAGGGGATCAGGGCCCGCAGCCTGGGCAGGCCGAGGCAGAGGAGCGAGGCTGCCAGGACGGAGGTGGAGAAGACCAGCAAGGTGGGCAGCAGGCGGGCGAAGGTGCCGAGCGCCTCGCCCAGCACGGGGGCCATGGGGCCGAAGAGCAGGAGCCCGGCGGGGGCCCGGACGGTGGCCTCAAGGATCCCGGCGCAGGACAGGCACTGGCCGAGCGCCAGGAAGAGCGTGAGCTGCAGGAGCCAGTGGAGGGCGGCGCCGGCGTCCCACCCGCACGTGCCGCGGGCTGCAGCATCTCCCGCCGGGCTGGAGCGCTCGCCCTGCAGGGGACAGGAGAGCCGTGGGAGGGGGCCCGGGGACAGCGCCCCCTCCTCGCCCAGTGCACCCTACGCAGCCAGGGGCAGCCCAGCCCCCGCCAGCCTGGGCCAAGCCCCTCACCCGCCCGGGCCCTTCATGGCACCCCCCTGCCCCGGTGCCTCTGGCTCCACAGCAGGGCCTGGCGCAGCCCCGGGGAGAGCCCGGCCGTCTGGGGGAGGGGGGCAGGATTCGGGGCAGGGGCAGTGCAGGGGGGATGGGGGCAGCGGCCCTGGGGCAGTGCAGGGGGCACATGCAGATCCCCATGGAGTGGGGTGAAGGGGGGGCCAAGGTCTGGGGGGGAAGGGCAATCTGAGGCAATGGGCACAGGCTCCGGGGTGACAGGTGCAGGATCTGGGGGTGCAGTGGGGGGCAGGATCATGGAGGGGAGAGCAGAGATGGGGCAGGGTCTGGGGGAGGGGTGGGTGCAGGGTCTGGCGGATCAGTGGGTGGATGGCGCAGGTCGGGGGAGGGACGGAGGGGAGGGGTAGGAACCGGGGGGCAGAGGGAGGGGATGGCGCAGGTCGGGGGAGGGACGGAGGGGAGGGGTAGGAACCGGGGGGCAGAGGGAGGGGATGGCGCAGGTTGGGGGGAGGGGTGGAGGGGAGGAGTAGGAACCGGGGGGAGAGGGAGAGGATGGCGCAGGTTGGGGGGAGGGACGGAGGGGAGGGGTAGGAACCGGGGGGCAGAGGGAGGGGATGGCGCAGGTTGGGGGGAGGGACGGAGGGGAGGGGTAGGAACCGGGGGGCAGAGGGAGGGGATGGCGCAGGTTGGGGGGAGGGACGGAGGGGAGGGGTAGGAACCGGGGGGCAGAGGGAGGGGATGGCGCAGGTTGGGGGGAGGGACGGAGGGGAGGGGTAGGAACCGGGGGGAGAGGGAGGGGATGGCGCAGGTTGGGGGGAGGGGTAGGAACCGGGGGGCAGAGGGAGGGGGTGCGCAGGGTTTTCCCCAGCAGGAGACAGGAGGAGCGGGGGGAGGTTTCCCAGGAACCGGTTCCCAACTCACCCCGGGGGAGATGGGGCTGAGCTCCCCCTGCCCCCAGGGCCCCGGGCCCCTCAGGCGTGTGCTGGGAGCAGCCTCCACCAGCTCCAGGCCTGCCTCTTCTCCAGCCACCGAGCGGCCCTGGGACAGGACCAGGCTGCCTCTGCGGTCGGGCTGCCCCTGGCGACCGCGCCCCCCGGAACCCGCGCCCCGGCTCTGAGCCGCCAGCCCCATTGTGACACGGAGCAGAGCCCCCGATGTCATAGAGCCGGCCGGGTGCCCTCCCCGCGGGTCGGCTGGGGCGCTGCCCTGGGCCCGGCGGGGGGCGGCGGGGGGCTGTCCTCCCAGCACAGCCCAGGGGGATGGCGGGGCGAGGGGACCCCGAGGCTGTTGGCCGCTAGGAGCTCAGCACGTCCCCGGCTGTCCTGTGTGGGGGCTGACTGAATCGGTCTCCCCCGGCCGTGGGGCTGCACACCAGCCCTGCCAGGCCCTCGCATGGGCACTCCCCAAGCCGCGGCACCTCGGCCCTGGACTGAGCCATAGGGCCGGGCTGGGCCCCCTGGGAGCAGGGTGTGACCCGGAGACACCTTTCCACCCCAGGCAGGAGGTGAGTGAGTCTGGCTGGCTTGGGGGTAGGGTGGGGGGCAGGGCGCTGGCTCTGGGCCCCTCCCCCCAGGATGGGCGGCACTGGCTGCCCCTGTCCCTGTGCTGCCCAGTCTGGGCCACACTGGGTCCCTGGGGACCAATGAGCCCCCCTGCACTCCATCTGGCTCCGGGTGGTGGGGGCCCCCCCTCGGTGACACCCCTGCCTGGCTTTGGTGGGGGTCGATGTCATGGTTCTCCTCGCTCCATGGCCCCTTCCGGGGGAGCAGTTGCCCTGGGGTCTCCTAACTAACTCCGGTGGTGCCACAGCCCCTGCCCTGGGGGGGGCTCTGGCTGACAGAATTCTGTGTTGGAAATCCTGCAGCAGTGAGTTCCGCAGGTGTGTGGCTCTTCCCCTCCCTCTGAGTTCAATATACCCGCCCTGACTTTCCAAGAAGAAGCAGCACCTGGGCAGGATGAGGAAGGGGCAGGAGGAGGCAGCTGCAGCCCGAGAGGCTATGGAGAGCCGCCAGGAGCAGCAGGGTGGCCAGGCCCATTCAGAGCTGGCCCAGCCGTCTGTGGGGAGGAGACTGTCCCTGTCGGCGGGACCCATCCCCACTCCTTGGGCCAGCCTGGGATCAGGGGCCTCTGAAGCATCCCTCTGTCGCCGCAAGGAAGCGAGACACAGCGGGGTCAGAGCGCCGTGGACAGGCCCTGCGCCCACCCCTGGCGGAGAGGAGTCGGAGGGGGCCGGCTCCATCTCGCTGCAAGTGCGCGGAGCGCTGTCTCCACCTGGCGGGCATGGGGAACGCTTCCGCCGGCGGGAGACCTGAGCAGTGCCTGAGTCCTTGAGCCCAGGGACCGCTATCCAGTCTGGCCTCCGCCCAGCTCCCGTAGGACCCAGGCCAGGACCGGCCCGCGCCAGCCCCTCGTGTGCAGCTGGGGGAGCCTGGAGACCGGCCCCTTGGGCACAGCTGGGGGAGCCTGGAGACCGGCCCCTCGTGTGCAGCTGGGGGAGCCTGGAGACCGGCCCCTCATGTGCAGCTGGGGGAGCCTGGAGACCGGCCCCTCGTGTGCAGCTGGGGGAGCCTGGAGACCGGCCCCTCGCGTGCAGCTGGGGGAGCCTGGAGACCGGCCCCTCGCGCGCAGCTGGGGGAGCCTGGAGACCGGGCCCCTCGCGCGCAGCTGGGGGAGCCTGGAGACCGGCCCCTCGTGTGCAGCTGGGGGAGCCTGGAGACCGGCCCCTCACGTGCAGCTGGGGGAGCCTGGAGACCGGCCCCTCGCGTGCAGCTGGGGGAGCCTGGAGACCGGCCCCTCGCGTGCAGCTGGGGGAGCCTGGAGACCGGCCCCTCGTGTGCAGCTGGGGGAGCCTGGAGACCGGCCCCTCATGTGCAGCTGGGGGAGCCTGGAGACCGGCCCCTCGCGTGCAGCTGGGGGAGCCTGGAGACCGGCCCCTCGTGCGCAGCTGGGGGAGCCTGGAGACCGGCCCCTCGTGTGCAGCTGGGGGAGCCTGGAGACCGGCCCCTCGTGTGCAGCTGGGGGAGCCTGGAGACCGGCCCCTCGTGTGCAGCTGGGGGAGCCTGGAGACCGGCCCCTCGCGTGCAGCTGGGGGAGCCTGGAGACCGGCCCCTCGCGCAGAGCTGGGCGTGACGGACCGGGCCGTGTCTGGGCACAGCTGAGGGTGTCCGCTCAGGGTGAATTGCTCAAATCCGGGGCTCCTTACAGTCCCAGACTGGCGACCTCTCCACACAGGCCACAAACCAGTCCCACAGAGCGCTTCAGCTGCCTGCCTGAAGCCTCCCGAGCAAAACCCCTCCGACACCCCAGCAATATCCGTGCCCCAGAAGGCCCCGGGCCTATACACAGGTGGGGGGTCCTAGCACCCAATCCCACCTACCCCGAACAAGTCCTGTCCGGTTCCACGAAACCAGCCACAGATCCCTGGTCAATTTACCCTCTGGACCTTACCCACAAATCACGCTGGGCCAATCCTTTAGAATCTATATCTAAAGGTTTATTATTACAGGAAAGAAAAGCCTGAGAGTGAGGTTATTAAAGTACAGTACGTTACATGCACCGAATCTCCCAGTTCTCGATGCAGGCTCTAGCAGAGATGTTGCAGCTGCTGGTTTAAAAGTCCTTGGTGCACATCCTATGCCAGGATGGGTCCACAGGTCTTCCCAGCTTGTGATTCCCTGCGAGGCAGCATCTGGGGTCGGGGCAGATCTGAGTCCAACACGGAGCCGGCCACGTGGCCTCTTTATCCCTCCTTCTAGGTTTCTTCCAAGCCGGAGGGAGTCACGTGGCCAGTGGCCAGGGGTGTCTTTGGCCTCCAGAGGCCCATTGCTCCCTGGAGCTTTGCTCATTAGCATGTCCATGGGCAAGACCCCTTTGGCCTGCGGCCTGGGGCTGACACATGCCGGAGCCACTTGCGCTGCTCCCCTGCCAGCCCTGCCCAGACGGCCTGGGGAGAGATCGGCCCAAGTGGCGGCTGCTTTGAGCCAGGGCCCTGTGCCCATCGGAGCAGCCCCACAGCGTTTGCCTTGGCAGGGGCCTTGGCCTCAGCCGTGCGGTGCGGTTTGGCCGCTGTGGGGCTAGAGGGACAGGCAGCCTTGCCCACGTGGGTCCAGCAAAGCTTAATGGGGCTTGGCCATGTCGTGGGGCAGACCCATAGCCAGGGCAGTGTGAGCATTCCGAGCTGGGATTGATGAGGCCTGGCCGTGCCGTGGGGCAGACCCATAGCCAGGGCAGTGTGAGCATTCCGAGCTGGGATTGATGGGGCCTGGCCGTGCCGTGGGGCAGACCCATAGCCAGGGCAGTGTGAGCATTCCGAGCTGGGATTAATGGGGCCTGGCTGTGCCGTGGGGCAGACCCATAGCCAGGGCAGTGTGAGCATTCCGAGCTGGGATTAATGGGGCCTGGCTGTGCCGTGGGGCAGACCCATAGCCAGGGCAGTGTGAGCATTCCAAGCTGGGATTAATGGGGCCTGGCCGTGCCGTGGGGCAGACCCATAGCCAGGGCAGTGTGAGCATTCCAAGCTGGGATTAATGGGGCCTGGCCGTGCCGTGGGGCAGACCCATAGCCAGGGCAGTGTGAGCATTCCAATCTGGGATTAATGGGGCCTGGCCGTGCTGTGGGGCAGACCCATAGCCAGGGCAGTGTGAGCATTCCGAGCTGGGATTGATGGGGCCTGGCCGTGCTGTGGGGCAGACCCATAGCCAGGGCAGTGTGAGCATTCCGAGCTGGGATTGATGGGGCCTGGCCACACTGTGGGGCAGACCCATAGCCAGGGCAGTGTGAGCATTCCGAGCTGGGATTGATGGGGCCTGGCCACACTGTGGGGCAGACCCAGAGCCCGGTGGTGCCAGGCAGGGGGTCTGAGCAGTTTAACCTGAGGCTGGAAGGGAGGGCGGGTCTTGGCACAGAGCAAAGCAGCCCTGGATTGTGGGGCTGCGTCGGGGCATTTCCTGCTGTCTGAGCACCCCCTTCCCCACTCCCCATGGCCTGGAGGGGAGCTCCCTGCCCCCCGACGTTGCCATGGAGAGCTCAGGAAGGGTGCTGAGAGTGGCCAAGAGGGTAAGAACTTGGGGGCCCAAATATTGCACAGCCCCCTTGCTCTGCCCTGCGCCCCGCACACAGGCTGCCCCTCCTGCCTGGCATGGCCTGGCACCACCTCAGGCCTCCTCCCAAACCCAGGCACTGGCTGGTTGGTATGTGTCCCTCTGCCGGGACAGAGTGAGAATTGGCCAGATGTGTGTCAAAAGCCCTGCACTGCTACCAGCGGGTGGGGAGTCTCGGTTAGCTCAAACGCAAGGGCGCTGGGAATCAGGTGCTACCCCAGCTGCTGCTGGACGTCCTGCCCTGTGGCGCAGCCAAGTGCCAGCTGTGGCATCCGGCGAGGCCAGAGAGTCACGGAACCACCCGCCTGCCACCGCCTGGGCCTTGCCAGAGTCACTCCCGACCCCAGTATGTTTGGAAGCAGCAGGCCCCTGGAAGGCGCAAACTCAGGCCTGGCCCCGTCCCCTCCCGCCCACTCCCCGGAGCCCCCAGCCAGCGCTGCACAGGCAGCGTCCTTGGCAGCAGCCCGACGGCACCGTCCCTTTAAGAACAATTCCCTGCCTTGTGTGGTGCAGGAAGGGGCACAGGAAGCCGCGGGAGCCGCACAGATGTGGCTGGCGCTTGACTCTCTTCCCAGTGCTTGGGGGAAATGAACGAACCTCTGGCCGTGCTGAGTCAGGGTACAGCAAACCACCGAGCCTGCAGGGCCGGGCGTGTCAGCCTACGGAGCAGCTCAGGCTCCGAATCCTGCTGCACCATCCCCCGGCGAGCCCTGGCTCCAGACCGGCTCCATCACTGGCTCCCCCGCCCCTCTGCGCCAGGGGAGCAGCAGCTGGAGCCAGGCCAGCCTTGCACTCTTCTACTGGGGACTGCACTGAGCGAGCAAAACCTGCCAGCCGGGGACGTGGGAAGGGCTCCACCGAAGGCCGGGACCTCACGCTCCTTTGCCAGCCCTCTCTGGTCCACCGCACCAGCCCCAGATCTCCATCCCAGCCCCCCTTGTCCCAGCAGGAGTGTGGACACCCCCATGCTTCGGCCTCTGGGTGGGAGGCATTTCCCCTGGAGTCCTCTAGATGTCGCTAGAGCTGAGTGGCTGGTGGTTTTCAGTGCCACTGCCCTCTGCTGGGTGGAAAAGGGGCTGTCCAACTGTGTGGCCATGGGCCCGTACTGTCATTGTGAGGGATTCTCCCTCTCCAAGGCAGTTGGAGCTGCCAAAGACAGGTGCCCTGCTGTCAGCCAGCAGCCATGGCTGTGGTGTGCATCGTGGTGAGGCCCTGCAGCCCTAGGAGGCCAGGGATTTGTTACACAAACTGGGCATAATCCATCTTGTGGGTTCGGGTCTCCTGGGATAAAGTCAACGTAAGATGGGAGGCCCATGGGGTGCCAGGGAGGCCGGGGTCTCACCTGGTTAAGACAGAGGGTGCGTCCGGATTTAAAGCATCCAAGGGTGCTGAGGGAGTTGGCAGACGTCATTGCAGAGTCTTTGGCCATTAGCTTTGAAAACTCACGGCCATCAGGGGAGATCCTGGATGACTGGAAAAGGGCAAATGTAGGGCCCAGCTTTAACAAAGGGAAGACGGACGATCCAGGGAACGACAGACCAGTCAGCCTCACCTCAGTCCCTGGAAAAATCCTGGAGGGATCCTCAAGGAATCCACTGTGAAGCACTTGGAAGAGGGGAAAGTGACCACGAATAGTCAACATGGATTCACCAAGGGCCAGTCCTGCCTGTCCAACCCAAGTAGCTTCTGTGATGAGGTAACTGGCTCTGCGGACATGGGGAAGGCGGTGGATGTGATAGACCTTGAATTTAGCAAGGCTTTTCATACGGTCTCCCACAATATTCTTGCCAGCAAGTTAAGGAACCATGGGTTGGATAACTGGACTGTAAGGTGGATAGAGAGCTGGCTAGACTGTCAGGCCCAATGGGCAGTGATCAATGGCTCGATGTCTGGCTTGCTGTTGGCTTCAAGCGGCGTGCCCCAAGGTTCAGTTCTGGGGCCGGTTTTGTTCAACATCTGTATGAATGACCTGGCTGAGGGGATGGATTGCACCCTCAGCAAGCTCACAGATGACACTAAGCTGGGGGGAGTGGTAGATGTGCTGGAGGGCAGAGATAGGATCCAGCGTGACTTAGACAAATTGGAGGGTTGGGCCACAAGAAATCTGATGAGATTCAACAAGGAGAAGTGCAGAGTCCTGCCCTTGGGATGGAAGAATCCCAAGTATTGGTACAGGCTGGGGACCAACCAGCTAAGTAGCAGTTCTGCAGAAAAGGCCCTGGGGGTTACAGTGGATGAGAAGCTGGAGATGAGTCAACAGGCGCCCTTGTAGCCAAGAGGGCTGATGGCATATTAGGTGCATTAGGAGGAGCATTGCCAGCAGATCCAGAGATGTCATCATTCCCCTTTATTCGGCTTTGGTGAGGCCACATCTGGAGTGTTGTGTCCAGTTCTGGGCCCCCCACTACACACAGGATGTGGGCGCATTGGAGAGTCCAGCGGAGGCGACCAAAATGATTCAGGGGCTGGATCACACGACCTGCGAGGAGAGGCTGAGGGATTTGGGTTTGTTCAGTCTGCAGGAGAGAAGAGTGAGGGGGGATTTGAGAGCAGCCTGCACCTCCCTGCCGGGGGCTCCAAAGAGGCTGGCGAGAGGCTGTTCTCAGTGGGGCGGATGCAGAACAAGGAGCAATGGGCTCAGGTTGCGGTGGGGGAGGTCTAGATTGGATATTAGGAAAAACGATTTCCCGAGGCGGGTGGGGAAGCGCTGGTGTGACGTAGTGGGGGTACCTGGCTGGTTTCTATGCTGCTGGCTCTGGGGGAACCCCCACTGGCTGCCGTGGGTACCACGACCCAGCAAAACAGGATGAGTCACTATGCAAACCAGTGGCCAGACACCCCCCATGGAGAGGAACAAAGGAAGGTGGAATGCTGCCTTGGCTGGGGGGCAGGGCTGGAAGTGAGTGAGTTGGTTGCTGGCTGTTGGAGGGCATGGAGGAGACAGCCTAGGAGAAGGGGCTGGAGTTTAGGGGCCCAGTGTCCCCCATCTCAAGGGGGCCTGAGGCATCCTAGCCCAGCTCTGTGACCAGATTACATCTGTGCTGCGCTGTGCTGGAGGAGCAATAAACCACCCTCTATTCCACTGGCTGGTGCAGTCTGTTTGTGCCATTTCGGGGTGCAGGAGACGGGGAACCCCCAACGCGCCGTCACACTGGTGTCAGGGGTGGGATGCACTGCACTCCGTGGATGGAGCTTCCAGGGGCAAGCGACAAGGCGCAGTAGAAGCAAGAGCCCTGGAGCCAGGCGTGCTGGAGACAGAGCGAAGCGGTTCCTGGGAATCGTGGGCGCTGCAGCCCTAGACTGGTGAGTCTGCACCAAGGGGCCCAGCGGGCAGATGGCCTACGCCCGACTCTTGAAGGCAGAGCTGGTGGGGCTGTGCAGAGAGAGGGGCTTGCCTGTGCAGAAAGCAACCAAGGCCCAGCTGATTGCCCAGCTGGAAGATAATGACCAGCCACAGGGCCAGGATCTTGTCCCCAGGGGAAGCAGCCAGACCCCCCCTGAGAGTGTGTCAGGCTCAGAGAGGGGGAGGAGCGCTGGAACCCACCGGAGAGATGAGACAGCGTCTCCCGGGAGGCCTGCAAGCCGTAGCCCATCTAGGGCAGGGGCCAGCCCAGCGGAGCTGCGGCGCCTGGAGATCCAGCTGCGGATCAGGGAATTGGAAGTAGAGGACCGAGAGAAGGACCGCCAGGACCGAGAGAAGGAGCGCCAAGATCGAGAGAAGGACCGCCAGGACCGAGAGAGGGAGCGCCAAGATCGAGAGAAGGACCGCCAGGATCGAGAGAGGCAGCGGCAGCATGAGCTGGCCATGGCAGAGCGGAGAACCGGCGGGGCACCGGCTGCGCCAAGTGCGGATGGGCCCCAGGGTCCCAGGACTGCCAGACGCTTGGAGAGGCTCGTGGTGGCCCAATTGAAGGACATGGGTGACATAGACGGGTTCCTCAGTGCCTTAGAGAGGGCCTGTGGACTGCAACGGGTCCCCCCAGCTGACTGGCTGCAGGAGCTCATCCCCGCACTGAACCAGGAGGCGGCCGGAGTGCTCAGTCAGCTGGAGGACCTACAGCCAGGGGATTACAACCGAGTCAAGGAGGCCCTGCTGCACAAGTTCGGGCTGACCCCCGAGATGTACAGGAAGAAGTTCCGGGGGGTACAGAAAGGGCCACGGGAGACCTATGTGGACCTGGCCTCCCGCCTGGCGCAATACTGCCGCAAGTGGGTGTCTGGAGTTGGAGCCCAGACCGCAGAGGAGCTGCTCAAGCTGGTCATGATGGAGCAGTTCTATGAAGCGTGCCCACCCAAACTGAGGCTGTGGCTCAAGGACCAGAGACCAGAGAACCCCCAGGAGGCCGGGAGACTGGCGGATGAGTTCACGGAGAGCCGGTCCGGGTGTGAACGGGAGTCCCGGAGAGAGAGGGAACCGCGCAGAGACCGGATCTCGGCTGAGCGACGGAGGGAGTCAACTACGGGGCGAGACCAAGGAACAGGTCGTCTGCGCCCCAGAGAACCAGCCAGGGCCTGGACAGAGACAGCCCAAAGCCTAACTTGCCATCGCTGAGGGCAAAAAGGCCACAAGAGGGCTCAGTGCACCAGGTCCCAGGACCGGGGACTTTCCAGGGTTAACTGGCTGGGGCGGGAGGAAGGGCAGGCTGCCCCAGAGGCAGGGGCTGGCAGGCAAACCTCAGCTCAGAGAGAGGGGAAGGATGCTCAGTGCACCTCCCCTGGGAGGTCTGATTCTCAGGAGGCGGATTTCTCTGTGTACCGGGTGGGGGCAGGACGGCCCCTGCGGAGCGAGTGCCTCATACCCCTGGAGGTGGATGGTAGGAAGGTGACGGGCTTCTGGGACACGGGGGCGGAGGTGACTCTGGCCCGATCCGACATAGTGGCCCCGGAGCGGATACTACCCCACGCGCAGCTGACCCTGAAGGGCATAGATGGGTCCCCGTTTAAGGTGCCTGTAGCCCGGGTGCATCTGAAATGGGGGGCGAAGGAAGGCCTTAAGGAAGTGGGGGTGCACCCGCACTTGCCCACCGAGGTGCTGATGGGGAATGACCTAGAGGAGTGGCCCCATGAATCCCAGCGGGCTCTAGTCACTACCTGGAGCCAGAGCCAGCGGGGGGCTGACAACGTGGGTCCAGGGAAGGACTCCTGGCAGCATCCTCAGGGTCCCATCCCAGTGGACACGGGGTCCAGCCAGGCTGGGACTCCGGACCTAGGCAAAGGTGGGGAACAGGTCCCGATCCCTGCCTCAGCAGCTGAATTCCAGGCTGAGGTGCAGGCAGACCCCTCCTTGCAGAGGCTGAGGGACCAGGCTGGCCTCCATGCAGCTCAGCCCCGGGGGAGAGGTGGCCAGGAGAGATTCCTGCGGGAGCGTGGGCTCCTGTTCCGTGAGTGGCTCCCCCCCAGGAAGGCGAGGGTATGGGGGGTCCAGCGGCAGCTGGTCGTCCCCCGAAAGTATCGCCTCAAGCTGCTGTATTTGGCCCACGATTCCCCCGTTGGGGGCCACCGGGGGATCCGGAGCACCCGGCTGAAGCTGCTCCAGCACTTCTATTGGCCGGGAATCTTTACAGCCGTGCAGCGGTACTGCCGGTGCTGTGACTCCTGCCAGAGGGGTGGGAAGGCCCAAGACAGGAGGAAAGCGGCTTGGGGGTCTCTACCCCAGATAGACCCTCTGGGCTTGCTGAGGGAGTTATGGGAGGGGAAGTCCTCCCTGGATGGAGCATTGGGGGTGGAAGCCGCCCTGGCTGTCCAGAGAAGGCTCGCTGGGCTCATGGCCCCGGCCCGAGAGACCCTGGCCAGAGATCAAGGCCAGCGGAAGGGTGGGAGTGACCCCCGAGGACAGGCCTGTGCCAGTCGCCCTGGAGCGGGGCGGCGAGTGGACAGAGGGAAGCCAGCTCATGTGGGGCCTCGCCACGGCCGGCCCGAGTCAAGGGGAGCACCCATGTCCCCGGGGCGGGTTCCCACGCAGAGGACCCGAACTTCCCTAGGTCACGAGCGGAGTGACCCTGCTCAGTTCGCTCTCGGAGGGGGGAGAACTGTGACGTAGTGGGGGTACCTGGCTGGTTTCTATGCTGCTGGCTCTGGGGTAACCCCCACTGGCTGCCGTGGGTACCACGACCCAGCAAAACAGGATGAGTCACTATGCAAACCAGTGGCCAGACACCCCCCATGGAGAGGAACAAAGGAAGGTGGATGCTGCCCTGGCTGGGGGGCAGGGCTGGAAGTTAGGGAGTGGGTTGCTGGCTGTCGGAGGGCATGGAGGAGAGCCTAGGAGAAGGGGCTGGAGTTTAGGGGCCCAGTCTCCCCCATCTCAAGGGGGCCTGAGGCATCCTAGCCCAGTTCCTGTGACCAGATTCCATCTGTGCTGCGCTGTGCTGGAGGAGCAATAAACCACCCTCAATTCCACTGGCTGGTGCAGTCTGTTTGTGCCATTTCGGGGTGCAGGAGATGGGGAACCCCCAACGCGCCGTCACAGCTGGGCTGGGTTCCCTAGGGAGGGGGGGAATCTCCATCCCTAGGGGTGTTTATGTCCCGGCTGGACCAACCTGGGATGGTTTCGTTGGGCTGGTCCTGCCTGGGGCAGGGGACTGGCCTCAGTGGCTCCTGAGGGCTCTGCCGGCCCTGGGGTTCTGGGATTCTATGATGCCTAGTGATTAGAGCTCAGGATCTGGTACTAGGACATTCATCCTGCCCCAGTCTGTGACCGTGGCAGAGTCACATGGCTGCTCTGTGCCTCGGTTTCCCTATGTGTGCAGTAGGGAGAGTGGCACTTGGGCAGAACTTGAACCCAAGTATGGCACCAGCTGAGGAAGAATATTCACCCCCCAGGGCGCAGTTTGGGGTGGCTAGGGCCGCTGTGCTCACAGGGCCCTTTAGCAATGGCCCATCCGCAGCTGCTGCTGGCCTTTTCCTTGGCCAGCATGAGCCTGGGGCATGTCTGAAAGGCTCCGTGTGGCCGGCGGGAGACACTCTGGGGGCTCTGAGCTGCCCCTGCCTGGCTCCACATGGCCGCTCTGGGACGGCGCAGGGCCAGACAAGCCGTGCTTTCTGCCCCCCGCTGCAGCACTGGCACAGACCTTCACTGCCCTCCTGAGTGCTGGGCCCAGCCTCTCCAGAGAGGGGCAGAGACCCAGCCCGAAATCCCCCTCCCGCCTGCCTCCGCCCAGGCATAACCCCCAGACCTGGTCCTGGGGGAAGCAAGGCCTTGAAACAGCTGGGGGAGAAACCCTAGAACTGGGAGGGGGAGGGCTACTCTCTGTGTGCATGTGGGTGGGGGGTAGGTATGTCATCACCAGCCACTGGAGGGAATCGGCTGTGTGTCATGAACCCCATACTGCTAACTGTGGATGAAGATTCTCCTGTAGCTCAGTCTCTGGGGCCTGTGCTTTCAGCAGGAGGTGCATTCTGCCCCTGCCAAGCACCCAGTGGCTGTGGGCTACAGCCGGCACTCGGGCGGTTCATCAGTCACATGGCAGTGCTCCACTTAGGGAGGAATAGTCATTCGCACACACACAACATGGGAAGCGACTGCCAAGGAGGGAGTTCTGCAGAAAGGGATCCAGGGGTCAGAGTGGACCACAAGCTAAATATGAGTCAACCGGGTGATGCTGCTGCAAAAATCAGACCTGATTCCGGGCTGCATTCACAGGAGTGTGGTGAGCAAGACGCGAGGAGTCACCCTTCCGCTCTGCTCTGTGCTGGTTGGGCCTCAGCTGGAGACTTGTGTCCAGGTCTGGGCGCCGCATTTCAGGCAAGATTTGGAGACGGTCCAGAGAAGAGCAACGAGGATGCTGAAAGATCCAGAGAACAGGAGCTCAGAGGGAGGACTGGGCGCGCTTAGTTTGGAAAAGAGAAGACAGGCGACGTCTACCCTGCGGGTTTTTGAGGAAGAGAATATGCAAATGGCACACTCATTTGCATATCTTCTTCCGATTCTTTTTGCAGAAGATTTTGCCGCTAAAAAGCCCGGTGTAGACGTGGCTATTTGTCAGGAAAAACCCCTTTTTTGCAGGATCCGGTAAACCTCGAGTTTTGAGACATAAGGGATCTTGCGAAAAAGGGTTTTTTCCCGACAAATAGCCACGTCTACACCGGGCTTTTTAGCAGCAAAATCTTCCGCACAAAGAATCGGAAGAAGATATGCAAATGAGCATTCATTTGCATATCCTCTTCTGCAAAAAAACCTAGAGTAGACCTAGCTTGAGAGGGGACACGAGAGCGGTTTTCAAGGGTGTCACAAAGACGAGGGAGAAGAATCGTTCTCCTTCCCCTCTGAGGATAGAACAAGGAGCAAGGGGCTTGAACTGCAGCCGGGGAGGTTGAGGTTGGACATTAGGGAAAAGTTCCTGCCTGTCGGGGGTGACGCACTGGAACAAGGTGCCTGGGGGCCGTGGAATCCCCGTCCCTGGAGTTATGTGGAGCGGGTTGGACAGACACTGTCCGGGGCGGGCTAGGCAGAGCTTGGGGACAGGGCTTTGACGGCCTCTCGAGGTCCCTGCCAGTCCGTGGGTTCTGTGACTCTATCGCCAGTGCCCAGGGCGTTCCAAGCATTGTCTTGTGTGCATCTTCCCCTGCACCCCTGGGAGCCCATCAGGCCTAGGAAACCCTCCCAATGAAGCCAGTGGAAAGAGCCTGGCGGGGGGCCAGGGTCAGTCTGGGACAGCTGGAGCCCCGGAGCAGACGTGCTAGGCGATTGCAGGGGGCTCGGCATGGCCAGGGACAGAGCCGGTCTGCGAGGAGCCGCCGGCAGCGGACAGGGCAAGCTGGGGACCTGCAGGGGTTAAGGCACATGCAGGAGAGGGAAATGCTCCAGCTGCGGCTCCATTGGGGGGAGCCTGGCTCAGCTGCAGAGGGAGGGAAGGAAAACAGGAAAAGCCGTGGAGAGGAATTCCAGCCTTTCTAACCCAGCCCCTTGGCTGGGAGCGGGGTCTGTAACCCTCTCCCGCCCGGCGCGGGGCTGCACGCGCTTTCCCAGCCTGGACGAGGCCTCCTGGCTCCTCTGCAGGGCACAGGCCTTGCTGGTGTCACCCCCAGCCCACCCAGAGGGGCTGAGCGCCCCGGCGCCCCGGGGGTCCAGCCCAGCAGGTGCATGCTCAGAGGGGGCTGGGGCTGGGGGGACAGCACTGGAGGGCCCTGGGGATCAGAGCGAAATCCCCATTGGCCATGGACGCTCTGTCCCTATGCTGGTCTGTCCAATGGGTGCCTGGGCTGTGGCTTAGATGGTGACGGGTCTGGGGAGGGACTGCTGGCCCAGCCCTCGGCTCATGCCTCCCACCAGCTGGGGGCAGGGTGTGGTTCCCAGCTCTTGTGTGAGGGCTCCGCCTTTCTCTGCAGCTGTGTGACCAGGGACCGGCATTAACTGCATCACCCGCCTTGGATTCTGTCTTGTTTTGCCCAGAAGCATTGTGGTATTTACAATGTATTTACCCTGCTTGCCCCCTTCCCTCGTTACACACTGGTGCCACAGTCGCTTTCCTCCAGTCTGCTGGACCTTCCCCCATGCCCAGGCCTTGATGGAAATCCCAGTCACCGGGCCGGCCAGCGCCTCGGCCAGCTCTTGTCAAACTCTTGGGCCTGCTGATTTGACCTGTCTGCCTGAGAATCACTGAGTCCTAGAGCCAGAAAGGACCTCCAGGGAGCAGCTGCTGTTTCTGGAAAGTGCTCTGGAGAGACTGTCAAGTTTCATTCCCATTTCTCTGCTCTCAGGCAGAGAAGGCTGGGCCAATGTCCATCCTCGGTGGCTCGCATGGGGGCAATGTGAGTTGCTCCTCGGTGCAGCCCAGTCCCAGAGGTGGGCATGACGCTGTGTGGGCACATGCAGCCCGTGGGTTTGTGGGCCTAGGAGAGGTACAAGGCACCCCTCCCACCACTGCTCTAGCATCTGCCATGCAGGGAGCCCAGCGCACCTCCCTAGCAGCAGGAGGCAGAGGAAGGGTGGGCCTGTGGTCTGGGTACCTGCTTGGGGGTCCTGGGTCTGTGCCACATGGCTCCCGGCCATGCCTGGGCATGAGGAGGAGACACGTGTGACGTAGTGGGGGGAACCTGCTAACTCTCTGGCTGCTGTCTGTAGCACCACCGAGCAGACAAGCGATGAGTCACTATGCAAAGAGGGTATCCCAGCTGGTTTGGCCAGCTGACCCCCATGGAGAGGAACAAAGGGAGGTGGATGCTGCCCTGGCTGGGGGGCAGGGCTGGAGGAGAGTGAGTGAGTTCCTGGCTGGAAAGCAGGGGAGAAGGAGCTGGGGAGGGGGCTGGGATCCCCCCATCTCAAGGGGGGGCACTGAGGCCTCTTAGCCCCAGTTCCTGTAACCAGATTCCATCTGTGCTGCGCTGTGCTGGAGGAGCAATAAACCACCCTCAATTCCACCGGCTGGTGGAGTCTGTTTGTGCCATTTCGGGGTGCAGGAGATGGGGAACCCCCAACGCTGTCACAGCATGTTAGCGGGTGTGAGCTGGGTCGCTGCGGCAGGGGGCTCGGTCCCATTTTACAGACAAGGCAACTGAGGCCGCCCGAAGCCGCAAAGGGAGGGCACAGGAGGCAGGTCCCCCTGGCACTTTTCCAGTGGAGGGGGGCGGGAGAGGTCATAGGCCCTGGCTAGAACAGTGCCCAGTACCAGCGCCGGTCTCTGGCCTGTGCCACGCGGGGGGTCAGACGAGCCCCGTGGGCCCTGGGCTCTGGCTGCAGAGCCAGGCTGGGCCCTCACCCACGAGCACCCTTCGCCCACCCCCCTGGCTGGCCCCGCTGCAGGGCACTGGGCGCACAGGCGCGGTGCCCTGCCGAGCTGGGGGGCTGCGGGAGCCGCCCCCAGCCCCGCTCCAGCCGAGAGCAGGACGCTTTTAGCGGGCCCCGCTACTCCGCGCAATGCGGTAGCTGCCTGGAGCCGGGGCCCGGCCGCGGGTGGCGGGGGAGGGAGCCGCTGCGCCGCGGACAGAGCGCAGGGAGAGGTGCGCGCCCCGCATCCGCTGCGCTGCGCCCTGCCTGCCCCTGCGCTCCTCGACATGCCGGCGCTGCCCCAGCTCCTGCTGCTGCTGGCCCTCGCCCCCGCAGCCCGCCTGCCCGGCGCGCACGGGGCCCCCCGCACCACCCTCCGCCCGGCCCGCGACCGGGGCCCCACGGCCGCACCCGCAGCGCCGAGCACCGCCCCGCACGAGCCCGAAGCCGGGGGCCAGGGCGCGCGGCTGCGGCTGCCCGCCGAGAATGCAACGGGCGGCGAAGGTAGGGGCTGGGGCGCAGCCTGGCCCGGGTCAGTGGGGAGGGGAGCGCAGCCTGGCCCGGGGCAGTGGGGAGGGGGGCTAGCGGCGGGGGGGGGGGGGGCTGGAGCGCAGTCTGGCCCGGGGCAGTGGGGAGGGGGGCTAGCGGCGGGGGGGGGGGCTGGGGCGCAGTCTGGCCCGGGGCAGTGGGGAGGGGGGCTAGCGGCGGGGAGGGGGGGGCTGGGGCGCAGCCTGGCCCGGGGTAGTGGGGAGGGGAGCGCAGCCTGGCCCGGGGCAGTGGGGAGGGGGGCTAGCGGCGGGGGGGGCTGGGGCGCAGCCTGGCCCGGGGCAGTGGGGAGGGGGGCTAGCGGCGGGGGGGGGGGGCTGGGGCGCAGTCTGGCCCGGGGCAGTGGGGAGGGGGGCTAGCGGCGGGGAGGGGGGGGGCTGGGGCGCAGCCTGGCCCGGGGTAGTGGGGAGGGGAGCGCAGCCTGGCCCGGGGCAGTGGGGAGGGGGGCTAGCGGCGGGGGGGGGGGGCTGGGGCGCAGTCTGGCCCGGGGCAGTGGGGAGGGGGGCTAGCGGCGGGGAGGGGGGGGCTGGGGCGCAGCCTGGCCCGGGGTAGTGGGGAGGGGAGCGCAGCCTGGCCCGGGGCAGTGGGGAGGGGGGCTAGCGGCGGGGGGGGCTGGGGCGCAGCCTGGCCCGGGGCAGTGGGGAGGGGAGCGCAGCCTGGCCCGGGGCAGTGGGGAGGGGGGCTAGCGGCGGCGGGGCTGGGGCGCAGCCTGGCCCCGGGGCAGTGGGGAGGGGGGCTAGCGGCGGGGGGGGGGGGCTGGGGCGCAGCCTGGCCCGGGGCAGTGGGGAGGGGGGCAGCCTGGCCCGGGGCAGTGGGGAGGGGGGCTAGCGGCGGCGGGGGGGGCTGGGGCGCAGCCTGGCCCGGGGCAGTGGGGAGGGGAGCGCAGCCTGGCCCGGGGCAGGGTCCTTTCCCGGGTGTCCCCTTCTATGCTCCAGCCTTGTGCCTGGCGCCTTGTGCGGCACACTGGGGGTGGGGGGGCTGGGGGGCTGCCTGTCTTGTCCCGGGGGCGGGGCTCTCGGGGCTCGTGCTGGGGCCGGCCGGGCTTGTGAGCGGGTTCTGGTCCCCAGGCGCCCGGGGCTGGAAGGTGCGTCGCTCCCCGCACTTACTGCTTGTGTGTTCCTGGCCCTGCCGGCTTGTGTGCGCCTGTGGGGTGTGTGGGGTGGTACCGAGTGTTGTGTGGGGTGGTACCGAGTGCCGTGTGCGCTTTGTGCGGTGTGTGGGGTGGTACCGAGTGTTGTGTGGGGTGGTACCGAGTGTTGTGTGGGGTGGTACCGAGTGTTGTGTGGGGTGGTACCGAGTGCCGTGTGCGCTTTGTGCGGTGTGTGGGGTGGTACCGAGTCTTGTGTGTGCTTTGTGGGCCATGTTGTATGATGTCCAGCGTTCATGTGTGATTTGTGGGCCATTTGGTGTGGTGCTGGCCAGTGTTGTGTATTCTTTGTGGTGCATGTGGTGTGATGTGCTGTTCGTTGGGACATGTGGTGTGGTGCTGAGTGATGTGTGCTTCTTATGGGGTGTGTGGTGTGGTACTGGCCAGTGTTGTGTGCTCTTTGTGGGCCATGTGGTGTGCTATGCTTTGGAGTGTGTGGTGTGGTGTGACGCCAAGTGCCGTGTGCACTTTGTGGGCTGTGTGGTGCGGTGTGCCATGTGTGCATTGTGGGGTGTGGCATGCCGTGTGCGCATTGTGGGGTGTGTGGTGTGGAACAGCATGCCGTATGTGCATTGTGGAATGTGTGGGGTGGCGTGCTGTGTGCACTTTCTGATGTGCCGTGTGCATGTTGTTGGAGGTGTGGTGCGGTGTGTTATGTGCGCGTTGTGGAATGTGTGGTGCGGTGTGCCGTGTGCGCGTTGTGGGGTGTGTGGTGGGGTGCAGTGTGCTGTGTGCGCATTGTGGGGGGGTGTGGTGTGGTGCGGTGTGCCGTGTGTGCGTTGTGGGGTGTGTGATGTGGTGTGCCGTGTACGCGTTGTGGGGTGCGGTGTGTTGTGTGCGCATTGTGGGGGGTGTGGTGTGGTGCGTTGTGTGCGCGGTGTGGGGTGCGGTGTGTTGTGTGCGCATTGTGGGGGGTGTGGTGTGGTGCGTTGTGTGCGCGGTGTGGGGTGCGGTGTGTTGTGTGCGCGGTGTGGGGTGCGGTGTGCTGTGTGCGCGTTGTGGGGTGTGGGATGCGGTGTGCTGTGTGCACGTTGTGGGGGGTGTGGTGTGGTGTGCCGTGTGCTCGTTGTGGGGGGTGGGGTGCGGTGTGCCGTGTGCACGTTGTGGGGTGTGGGGTGCGGTGTTCCGTGTGCACGTTGTGGGGGGTGGGGTGCAGTGTGTTGTGTGCGCGTTGTGGGGTGTGGGGTGCGGTGTGCTGTGTGCGCGTTCTGGGGGGTGTGGTGCGGTGTGCTGTGTGTGGGGTGTGGGGTGTGGGGTGCGGTGTGCTGTGTGCACGTTGTGGGGGGTGTGGTGTGGTGTGCTGTGTGCACGTTGTGGGGGGTGTGGTGTGGTGTGCCGTGTGCGCGTTGTGGGGGGTGTGGTGCGGTGTGCTGTGTGCGCGTTGTGGGGGGGTGTGGTGAGGTGCGGTGTGCTGTGTGTGCGTTGTGGGGGGTGTGGTGCGGTGTGCCGTGTGTGCGTTGTGGCGGTGTGGTGCGGTGTGCTGTGTGTGCGTTGTGGGGTGTGGGGTGCGGTGTGCTGTGTGCGCGTTGTGGGGTGTGGAGTGCGGTGTGTTGTGTGCACGTTGTGGGGTGTGTGGTGCGGTGTGCTGTGTGCGCGTTGTGGGGGGGTGTGGTGAGGTGCGGTGTGCCGTGTGTGCGGTGTGGCGGTGTGGTGCGGTGTGCCGTGTGTGCGTTGTGGCAGTGTGGTGTGGTGTGCTGTGTGTGCGTTGTGGGGGTGTGGTGCGGTGTGCCGTGTGTGCGTTGTGGCAGTGTGGTGCGGTGTGCTGTGTGTGCGTTGTGGCGGTGTGGTGTGGTGTGCCGTGTGTGCGTTGTGGGGGTGTGGTGTGGTGTGCCGTGTGTGCGTTGTGGCGGTGTGGTGCGGTGTGCTGTGTGTGCGTTGTGGGGGTGTGGTGTGGTGTGCTGTGTGTGCGTTGTGGGGGTGTGGTGTGGTGTGCCGTGTGTGCGTTGTGGCGGTGTGGTGTGGTGTGCCGTGTGTGCATTGTGGCGGTGTGGTGTGGTGTGCCGTGTGTGCGTTGTGGCAGTGTGGTGCGGTGTGCCGTGTGTGCGTTGTGGCAGTGTGGTGTGGTGTGCCGTGTGTGCGTTGTGGCAGTGTGGTGCGGTGTGCCGTGTGTGCGTTGTGGCGGTGTGGTGCGGTGTGCTGTGTGTGCGTTGTGGGGGTGTGGTGCGGTGTGCCGTGTGTGCGTTGTGGGGGTGTGGTGTGGTGTGCCGTGTGTGCGTTGTGGCGGTGTGGTGCGGTGTGCCGTGTGTGCGTTGTGGCGGTGTGGTGCGGTGTGCCGTGTGTGCGTTGTGGCGGTGTGGTGCGGTGTGCCGTGTGTGCGTTGTGGCGGTGTGGTGCGGTGTGCCGTGTGTGCGTTGTGGCGGTGTGGTGTGGTGTGCTGTGTGTGCGTTGTGGGGGTGTGGTGTGGTGTGCCGTGTGTGCGTTGTGGCGGTGTGGTGTGGGGTGGTGTGCCGTGTGTGCGTTGTGGCAGTGTAGTGCGGTGTGCCGTGTGTGCGTTGTGGCAGTGTGGTGAGGTGTGCCGTGTGTGCGTTGTGGCAGTGTGGTGCGGTGTGCCGTGTGTGCGTTGTGGCAGTGTGGTGCGGTGTGCCGTGTGTGTGTTGTGGCAGTGTGGTGCGGTGTGCCGTGTGTGCGTTGTGGGGGTGTGGTGCGGTGTGCCGTGTGTGCGTTGTGGCGGTGTGGTGTGGTGTGCCGTGTGTGCGTTGTGGGGGTGTGGTGTGGTGTGCCGTGTGTGCGTTGTGGGGGTGTGGTGTGGTGTGCTGTGTGTGCGTTGTGGCGGTGTGGTGTGGTGTGCCGTGTGTGCGTTGTGGGGGTGTGGTGTGGTGTGCTGTGTGTGCGTTGTGGCGGTGTGGTGTGGTGTGCCGTGTGTGCGTTGTGGGGGTGTGGTGCGGTGTGCCGTGTGTGCGTTGTGGCGGTGTGGTGCGGTGTGCCGTGTGTGCGTTGTGGCGGTGTGGTGTGGTGTGCCGTGTGTGCGTTGTGGCGGTGTGGTGTGGTGTGCTGTGTGTGCGTTGTGGGGGTGTGGTGCGGTGTGCCGTGTGTGCGTTGTGGCGGTGTGGTGTGGTGTGCTGTGTGTGCGTTGTGGGGGTGTGGTGTGGTGTGCCGTGTGTGCGTTGTGGGGGTGTGGTGTGGTGTGCTGTGTGTGCGTTGTGGCGGTGTGGTGTGGTGTGCCGTGTGTGCGTTGTGGGGGTGTGGTGTGGTGTGCCGTGTGTGCGTTGTGGCGGTGTGGTGCGGTGTGCCGTGTGTGCGTTGTGGCGGTGTGGTGCGGTGTGCCGTGTGTGCGTTGTGGCGGTGTGGTGTGGTGTGCCGTGTGTGCGTTGTGGGGGTGTGGTGTGGTGTGCCGTGTGTGCGTTGTGGGGGTGTGGTGTGGTGTGCTGTGTGTGCGTTGTGGCGGTGTGGTGTGGTGTGCCGTGTGTGCGTTGTGGGGGTGTGGTGTGGTGTGCCGTGTGTGCGTTGTGGCGGTGTGGTGCGGTGTGCCGTGTGTGCGTTGTGGCGGTGTGGTGCGGTGTGCCGTGTGTGCGTTGTGGCGGTGTGGTGTGGTGTGCCGTGTGTGCGTTGTGGCGGTGTGGTGTGGTGTGCCGTGTGTGCGTTGTGGGGGTGTGGTGTGGTGTGCCGTGTGTGCGTTGTGGGGGTGTGGTGTGGTGTGCCGTGTGTGCGTTGTGGGGGTGTGGTGTGGTGTGCCGTGTGTGCGTTGTGGCGGTGTGGTGCGGTGTGCCGTGTGTGCGTTGTGGCGGTGTGGTGCGGTGTGCCGTGTGTGCGTTGTGGCGGTGTGGTGCGGTGTGCCGTGTGTGCGTTGTGGGGGTGTGGTATGGTGTGCCGTGTGTGCGTTGTGGGGGTGTGGTGTGGTGTGCCGTGTGTGCGTTGTGGCGGTGTGGTGCGGTGTGCCGTGTGTGCGTTGTGGCGGTGTGGTGCGGTGTGCCGTGTGTGCGTTGTGGCGGTGTGGTGCGGTGTGCCGTGTGTGCGTTGTGGCGGTGTGGTGTGGTGTGCTGTGTGTGCGTTGTGGGGGTGTGGTGTGGTGTGCCGTGTGTGCGTTGTGGCGGTGTGGTGTGGGGTGGTGTGCCGTGTGTGCGTTGTGGCAGTGTAGTGCGGTGTGCCGTGTGTGCGTTGTGGCAGTGTGGTGTGGTGTGCCGTGTGTGCGTTGTGGCAGTGTGGTGCGGTGTGCCGTGTGTGCGTTGTGGCAGTGTGGTGTGGTGTGCCGTGTGTGTGTTGTGGCAGTGTGGTGCGGTGTGCCGTGTGTGCGTTGTGGGGGTGTGGTGCGGTGTGCCGTGTGTGCGTTGTGGCGGTGTGGTGTGGTGTGCCGTGTGTGCGTTGTGGGGGTGTGGTGTGGTGTGCTGTGTGTGCGTTGTGGGGGTGTGGTGTGGTGTGCCGTGTGTGCGTTGTGGCAGTGTGGTGTGGTGTGCTGTGTGTGCGTTGTGGCGGTGTGGTGTGGTGTGCCGTGTGTGCGTTGTGGCGGTGTGGTGCGGTGTGTGGCTGGGCAGGGGGATCTCCCTGCAGGGTTCCCCGCCCAGCACCGTGTGGCCGTAACACCTGCGCGGTGCGGAGCCGCAGAGCTGCAAACAGGCTGCGCCGCGCTGGGCCGGGGGGCGTCAGCGTCTGGGAATGGGGGGGCCGATCCTACCCCTCCCCTCCAGCATTGCCCTGCTGTGCATGGGGCAGCGGCTGCTCCCTGTGGCTCCCAGGCAGGGGCTGGGCACAAGCCGGCTGCGCAGTGCAGGGGGCAGGCTGGGGCTGGCGGGCCCTGGCCCAGCTGAGGGACGGGGCGCCCCAGAGGCCCCCCAGCGGGGCCGTGCGCCGGCGGGGGGGGCTGGGCTTGGCGCAAGCCGGGAGAAGCGACGGGGGATCCGTGAGGGCCCCGCGGGGAGAGTCCGGGACTGGAGCCAAGCCACGGAGCTGGCACAGCCTGGAGCCGTCCACAGCTAACGCGGCTGCCCCGGCGCCCCCCACGCGGCTCCGGGCAGAGCCCTCGAAGCCGGCTTTGTGTCTGGGCCGGGGATCCCCGCCCGCCCGCCCGGGCTGCTTCCCCCTCCCCGGGGCAGCCTGCCCCTCAGCCAGAGCCCCAACCCTGAACCCCTCCTCGCTGGCCCCACCCCAGGCTGACCTCCCCCTAGCCGCTCGGCCCCCGCTGGCCATGTGCGGAGGGACACAGCCCTTCCCCCTGCAGAGCCGGCAGGGCCGTGCCCAGGGAGGGCAGTGGGCAGGACGGCTCCGGCACCGCTGGGCCTCTGGCTGCCTGGGGGCGATCCCGGAGCTGAGCCCCTGGGCAGGGCCCTAGGCAGGCGCCCAGGAGCCCCGGTCGCGGGCTGGAGGCAGCAGCCCCCCAGGATGTCAGGCGGGAGGCCCAGACACGTGGCAGCGGCGACTCGGTGCCCGGACACCTCCCAGCCGGGTCTCCAGGTGCCCAGGGCCTGGCGATGGCCCCTCCCTGCAGCAGGGCCCCGGGGCCGAGGGGGCCGAGGTTTGACCCCTCCTCCCTGGCAGCTGGCAGCACCCCGTGCCCTGGCCCCCGGCTCTGCCCGAGGACGAGCGGGGTGACCGGGGCCTGGCCTGCCTGTCTCCAGCCAGGGTCACCGCCAGAAAAGCCGTGCGGGTCAAAGTGGTCAAGAAAAAAGTCTTGAAGAAGAAGCCCAAAGCGCCCGCCCCGGGACCAGTCGCAGAGCAGCAGCCAGGTACGTCCTCGCCCGTGGGGCGCTGACCACAGGGGGTCGCCTGGTGCCTCCGGCCCTGGCCCTGGATCCTAGAACCCCGGGGCTGGCAGAGCCCTCAGGAGTCAGGGCGTCCAGCCCCCTGCGCAGAGCAGGACCAGCCCAACTCCATCAGCCCAGCCAGGGCTTGGTCCAGCTGGGACTGAAACCTTCTGGGGATGGAGATTCCCCCCCTCCCTAGGGAACCCAGCCCAGTGCTTCCCCACCGTCCTAGGGAAATGGCTGGATGTTGGGGAAAAGTGTAGACCCCCCCCGCAACCTGAGCCCATTGCTCCTCGTTCTGCATCCGCCCCCCTGAGAACAGCCTCTCGCCAGCCTCTGGGGAACCCCCCTGCAGGGAGCTGCCGGCTGCTCTCAAATCCCCCCTCACTCTGCTCTTCTGCAGACTGAACAGACCCAAATCCCTCAGCCCCCCTCGTAGGTCATGTGCTCCAGCCCCCGAATCATTTTGGTCGCCTCCGCTGGCCCCTCTCCAATGTGTCCACAGCCTTCCTGTAAGGGGGGCCCAGAACTGGACACGATACTCCAGATGTGGCCTCCCCAGAGCCGAATAAAGGGGAACAATGACATCTCTGGATCTGCTGGCAATGCTCCTCTTAATGCAACCTAATATGCCATTAGCCTTCTTGGCTACAAGGGCACACTCTTGACTCACATCCAGCTTCTCATCCACTGTAACCCCCAGGTCCTTTTCTGCAGAACTACTACTTAACCGGTTGGTCCCCAGCCTGTACCAATACTTGGGATTCCTCCGTCCCAAGGGCAGGACTCTGCACTTGTCCTTGTTGAACCTCAGCAGATTTCTCTTGGCCCAAACCTCTAATCTGTCCAGGTCACTCTGGACCCTGCCCCTGCCCTCCAGCGTATCTACCTCTCCCCCCAGCTTAGTGTCGTCCATAGACTTGCTGCGGGTGCAATCCATCCCCTCAGCCAGGTCATTAATAAAGATATTGAACAAAACCGGTCCTAGAACCGAACCTTGGGGCACTCCGCTAGAAACCGACCGCCATCCTGACATCGAACTGTTGATCACGACCCGCTGGGCCCGGCCTTCTAGCCTCTTTCTATCCGTCTTACCGTCCATTTATCCAATCCACATTCCCTTAACTTGCTGGCAAGAATATTGTGGGAGACCGAATCAAAAGCCTTGCTAAAGTCAAGGTCTATCACATCCACTGACTTCCCCACGTTCACAGAGCCAGCCCCTGCCGCCAGCGCCTGGCCCTGCCCCAGCTAGAGGTGTGGGCGGGCGTGACCGAGGTACCAGGGACGCTGCAGACCGGCGTTCGTACCCCCTTGGAGGAGGAGGTGCGGACGTGGGTTAAAGTGCTGGGTAAATGTTGGGCACGTGGCGCGTAAGTGGGCCGGCCGGAGCGCTGGTGCTAGTCTGGCTCACCCGCAGGCGAGACACCACTGTCCCTGCCTGGCTGGCTGCAGCACCGAAGGGGGGGACGGGCGAGCCCCTCGGCTCGTTCCCTGCTGCTGCTGGAGGCGCTGTCTGTGCTGCTGCAGCCGCAGCGAGGAGCCAGGCGCAAGGTCTCCCGCAGCAGCAGCCTGGGCCCTGGCGGAGCAGGCACCGAGCGCAGGGCATGGGCAGGGCGGGAGGAAATGCCCCTCGGGCTGCGGTACCTGGTCACTGCACGCGTGGCCCGTGGCCGTTACTGCCCGAGGACAGCGCAGAGGCACCCCTAGCGCCTGGGGCAGGGAGCCAGGGGTCCGGAGCACGGCGCGTCGGGGGGTTGTTCCACAGCCGGCAGTGCCGGGGACTCCGGAGATTGACAGGGGCGAGGCAGAGGGCAGCAGGGTCCCCCCGGATGCCGCGCTGGCTGTTCCCATGGGCCCGGACCCCCCCATCCCAGGGCGGGGTCCCCCCATTGCAGGCGAGATTCCAGCGGAGAAGCGGCTCCCAGCCTGGCCTCCCTCGCTGGCCGAGGCTCCGGGGGCAGAGCGCTGTGTGTGCGGCTGCGCTTTAAGCTGACTTGGCCTTCCCTTCCCCTTCCCCTTCCCCTTCGGCCTCCCGCCAGAGTGTCCCCCGCTGGGCTTGGAGTCGCTGAGGGTGTCGGACTCCCAGATGCGAGCCTCCACCATCAAGCGCTACGGGCTGGGTGCCCACCGGGGACGCCTCAATATACAGGTGTGCCGTGCCGTGTTGCGCCGTGCCCTGGTGTGCCACGTTGAGCTGTGCCGCGCCGTGCCGTGCCGTGTTGAGCTGTGCCGCGCCATGCCGTGCCGCGTTGAGCTGTGCCGCACCATGCCGTGCCGTGTTGAGCTGTGCCGCGCCATGCCGTGCCGCGTTGAGCTTTGCCACGCCGTGCCGTGCCGCGTTGAGCTGTGCCGCGCCATGCCGTGCCGTGCTGCGTTGAGCTGTGCCGCGCCATGCCGTGCCGCGTTGAGCTTTGCCACGCCATGCCGTGCTGTGCCGCGTTGAGCTGTGCCGCGCCATGCCGTGCCGTGCCGCGTTGAGCTGTGCCGCGCCATGCCGTGCCGTGCCGCGTTGAGCTGTGCCGCGCCATGCCGTGCCGTGCCGCGTTGAGCTGTGCCGCGCCATGCCGTGCCGTGCCGCGTTGAGCTGTGCCGCGCCATGCCGTGCCGTGCCGCGTTGAGCTGTGCCGCGCCATGCCGTGCCGTGCCGCGTTGAGCTGTGCCGCGCCATGCCGTGCCGTGCCGCGTTGAGCTTTGCCACGCCATGCCGTGCCGTGCCGCGTTGAGCTGTGCCGCGCCATGCCGTGCTGTGCCGCGTTGAGCTGTGCCACGCCGTGCCGTGCCGTGCCGTGCCGCGTTGAGCTGTGCCGCGCCGTGCCGTGCTGTGCCGTGCCGCGTTGAGCTGTGCCACGCCGTGCCGTGCTGTGCCGTGCCGTGCCGTTTCGTGCTGTGCCACATTGAGCTATGCGGTGCTGCGCCGTGCCGTGCCGTGCCCTCGGGGCTCTCACCTGGCCACCAGCAGGGCTACAGCTCCCTCCAGCTGCTCTGGGCTGCCGTCCTGATGGCTCTGGCCCTCTGCCGCAGGGTCGCCCCCATCCATGCCCCCCGCTAACGTCTCGTCTTCCGGTGGAGGGCAGCAGCTGTCTCCAGAGCCCTGCTCCTCCCCAGTCGGGGCCCACCACAAGCCCCTGAATGTCCGGAGGTACCGGTGCCCCTGGGCAGCCCCCGCCGCTCTCCATCCCATTCGCAGCCAGACAATCGGGCCCATGGGGGGGCAGATCCGTGAATCTCCACTGCAGCCAGGCTGGCTTCACACGGAAACGGCCAGGCGGGTCAGACCAAGGGTCCATGCAGCCCCGTGTCCCTAGGCCAGATACCCCAGAGGGAGGGAACACAACAGGGAACCATCACGTGACCCCTCCCCTGACGAGCAGAGGCCGGGGCCCCAGCCCTGCCCAGCCCGGCTAACAGCCACTGACGGGCCCAACCCCCAGGAATCTATCTAGCTCTTTTCTGAACCCTGTTACAACTACTAGTCTTCACTACGTCATGTGGCAAGGAGTTCCACAGCTTCCCTGTGCACTGTGCTCTACTCAAACGTGCTGAAAGTGGGCCCCCTGCTGGAGGGGAGGTGTGTTCGCCTTGGGCTTAGGGGAGCACCTGTGACTCCTGGCCAGAGTAGCTCTTCTGTCCAAACCCCCCTCAGAATTCAGCTGGCCCACGGCTCAGAGGGGTGCGCCTGGCGGCAGTGCTGGGGGCTGAGCCGGGGCCCCCTCCCTGTGTGCTGGGCGCTTTCCAAACGTGGGAGGGTGAGTCCCTGCCGCAAGGGGCCCGGGGCACTGATGGGTACCCCCAGCACGAGGAGCCCGGCACACGCCTTCACACGCTCCGCGGCTGCCCCCGCGCTGACCCCTGCCGCGCTCTGCCCCCCGCAGTCCGGGATCCACGACGGGGACTTCTACGATGGGGGCTGGTGCGCCGGCCACGAGGACCGGGACCAGTGGCTGGAGATCGATGCCCGGCGGCCGACCCGCTTCACCGGCGTCATCACCCAGGGGCTGAATTCCATCTGGACGTAAGCCGCTAGCGGGGGGTTGGGCTGGGCCAGCGAGCCCATCCCCGTGGCGTCCCGGCTCTCAGACCAGTCCCGGGGAGCCCCAGAGCTGGCGACTCCGGCCCCCATGCTGGCTCCTCTTCCCCACGTAGGTACGACTGGGTGACCTCCTACAAAGTGCAGTTCAGCAACGACACGCACAGCTGGCAGGCGGGCAGGAACGGGACACAGGAGGCGGTGAGTGGGGGGGCAGGAACGGGACACAGGAGGCGGTGAGTGCAGCGTATGTGCACAAGCAGTGGGGGGTACATGCGAGCGGCGTGTGTGCACAGGCGGTGGAGTGTGCGAGCGGCGTGTGCGCACAGGCGGTGGAGTGTGCGTGCGGCGCGTGTGCACAGGGGGTGGGGGCGTGCGTGCGTGCGGTGCGTGTGCACAGGCGGTGGGGTGTGCGTGCGTGCGGTGCGTGTGCACAGGCGGTGGGGTGTGCGTGCGTGCGGTGCGTGTGCACAGGCGGTGGGGGCGTGCGTGCGTGCGGTGCGTGTGCACAGGCGGTGGGGGCGTGCGTGCGTGCGGCGTGTGTGCACAAGTAGTACACTGTATTTCTGCGCTGATGAACGGCTCTGACCGTTCCCTGCCCCTCCTGCCGAATCTCTTGGGCAGCGAAGCGAAGCGTTCCTAGCAGCACAAAGCAATCAGCCGGGGTGGGGCGGGGGGGACGGGCTGCTCCCAGCCCCTCTCTGTACTAGAGCCAGGGCTGGGCTGGCTCCCCCCCCATTTCGCTGCCCGGGCAGGCCCCCGCTGAGTGGGGAAGGGGGGCCATGGGAGGGGTCCTGGCCCGCACTCTGTGTCCGTGCCTAGCGCCCCAGGGAGCTGTGAGCCCCCCGCCCCGGCGGCGCCCCGCTCCCTCTGGCTGGGGGGCAGAGCAGCTGCTGGCTGGCCTGGAGCACGAGCCGCCTCCCGCCCTGGGCCAGGGTCCAGCGCCTGGCTCTGGCTGCTTCTCGTCAGGGCTGAGTGGAGCCAGGGGCTGGGCCGGCCGTAACCCTTCGGGCCCTGGGCCCTCCAGCGCCAGGCGCCAGGGTGGCTCTTGTTCGAGCTCGTGTCCGGAGGAGGACCCGGTGCCCAGGCCGCGCCGGGGAGCAGGGCTGGACCGTGGCCCCAAAGGCTCCGTGGGCGCCGGCAGCAGCCACCGGTCTGGGGCGCAGGGCGGAGCCCGGGTCCCTAAGGGCAGGGGACAGTGGGGAGCTGAGTTGGAGGCCCTGGGCCTGGCGCGGGTGCGTCCAACGGGAACGGGACCGAGCCAATGCCACGTCCGTCCGCCCGCCCCTAGGTGTTCCTGGGGAACAAGGACCCCGAGACCCCCGTGCTCAACGCCCTGCCCGCCCCAGTGGTGGCGCGCTACATCCGCATCAACCCCCAGACCTGGTTTGAAAACGGCACCATCTGCCTGAGGGCGGAGATCCTGGGGTGCCCCCTGCCAGGTAGGATGGCGCCGGGCCCGGGGACCCTCCCTCGAGAGCGGCCCGGCCCCACCGCCTTCCCCTCCCTCCCTCAGCGCGGCCTCTGCATGGTCTGCAATGCAAGCGCCTCTCCCGGCGTCCTGCGGCTCCGGCCGCCCCTGCCTGACCCCAGGCCAGGCCCAGAAGCATGCATGTTCCTGAGGCTGCCGATGGTCTCCCGGGGAACGGGGCGGCCAGGGTCCGTAGCGCTGAGGTATCGCCAAGAGCCCCGGGAGCTGGGTCGTGACCAAAGCCGAATTCCGAAAACGGGCCCTTGAGACGCCCCCGTGAGCTCAGGCCCGGGCGGCGCACGGGCAGCGTGGCTGAGGCGCGGCGCTGGAGCCGGGCAGCGATGGCGCCTGGCGTTCTCACGCGGGCCAGCCACTGTTGCTGCAGAATAATCGCCGTTAGCCACGCCAGCGAGAGCCCCCTCTTGCCAACATGGCGGCCGCTCCCCGTGTCGCCCTCACGACGGGCCTGCTGAGTTCACTTAGGGGAGGGGAAGGGGCCGGCGCCGGCCCGGCGTTCACGCCCGTCTCCCTGCAGACCCCAACAACATCTACCGCCAGGAGAGCGAGCCGGTGCCCGCCGACAAGCTGGACTTCAGGCACCACAACTACAAGGAGATGAGAAAGGTGCAGGCCCTTCGCGCCCCCTCCAGGGCTGGGGCAAGTGGGTCCCACCCTCGCAGCCCCCCCCCACAGGGAAGCCAGGCAGGGCCCCGGGCAGGAGAGGGGGGCAGGGAAGCCAGGCAGGGCCCCGGGCAGGAGAGGCGGGCAGGGAAGCCAGGCAGGGCCCCGGGCAGGAGAGGTGGGCAGGGAAGCCAGGCAGGGCCCCGGGCAGGAGAGGCGGGCAGGGAAGCCAGGCAGGGCCCTGGGAAGGAGAGGCGGGCAGGGAAGCCGGGCAGGGAAGCCAGGCAGGGAAGCCAGGCAGGGCCCCGGGCAGGGTCCCGGGCAGGAGAGGCGGGCAGAGAAGCCAGGCAGGGCCCCGGGCAGGAGAGGCGGGCAGGGAAGCCAGGCAGGGCCCGGGCAGGAGAGGCGGGCAGGAAGCCAGGCAGGGCCCCGGGCAGGAGAGGCGGGCAGGGAAGCCAGGCAGGGCCCCGGGCAGGAGAGGCGGGCAGGGAAGCCAGGCAGGGCCCCGGGCAGGAGAGGCGGGCAGGGAAGCCAGGCAGGGCCCCGGGCAGGGAAGCCAGGCAGGGCCCGGCAGGAGAAGTTAACCCCACCGCTCGCCCTGGCAGCTGATGAAGAAGGTGAACGAGGAGTGTCCCAACATCACCCGGGTCTACAGCATCGGGAAGAGCTACCGGGGCCTGAAGCTGTACGTCATGGAGATCTCGGACAACCCCGGGCAGCACGAGCTGAGGTGCGTGTCCGCCTGGGCAGGGACGGCACCGGCACCACCCACGGACAGAGCGGGGCTCGGTCACTGCTCCTCGGCCACCCCCAGTCCCACGTCGGCCAGCCACGTCCTGCTCTGCTGCCCCATGGCCCACGCGGCTGGCCAAGCCGAACGGCACCCGCTGGAGTCTGCCCCCGGGCACCTCCCCGAGCTAGGGAGCCGGCTGGGTCTGCCCCCGGGCACCCCCCCCGAGCCAGGGCACCCGCTGGGTCTGCCCCCGGGCACCACCCCCCGAGCCAGGGAGCCAGCTGGGTCTGCCCCCGGGCACCTCCCGAGCTAGGGAGCCAGCTGGGTCTGCCCCCGGGCACCTCCCCGAGCTAGGGAGCCGGCTGGGTCTGCCCCCGAGCACCCCCCCGAGCCAGGACACCTGCTGGGTCTGCCCCCGAGCACCCCCCCGAGCCAGGGCACCCGCTGGGTCTGCCCCCGGGCACCTCCCCGAGCCAGGGCACCCGCTGGGTCTGCCCCCGGGCACCTCCCCGAGCCAAGGCGCCTGCTGGGTCTGCCCTGGGCACCTCCCCGAGCTAGGGAGCCGGCTGGGTCTGCCCCCGGGCACCTCCCCGAGCCAGGGCGCCTGCTGGGTCTGCCCCTGGGCACCTCTCCCGAGCCAGGGCACCCGCTGGGGTCTGCCCCGGGCACCTCCCCGAGCCAGGGCACCCGCTGTGGTCTGCCCCCGGGCACCTCCCGAGCCAGGGCACCCGCTGGGTCTGCCCTGGGCACCTCCCCGAGCCAGGGCACCCGCTGGGTCTGCCCCCGGGCACCTCCCCGAGCCAGGGCACCCGCTGGGTCTGCCCCTGGGCACCTCCCCGAGCCAGGGCGCCTGCTGGGTCTGCCCCGGGCACCTCCCCGAGCCAGGGAGCCGGCTGGGTCTCCCCCGGGCACCTCCCCGAGCCAGGGCGCCTGCTGGGTCTGCCCCCGGGCACCTCCCCGAGCCAGGGCGCCTGCTGGGTCTGCCCCTGGGCACCTCCCCGAGCCAGGGCACCTGCTGGGTCTGCCCCTGGGCACCTCCCCGAGCCAGGGCGCCTGCTGGGTCTGCCCCCGGGCACCTCCCCGAGCCAGGGAGCCGGCTGGGTCTGCCCCAAACACCCCTGAGCCTCAGGCCCAGCCTGGGGCTGTTCTGGGGCCAGTCTCTGGTTTTTTGCTTTCTCTGATGTCCTGGGGGATTTGCCAGGTTTCAGGCAGCCTGGCACTGGGCAGGCGCTGAGCTGTCAGCCCATTGCCTGGCGGGCAGGCAGCAGGCGAGCACGGTGGGTGTGGGGCAGGCTGGGTGGGTGGTGGGGGTAGCAGACAGGCAGGGGCAGTGGGGGGCAGGCAGAGGCAGGTAGCAGACAGGCAGGGCAGTGGGGGGCAGGTTGGGCCAGCGGACTGGCAGGGCAGTGGGGGCGGGCGGGTGGCAGACAGGCAGGGCAGTGGGGGCGGGCGGGCGGCGGACAGGCAGGGCAGTGGGGCGGGCCGGCGGCGGACAGGCAGGGCAGTGGGGGCGGGCGGGGAGGGCAGCAGACAGGCAGGGCAGTGGGGAAGGGCGGCGGACAGGCAGGGCAGTGGGGGCGGGCCAGCGGCGGACAGGCAGGGCAGTGGGGGCGGGCAGGGAGGACGGTGGACAGGCAGGGCAGTGGGGGCGGGCAGGGAGGGCGGCGGACAGGCAGGGCAGTGGGGGCGGGCGGGGAGGGAGGCGGACAGGAAGGGCAGTGGGGGCGGGCAGGGAGGGCGGCGGACAGGCAGGGCGGTGGGGGCGGGCAGGGAGGGCGGCGGACAGGCAGGGCGGTGGGGGCGGGCAGGGAGGGCGGCGGACAGGCAGGGTGGTGGGGGCGGGCGGGGAGGGCGGCGGACAGGCAGGGCAGTGGGGGCGGGCGGGGAAGGCGGCGGACAGGCAGGGTGGTGGGGGCGGGCGGGGAGGGCGGCGGACAGGCAGGGCGGTGGGGGCGGGCGGGGAGGGCGGCGGACAGGCAGGGCAGTGGGGGCAGGCGGGGAGGGCGGCGGACAGGCAGGGCGGTGGGGGCAGGCGGCGGACAGGGAGGGCAGTGGGGGTGGGCGGGGAGGGCGGCGGACAGGCAGGGCAGTGGGGGCGGGCGGGGAGGGCAGCGGACAGGCAGGGCGGTGGGGGAGGGCGGCGGACAGGCAGGGCGGTGGGGGCGGGCGGGCGGCGGACAGGCAGGGCAGTGGGGGCGGGCGGGCGGCGGACAGGCAGGGCAGTGGGGGCGGGCGGGCGGCGGACAGGCAGGGCAGTGGGGGTGGGCAGGGAGGGCGGCGGACAGGCAGAGCAGTGGGGGCGGGCGGGGAGGGCAGCAGACAGGCAGGGCAGTGGGGGAGGGCGGCGGACAGGCAGGGCAGTGGGGGCGGGCCGGCGGCGGACAGGCAGGGCAGTGGGGGCGGGCGGGGAGGGCGGCGGACAGGCAGGGCAGTGGGGGCGGGCGGGGAGGGCGGCAGACAGGCAGGGCGGTGGGGGCGGGCGGGGAGGGCGGCGGACAGGCAGGGCGGTGGGGGCGGGCGGGGAGGGCGGCGGACAGGCAGGGCGGTGGGGGCGGGCGGGGAAGGCGGCGGACAGGCAGGGCGGTGGGGGCAGGCGGCGGACAGGCAGGGCAGTGGGGGCGGGCGGGGAGGGCGGCGGACAGGCAGGGCGGTGGGGGCAGGCGGCGGACAGGCAGGGCAGTGGGGGTGGGCGGCGGACAGGCAGGGCAGTGGGGGCGGGCGGCGGACAGGCAGGGCAGTGGGGATGGGCGGGGAGGGCGGCGGACAGGCAGGGCAGTGGGGGCGGGCGGGGAGGGCGGCGGACAGGCAGGGCAGTGGGGGCGGGCGGCGGACAGGCAGGGCAGTGGGGGCGGGCGGCGGACAGGCAGGGCAGTGGGGGCGGGCGGGGAGGGCGGCGGACAGGCAGGGCGGTGGGGGCGGGCGGGGAGGGCGGCGGACAGGCAGGGCGGTGGGGGGAGGGCGGCGGACAGGCAGGGCGGTGGGGGCGGGCGGGGAGGGCGGCGGACAGGCAGGGCGGTGGGGGCGGGCGGTGGACAGGCAGGGCGGTGGGGGCGGGCGGGGAGGGCGGCGGACAGGCAGGGCGGTGGGGGCGGGCGGGGAGGGCGGCGGACAGGCAGGGCGGTGGGGGCGGGCGGGGAGGGCGGCGGACAGGCAGGGCGGTGGGGGCGGGCGGGGAGGGCGGCGGACAGGCAGGGCGGTGGGGGCGGGCGGGGAGGGCGGCGGACAGGCAGGGCAGTGGGGGCGGGCGGGGAGGGCGGCGGACAGGCAGGGCAGTAGGGGCGGGCCGGCGGCGGACAGGCAGGGCAGTAGGGGCGGGCCGGCGGCGGACAGGCAGGGCAGTGGGGGCGGGCCGGCGGCGGACAGGCAGGGCAGTGGGGGCGGGCCGGCGGCGGACAGGCAGGGCAGTGGGGGCGGGCCGGCGGCGGACAGGCAGGGCAGTGGGGCCGGGCCGGGCCGGGCGGCAGACGGGGCGGGAGGGCGCAGGCTCAGAGGGCAGCTGTGGCGGTGTCCCCGGCAGGCGAGCCGGAGTTCCGCTACGTGGCCGGGATGCACGGGAACGAGGTGCTGGGCCGGGAGCTGGTGCTGAACCTCATGCAGTACCTGTGCACCGAGTACACCCGGGGCAACCCGCGCGTCCGCCGCCTGGTGCGCGAGACCCGCCTGCACCTGCTGCCCTCCATGAACCCCGACGGCTACGAGACCGCCTCCAAGCTGGTAGGGCCCGCCAGGCGCCGGGGGTGGCTACAGGCCGGGCTCGGGACCAGGCCTGGTGCTGCAGCTGCACTGGCGCCGCCAGGTTGGCTCCAAGGGGTGGCTGGATGACCCGGCCTGTCCTCTGGGTCCCTCTCTGGGCCCAAGCTGGGGTCCAGCCAGCGGGGCCGGGCTGGGAGAGGGCCGGTGGGGACCAGGCTGGGGTGGAGCCGCGCTGGGAGAGAGCCGCCACGCACACGGAGCCGGGCCGCGGCAGTGCCGGGCTGGGGGTGTCACGACGGCCCGGCCCTGGCCGTTAGTGGGGGGCTCTGCCTGGTGGCTGGGCGTGGGGGCGCCGTGTTCTCCTGCCGGGCTCCCTCCCCGCAGGGCTCGGAGCTGGCGGGCTGGGCCACGGGCCGCTGGACCTACGAGGGCATCGACCTGAACCACAACTTCGCCGACCTCAACACGGCCCTGTGGGACGCTGAGGACAACGAGCTGGTTCCTCACCAGTTCCCCAACCACTACATCCCCATCCCGGAGTACTACACCTTCGCCAACGCCACGGTGAGCCCGCCCCGCCCCGCACGCCCACCGGGGGGCCTGCAGGATGGGGGGCCTGGGGGAGCTGTGAAGTATGGGGGACACAGGCGGGCCTGCAGGGTCAGGGGACGTGGAGAAGCCGTGAGGAGCAGGGACACGGGGGCCTGCAGGGTCGGGGGACATGGAGAAGCCGTGAGGTGCAGGGACACGGGGGCTGCAGGGTGGGGGGGACGTGGAGAAGCCGTGAGGTGCAGGGACACAGGGGGGCTGCGGGGTGGGGGACATGGAGAAGCCGTGAGGTGCAGGGACACGGGGGCTGCAGGGTGGGGGGGACGTGGAGAAGCCGTGAGGTGCAGGGACATGGGGGGGCTGCAGGGTCGGGGGACGTGGAGAAGCCGTGAGGAGCAGGGACACAGGGGGGCTGCAGGGTGGGGGACGTGGAGAAGCCGTGAGGAGCAGGGACACGGGGGCCTGCAGGGTCGGGGGACGTGGAGAAGCCGTGAGGTGCAGGGACACAGGGGGGCTGCAGGGTGGGGGGACGTGGAGAAGCCGTGAGGTGCAGGGACACGGGGGCCTGCAGGGTCGGGGGACGTGGAGAAGCCGTGAGGTGCAGGGACACAGGGGGGCTGCAGGGTGGGGGGACGTGGAGAAGCCGTGAGGTGCAGGGACACGGGGGCCTGCAGGGTCGGGGGACGTGGAGAAGCCGTGAGGTGCAGGGACACGGGGGCCTGCAGGGTCGGGGGACGTGGAGAAGCCGTGAGGTGCAGGGACACGGGGGCCTGCAGGGTTGGGGGACGTGGAGAAGCCGTGAGGAGCAGGGACACGGGGGCCTGCAGGGTGGGGGGGACATGGAGAAGCCGTGAGGTGCAGGGACACGGGGGCCTGCAGGGTCGGGGGACGTGGAGAAGCCATGAGGTGCAGGGACACAGGGGGGCTGCAGGGTTGGGGGACATGGAGAAGCCGTGAGGTGCAGGGACATGGGGGCCTGCAGGGTGGGGGGACGTGGAGAAGCCGTGAGGAGCAGGAACACAGGGGGGCTGCAGGGTGGGGGGACGTGGAGAAGCCGTGAGGTGCAGGGACATGGGGGGGCTGCAGGGTCAGGGGACGTGGAGAAGCCGTGAGGTGCAGGGACACAGGGGGGCTGCAGGGTCGGGGGACGTGGAGAAGCCGTGAGGTGCAGGGACACAGGGGGGCTGCAGGGTCGGGGGACGTGGAGAAGCCGTGAGGTGCAGGGACACAAGGGGGCTGCAGGGTCGGGGGATGTGGAGAAGCCGTGAGGAGCAGGGACACAGGCGGGCCTGCAGGGTCAGGGGACGTGGAGAAGCCGTGAGGTGCAGGGACACGGGGGCTGCAGGGTCGGGGGACGTGGAGAAGCCGTGAGGTGCAGGGACACGGGGGCTGCAGGGTGGGGGACATGGAGAAGCCGTGAGGAGCAGGGACACAGGGGGGCTGCAGGGTGGGGGACATGGAGAAGCCGTGAGGTGCAGGGACACGGGGGCTGCAGGGTCGGGGGACGTGGAGAAGCCGTGAGGAGCAGGGACACGGGGGGGCTGCAGGGTGGGGGACATGGAGAAGCCGTGAGGTGCAGGGACACCGGGGGGCTGCAGGGTGGGGGACATGGAGAAGCCGTGAGGAGCAGGGACACAGGGGGGCTGCAGGGTGGGGGACATGGAGAAGCCGTGAGGTGCAGGGACACGGGGGCTGCAGGGTCGGGGGACGTGGAGAAGCCGTGAGGAGCAGGGACACGGGGGGGCTGCAGGGTGGAGGACATGGAGAAGCCGTGAGGTGCAGGGACACGGGGGCTGCAGGGTCGGGGGACGTGGAGAAGCCGTGAGGAGCAGGGACACCGGGGGGCTGCAGGGTGGGGGACAGACGGGACCGGGAGACGGAGGGATGGCCCTTGCCGAAAGGTGGGGACGGGTGCGGGACGAGAACCGGGCAGTTCTGGGCCTGCTGCCCAGGGGTCCGTGTGCCAGCAGCGGGAGGGGGCAGAGCAGGGGGTCATGCCAGGGGCCCGCACACAGCATGGCCACCCTGGGGAGGGAAGGGCGCGCCCCCCAGCCCCCACGCTGAGGCCGGTGCGTGCCCAGGTGGCGCCGGAGACCCGGGCCGTCATCGACTGGATGCAGAAGTACCCCTTCGTGCTAAGCGCCAACCTGCACGGCGGGGAGCTGGTGGTGACCTACCCCTTCGACATGGCCCGCTCCTACTGGAAGGCCCAGGAGCTGACGCCCACGCCCGACGACCCCGTCTTCCGCTGGCTGGCCGCCGTCTACGCCACCACCAACCTGGCCATGGCGGACGCCGAGCGCCGGCCCTGCCACTACGAGGACTTCACCAGGGAGGGCAACATCATCAACGGGGCCAACTGGCACACGGTGCCGGGAAGTAGGTGGGGGCAGGGCGGGGAGGTGCCGGCAGCCCCGGGGCCCCACGGGAGACGGGGCGCAGTCGCTGGAGCCGCGGCGTGACCGGGCTGGGCCGGTCCCAAGGTGGGGCTGCCGGGGGGGGCCCTGGGGAGCAGCAGGGCCTTGCGCGGGGTTGGAAATGGAGCGTCTGGGCCGTGGGGCAGACAGGCCTTGGCCCCTGCCCTCCAGCCGGTCATGGCTGAAACAGCCTCCGGCGCCCAGGGGGACCCGTAGTGACTCCCCGTCCCCGCCCGCGGTAACAACCCCGAAAGGCCCGTCCCCCCCCCGCTGGTAACAACCCCGAGAGACCCGTTCCCCCCCCGCTGGTAACAACCCCGAGAGGCCCGTCCCCCCCCCGCGGTAACAACCCCGAGAGACCCGTTCCCCCCCCGCGGTAACAACCCCGAGAGGCCCGTCCCCCCCCGCGGTAACAACCCCGAGAGGCCCGTCCCCCCCCGGGGTAACAACCCCGAGAGGCCCGTCCCCCCCCCCGCGGTAACAACCCCGAGAGGCCCGTCCCCCCCCCGCGGTAACAACCCCGAGAGGCCCGTCCCCGCCCGCGGTAACAACCCCGAGAGGCCCCTCCCCCCCCCGCGGTAACAACCCCGAGAGGCCCCTCCCCCTCCGCGGTAACAACCCCGAGAGGCCCGTCCCCGCCCGCGGTAACAACCCCGAGAGGCCCGTCCCCCCCCCCCGCAGTAACAACCCCGAGAGGCCCGTCCCCACCCGCGGTAACAACCCCGAGAGGCCCCTCCCCCCCCGCGGTAACAACCCCGAGAGGCCCCTCCCCCCCCGCGGTAACAACCCCGAGAGACCCGTCCCCCCCCCCCCGCGGTAACAACCCCGAGAGGCCCGTCCCCCCCCCCCGCGGTAACAACCCCGAGAGGCCCGTCCCCCCCCCGCGGTAACAACCCCGAGAGGCCCGTCCCCGCCCGCGGTAACAACCCCGAGAGGCCCGTCCCCCCCCCGCGGTAACAACCCCGAGAGGCCCGTCCCCCCCCCCGCGGTAACAACCCCGAGAGGCCCCTCCCCCCCCGCGGTAACAACCCCGAGAGGCCCGTCCCCCCCCCCCGCGGTAACAACCCCGAGAGACCCGTCCCCCCCCCCCGCGGTAACAACCCCAAGAGGCCCGTCCCCCCCCCCCGCGGTAACAACCCCGAGAGACCCGTCCCCCCCCGCGGTAACAACCCCGAGAGGCCCGTCCCCGCCCGCGGTAACAACCCCGAGAGGCCCGTCCCCCCCCGCGGTAACAACCCCGAGAGGCCCGTCCCCCCCCGCGGTAACAACCCCGAGAGGCCCGTCCCCCCCCGCGGTAACAACCCCGAGAGGCCCATCCCCCCCCGCGGTAACAACCCCGAGAGGCCCGTCCCCCCCCGCGGTAACAACCCCGAGAGGCCCGTCCCCCCCCCGCGGTAACAACCCCGAGAGGCCCGTCCCCCCCCCGCGGTAACAACCCCGAGAGGCCCGTCCCCCCGCCCGCGGTAACAACCCCGAGAGGCCCGTCCCCCCCCGCGGTAACAACCCCGAGAGGCCCGTCCCCCCCGCAGTAACAACCCCGAGAGGCCCGTCCCCCCCCCGCGGTAACAACCCCGAGAGGCCCGTCCCCCCCCGCGGTAACAACCCCGAGAGGCCCATCCCCCCCTGTGACGGCGCGTTGGGGGTTCCCCGTCTCCTGCACCCCGAAATGGCACGAACAGACTGCACCAGCCGGTGGAATAGAGGGAGTTGATTGCCTCTCCAGGATACAGCCCAGCACAGATGTAGTCTGGTCACAGAACTGGGCTAGGATGCCTCAGGCCCCCTTGAGATGGGGGAGACTGGGCCCCTAAACTCCAGCCCCTTCTCCTAGGCTCTCCTCCATGCTCTCCCACAGTAACTAACTAAATTCCCTTGCAGCCCTGCCCCCCAGTCAGGGCAGCATCCACCTTCCTTTGTTCCTCTCCATGGGGGGTGTCTGGCCACTGGTTCAACAAGTTTGGCATTACCTTTGCATAGTGAGGTTTTCCCTGCTGGGTCTTGCTCCAGACAGCAGGGGTCACCACAGCCCAGCAAGTACCCCCACTACGTCACAGTTCTCCCCCCTCCGAGAGCGAACTGAGCAGGGTCACTCCGCTCGTGACCTAGGGAAGTTCGGGTCCTCTGCGTGGGAACCCGCCCTGGGGACATGGGTGCTCCCCTTGACTCGGGCCGGCCGTGGCAAGGCCCCACATGAGCTGGCTTCCCTCTGTCCACTCGCCGCCCCGCTCCAGGGCGACTGGCGCAGGCCTGTCCTCGGGGGTCACACCCACCCTTCTACTGGCCTTGATCTCTGGCCAGGGTCTCTCGGGCCGGGGCCATGAGCCCAGCGAGCCTTCTCTGGACAACCAGGGCGGCTTCCACCCCCGATGCTCCATCCAGGGAGGACTTCCCCTCCCATAACTCTCTCAGCAAGCCCAGAGGGTCCTCTATCTGGGGTAGAGACCCCCAAGCCGCTTTCCTCCTGTCTTGGGCCTTCCCGCCCCTCTGGCAGGAGTCACAGGACCGGCAGTACCGCTGCACGGCTGTAAAGATTCCCGGCCAATAGAAGTGCTGGAGCAGCTTCAGCCGGGTGCTCCGGATCCCCCGGTGGCCCCCAACGGGGACATCGTGGGCCAAATACAGCAGCTTGAGGCGATACTTTCGGGGGACGACCAGCTGCCGCTGGACCCCCCATGCCCTCGCCTTCCTGGGGGGGAGCCACTCACGGAACAGGAGCCCACGCTCCCGCAGGAATCTCTCCTGGCCACCTCTCCCCCGGGGCTGAGCTGCACGGAGGCCAGCCTGGTCCCTCAGCCTCTGCAAGGAGGGGTCTGCCTGCACCTCAGCCTGGAATTCAGCTGCTGAGGCAGGGATCGGGACCTGTCCCCCACCTCTGCCTAGGTCCGGAGTCCCAGCCTGGCTGGACCCCGTGTCCACTGGGATGGGACCCTGAGGACGCTGCCAGGAGTCCTTCCCTGGACCCACGTTGTCAGCCCTCCGCTGGCTCTGGCTCCGGGTAGTGACTAGAGCCCGCTGGGATTCATGGGGCCACTCCTCTAGGTCATTCCCCATCAGCACCTCGGTGGGCAAGTGCGGGTGCACCCCCACTTCCTTGAGGCCCTCCTTGGCCCCCCATTTCAGATGCACCCTGGCTACAGGCACCTTAAACGGGGACCCGTCTATGCCCTTCAGGGTCAGCTGCGCGTGGGGTAGTATCCGCTCCGGGGCCACTATGTCGGATCGGGCCAGAGTCACCTCCGCCCCCGTGTCCCAGAAACCCGTCACCTTCCTACCATCCACCTCCAGGGGTATGAGGCACTCGCTCCGCAGGGGCCGTCCTGCCCCCACCCGGTACACAGAGAAATCCGCCTCCTGAGAATCAGACCTCCCAGGGGAGGTGCACTGAGCATCCTTCCCCTCTCTCTGAGCTGAGGTTTGCCTGCCAGCCCCTGCCTCTGGGGCAGCCTGCCCTTCCTCCCGCCCCAGCCAGTTAACCCTGGAAAGTCCCCGGTCCTGGGACCTGGTGCACTGAGCCCTCTTGTGGCCTTTTTGCCCACAGCGATGGCAAGTTAGGCTTTGGGCTGTCTCTGTCCAGGCCCTGGCTGGTTCTCTGGGGCGCAGACGACCTGTTCCTTGGTCTCGCCCCGTAGTTGACTCCCTCCGTCGCTCAGCCGAGATCCGGTCTCTGCGCGGTTCCCTCTCTCTCCGGGACTCCCGTTCACACCCGGACCGGCTCTCCGTGAACTCATCCGCCAGCCTCCCGGCCTCCTGGGGGTTCTCTGGTCTCCGGTCCTTGAGCCACAGCCTCAGTTTGGGTGGGCACGCTTCATAGAACTGCTCCATCATGACCAGCTTGAGCAGCTCCTCTGCGGTCTGGGCTCCAACTCCAGACACCCACTTGCGGCAGTATTGCGCCAGGCGGGAGGCCAGGTCCACATAGGTCTCCCGTGGCCCTTTCTGTACCCCCCGGAACTTCTTCCTGTACATCTCGGGGGTCAGCCCGAACTTGTGCAGCAGGGCCTCCTTGACTCGGTTGTAATCCCCTGGCTGTAGGTCCTCCAGCTGGCTGAGCACTCCGGCCGCCTCCTGGTTCAGTGCGGGGATGAGCTCCTGCAGCCAGTCAGCTGGGGGGACCCGTTGCAGTCCACAGGCCCTCTCAAAGGCACTGAGGAACCCGTCTATGTCACCCATGTCCTTCAGTTGGGCCACCACGAGCCTCTCCAAGCGTCTGGCAGTCCTGGGACCTTGGGGCCCATCCGCACTTGGCGCAGCCGGTGCCCCGCCGGTTCTCCGCTCTGCCATGGCCAGCTCATGCTGTCGCTGCCTCTCTCGATCTTGGCGCTCCTTCTCTCGATCTTGGCGCTCCCTCTCTCGGTCCTGGCGGTCCTTCTCTCGGTCCTCTACTTCCAATTCCCTGATCCGCAGCTGGATCTCCAGCCGCCGCAGCTCCGCTGGGCTGGCCCCTGTCCTAGATGGGCTACAGCTTGCAGGCCTCCCGGGAGACGCTGTCTCATCTCTCCGTTGGGTTCCAGCACTCCTCCCCCTCTCTGAGCCTGACACACTCTCAGGGGGGGTCTGGCTGCCTCCCCTGGGGACAAGATCCTGGCCCTGTGGCTGGTCATTCTCTTCCAGCTGGGCAATCAGCTGGGCCTTGGTTGCTTTCTGCACAGGCAAGCCCCTCTCTCTGCACAGCCCCACCAGCTCTGCCTTCAAGAGTCGGGCGTAGGCCATCTGCCCGCTGGTCCCCTCGGTGCAGACTCACCAGTCTAGTGCTGCAGCGCCCCACGATTCCCAGGAACCACTTCGCTCTGTCTCCAGCACGCCTGGCTCCAGGGCTCTTGCTTCTACTGCGCCTTGTCGCTCGCCGCTGGAAGCTCCATCCACGGGGTGCAGTGCATCCCACTTCTGACACCAGTGTGACGGCGCGTTGGGGGTTCCCCGTCTCCTGCACCCCGAAATGGCACAAACAGACTTCACCAGCTGGTGGAATAGAGGAAGTTTATTGCCTCTCCAGATTACAGCACAGCACAGATGTAGTCTGGTCACAGAGCTGGGCTAGGATGCCTCAGGCCCCCTTGAGATGGGGGAGACTGGGCCCCTAAACTCCAGCCCCTTCTCCTAGGCTCTCCTCCATGCTCTCCCACAGTAACTAACTAAATTCCCTTGCAGCCCTGCCCCCCAGCCAGGGCAGCATCCACCTTCCTTTGTTCCTCTCCATGGGGGGTGTCTGGCCACTGGTTCAACAAGTTTGGCATCACCTCTGCCTAGCGAGGTTTTCCCTGCTGGGTCTTGCTCCAGACAGCAGGGGTCACCACAGCCCAGCAAGTACCCCCACTACGTCACACCCCCCCCCACGGTAACAACCCCGAGAGGCCCGTCCCCCCCCGCGGTAACAACCCCGAGAGGCCCGTCCCCCCCCCCCCGCAGTAACAACCCCGAGAGGCCCGTCCCCCCCCCGCGGTAACAACCCCGAGAGGCCCGTCCCCGCCCGCGGTAACAACCCCGAGAGGCCCGTCCCCCCCCGCGGTAACAACCCCGAGAGGCCCCTCCCCCCCCGCGGTAACAACCCCGAGAGGCCCATCCCCGCCCGCGGTAACAACCCCGAGAGGCCCGTCCCCCCCCCCCGCGGTAACAACCCCGAGAGGCCCGTCCCCGCCCGCGGTAACAACCCCGAGAGGCCCGTCCCCGCCCGCGGTAACAACCCCGAGAGGCCCGTCCCCCCCCCGCGGTAACAACCCCGAGAGGCCCGTCCCTCCCCCGCGGTAACAACCCCGAGAGGTCCGTCCCCCCCCGCGGTAACAACCCCGAGAGGCCCGTCCCCCCCCCCGCGGTAACAACCCCGAGAGGCCCGTCCCCGCCCGCGGTAACAACCCCGAGAGGCCCGTCCCCGCCCGCGGTAACAACCCCGAGAGGCCCGTCCCCGCCCGCGGTAACAACCCCGAGAGGCCCGTCCCCCCCCCGCGGTAACAACCCCGAGAGGTCCGTCCCCCCCCCGCGGTAACAACCCCGAGAGGCCCGTCCCCCCCCCGCGGTAACAACCCCGAGAGGCCCGTCCCCCCCCCGCGGTAACAACCCCGAGAGGCCCGTCCCCGCCCGCGGTAACAACCCCGAGAGGTCCGTCCCCCCCCCGCGGTAACAACCCCGAGAGGCCCGTCCCCCCCCCGCGGTAACAACCCCGAGAGGTCCGTCCCCCCCCGCGGTAACAACCCCGAGAGGCCCGTCCCCGCCCGCGGTAACAACCCCGAGAGGCCCGTCCCCGCCCGCGGTAACAACCCCGAGAGGCCCGTCCCCCCCCCGCGGTAACAACCCCGAGAGGCCCGTCCCTCCCCCGCGGTAACAACCCCGAGAGGTCCGTCCCCCCCCCGCGGTAACAACCCCGAGAGGCCCGTCCCCCCCCCGCGGTAACAACCCCGAGAGGCCCGTCCCCCCCCCGCGGTAACAACCCCGAGAGGCCCGTCCCCCCCCGCGGTAACAACCCCGAGAGGCCCGTCCCCCCCCCCGCGGTAACAACCCCGAGAGGCCCGTCCCCCCCGCGGTAACCGCCAGCCCGTTCCTGGCGAGTGACCCTACGATAACAAAGCAGCCTGACGGGGTGAGCCGACCTTTACAAACGGGCTCGGGGTCCATCGCCGGCGGGCGAGCCGCGACCGGCCCCGCTGCTGTGGATTTGCCAGTGCCCGGCCGGCCGTGGCGCCGAGCTCCCGTCTCAGGCTTGGCCCCGCTGCCGTGGATTTGCCAGTGCCCGGCCGGCCGTGGCGCCGAGCTCCCGTCTCAGGCTTGGCCCCGCGCTGTGGATTTGCCAGTGCCTGGCCGGCCGTGGCGCCGAGCTCCCGTCTCAGGCTTGGCCCCGCTGCCGTGGATTTGCCAGTGCCCGGCCGGCCGTGGCGCCGAGCTCCCGTCTCAGGCTTGGCCCCGCTGCCGTGGATTTGCCAGTGCCCGGCTGGCCGTGGCGCCGAGCTCCCGTCTCAGGCTTGGCCCCGCTGCCGTGGATTTGCCAGTGCCCGGCCGGCCGTGGCGCCGAGCTCCCGTCTCAGGCTTGGCCCCGCTGCTGTGGATTTGCCAGTGCCAGGCCGGCCGTGGCGCCGTCTCAGGCTTGGCCCCGCGCTGTGCCCCCGCGCAGGCATGAACGACTTCAGCTACCTGCACACCAACTGCTTCGAGGTGACGGTGGAGCTGTCCTGCGACAAGTTCCCGCACGAGTCCGAGCTGCCCCGGGAGTGGGAGAACAACAAGGAGTCCCTGCTGGTCTTCATGGAGCAGGTGCGGCCTGGCCGAGGTCCAAGGGGCAGCCTGGGGCTGGGCTGTGGGTCCCTAGGCTGGATACCCTGGAGCCGGATGAGGCCCGGGACCGGCCGGTGTCACGGCCCCAGGGCTGGGGAGACCCGGCTCAGCACTAACCCCAGCGCCCAGGGAACAGGCCAGGTGCCAGGATACCTGGGTCCCACTGCCGGCTCAGCCTGCTGCCCTGCCCTGCCCCAGAGTCAGCCTAGCCCCGAGCCAGTCTCTGCCAGTGGCAGAGTGGAAAGTGCCTGGTAACCTGCCCCCAGGGGCATCCCCCAGCCCGGGTCAGCAGCTCCTCTCCCATCCCAGAGCCTGGCTCCAGAGCTGCTCCAGGTGCCAGCATCCCTGCTGCCCTCAGCCCAGCTGCTGCCTCTTTCCCGGGTGCTCCAGCCGGCGGAGTCTGGTTATAAAAGGGGCAGACCCTGTGGGGAGCCTGCAGCACCTGGGGCCTAGCGTGGTTCACCTACCCCTTGAGCCAAAGGGAATCCCCGTTAGCTGATAGCAGTGTAGGGGCAATGACACAAAGTACAGCACGTCTAATTCCAGCCAGCAGAGGGCAGTAGTCTCAGGCATGCCCACACAGTGCCCGGGCCTGGCTAGCAGGAAGCCAGAGGTGTTAGCAATGAGTTCCCAGAGTACCCAGGTGCAGGGCTCAGCGGCAGGCTGGTTGGGGCTGCCCTGCCACGCCGGGCCGGGCTGTTTGTAGCCAAAATGCCACGTGGGCAAAGCTAGAAAACAGCAGCTCTAGGTTCCTTCACCAGATGTGGCTGGACCACTCCAGCTGCCACGGGCAAGCCCCACGTGGCCATGCCAAGCTGCCGTGGCCGAGCCTGGGCGGGAGCATCAAAGGGCCACTACGCCTGTGTTTGTCCAGGTCCGCCGCGGCATCAAAGGGGTCGTTCGGGACAAGGACACGGAGCAGGGAATTGCTGACGCCATCATTTCAGTGGACGGCATCAACCACGACGTGAGAACAGGTAGCGCAGGGCTCTCCCTTGCATGGCCCAAGAGCAAACCACGACCTGCGGATATGGGGACACTAGGGGAGCAGTCCTGGGGGGCTGGGGCTGTGGGCCAGGTTTGGGGAGGGGCTCCAGAGAGGGGGATCCATGGCCTGCGTTACAGGAGGTGCCCCAGGGATCAGGATCCGTGGCCCATGTTAGAGGAGCGGCCGGGGGGGATCCGTGGCCCCCGTTAGGGGAGCGGCCGGGGGGGATCTGTGGCCCCCGTTAGGGGAGCGGCCGGGGGGGATTTGTGGCCCCCGTTAGGGGAGCGGCCGGGGGCGATTTGTGGCCCCCGTTAGAGGAGCGGCCGGGGGGGATCTGTGGCCCACGTTAGAGGAGCGGCCGGGGGGGATCTGTGGCCCACGTTAGAGGAGCGGCTGGGGGGGATCTGTGGCCCCCGTTAGGGGAGCGGCCGGGGGGGATTTGTGGCCCCCGTTAGGGGAGCGGCCGGGGGCGATTTGTGGCCCCCGTTAGGGGAGCGGCCGGGGGCGATTTGTGGCCCCCGTTAGAGGAGCAGCCGGGGGGGATCTGTGGCCCACGTTAGAGGAGCGGCCGGGGGGGATCTGTGGCCCCCGTTAGGGGAGCGGCCGGGGGGGATTTGTGGCCCCCGTTAGGGGAGCGGCCGGGGGCGATTTGTGGCCCCCGTTAGAGGAGCAGCCGGGGGGGATCTGTGGCCCCCGTTAGGGGAGCGGCCGGGGGCGATTTGTGGCCCCCATTAGGGGAGCGGCCGGGGGCGATTTGTGGCCCACGTTAGAGGAGCGGCCGGGGGGGATCTGTGGCCCATGTTAGGGAAGCGGCCGGGGGGGGGGACCAGTGGCCCACTTTAGGGGAATGGCCGGGGAGATCTGTGGCCCGCTTTAGGGAGTGGACCAGGGAGGGGCAGCCCTGGGGAGGGCAGGGCAAAGCTGTGCCCACACGGGCCGCTGGTTGCTGCGGGGTAGCACACACCCGGCCCCACAGCCCAGGCCAGGGACCCGCTGAGGCTGCCCCTTTGTCCCCCCAGCTTTCGACGGGGACTACTGGCGGCTGCTGAACCCGGGCGAGTACGAGGTGACGGCGGCGGCGGAGGGCTACCACGCGGCCAGCCGGGTGTGCCGCGTCTCCTACGAGGACGCCCCCACGCTCTGCGACTTCCGCCTCACCAAGACGCCCAAGCAGCGGCTGCGCGAGATCCTGGCCCAGGGGGCCAAGGTCCCCAAGGACCTGATCCTGCGGCTCCGCCGGGAGCGGCTCCGCCAGCTGCAGGCCCAGCGCCGGGCCCAGTGACCGGGGGCAGGGCCCTCTGGACAGTGGGGAGGGGGTGCGGCTCGCGGCCCCTCCCCCGCGCTCTAGTCTAGCGCCACCTCGCTCCTCCGTGCGGTGAAGCTTCGGGGCTCGGTGGGAGAGCGTAGGGCACCCCGAAGGCCTCACTGCCTGGTCCCCTCCAGCCCGCCCCCCGCTGCTCGCCCCGCGGCCCCTTTGGTGCAGGGGGCCTGGGAGTGGCAGGCCCAGGCTGGCTCTTGGTGCAGCGTGCTCTGGCAGGGCACAGGCAGCGGCAGGTCCCCCTGGGCCGGCTCTGCCTGCAGATGGGGGCTTCGTGAGGCCTTCGAGGTGCCGCGTCCCCCAGGGAGGGCTGCACCCGCCTGCTGCCGTCTTAGCCAGCCCGGGGCAGCTCTGGCTGGATCCTGCAGCTCCCGATCCAGCTGCCCCTGCCCGGCGCCGGACCGCTCTGCCTGGCCGCCGCTTGGCAAGCTCCGGGCTCCAGCGAGGCCGTAGGGCATTTGACAGCTGGCCCGAGGGGCAGGGCCTGGGGAACACGCGGAGCTGGGCTCTAGCAGGAGCCGTGGGGCAGGAAGGGGCTTTTCCCCACCGCAGTGGGGCTGAGGACAGAAGAGGGGGAATCTCACCCCCTGCAAGGAGGGGTGGTGCCAGCTTTCTCCAACCAGTGCCTGGGTTCCTGGGGGATTACTGCCCCGTGGGAGGCAGTCGCGGGCCCAGCCAAGCGGCTGGTTCAGTCGTTCCAAGGCTGCTGTTGGCCGCTGTGCTCTGCCACACACGGAGGTAACTGCACGCAGGGCGGAAGGGGACCAGGCCGGTGGGGGAGCAGGAGGCAGGCGGGCAGTGCAGCACAGTGGGTAGCGACAGAGGCGCCCTCTGCCAATCCCCTGAACTGCGCGGCGGCGTCTCTCCGAGGGCTTGAGCAAGCAGCTGCCACCGGTTCCTCGAAAGACGCAGGGCGGCTGCGTCTGACCCTAAAAATAGCTCCTGGCACCTGGTGGGCATGACGCAAGCTGCCTTCCATGGCCTGGCCCCAGGTCTGGCTGGCAGGAATCCAGGGCAAACATGCATGTCAGTGCTGGCCATGACACAGGAGGTGCCGCCGCGAGGGTGTGTGCTGGCTGGATTCCCGCAGTCCAGGGCTGGGGCTCCTGGTGCAGGCAGGGAAGTAGCCGTGTGCTCCCCGTGGCAAGGACCCAGGAGTGGAATGGACAGCACCCGCTCGCCCGGCTCCCAGGCCCTCTGCGAATGGCCGGGGGGCTGGCACCCTCCCTGAAAGCCCCACCTGCGGCGGCCTCCCTGGGGCCAGCCCGAGAGGGACCCGCGGCTTTGTGCAGGGCAGGGCCGGCACGTGAGGGGGCGTGGCCGGGACTCCATTGGGGCGGGCCCACGAGGACAGGCCGGGCGCTGTGTGCGAGGCACAAACCCCCCCAGGCAGAGGCCCTGCGGCTCCCCCCCCGGGCCTGGCGTGGCAGGGGCGCTGGTGCCAGCACAGGCCCGGCCCGGGGCGCCCCAGGGACGTCTCTGTCCCAGGGGGGGGTCGCTGGGGGGGGGTTCCCAGCACAGGCCCCTGGTGACCCGGGGGGGGGGCTTGGAGCTTCCTCCTGTCCAGGGGCTTTTCCTGGGGGCGGGGCTCTGCCCCAGGCTGGATGGGGGGGGGGCACCAGGCTTGGGGAGCAGCTTGCACGGGGGGGCGGGGCCCTGGCCAGCCACGTGGCACCCCAGCACCAATAAACTTCCGCTGAGCCACCCGCCAGCGCCTGGGCCGTGTCACTGCGACTCGTCTGCACCCCCCCCCCCCGCCCATGGCCCCGCCCCCACGGCGTGACTGACATCCCTGCGCAGCAGGCCCCGCCCCGGGAATGGCTGTGGGCGGGGCTAGCCGCACGGATTATGCTCCGCCCCTTTGGAATCCGCGCACCCTCCTTGCATACGTGGGCTCCGCCCCTAACGCGTGCCCCGCCCCTGGGCGGAAGCCGCGCCCTAGCGCTGCCGGCCGCCTATTGGCTGGAGGGGGGGGGGGGCGTGTCCAAAGAGCCGCGGCTCGGGACGGCGTCACGTGGCGCCCCGGAAGTGGCGCGGCCGAGCGAGAGAGTCGGGAGCGGACGGTGAGCGGGGGAGGGGCCTCGCTGCCCCCCCCGGGCGGGCCCTGCCCGGCTCTTCCAACGGGCTGGGCCTGGGGCTCCCCCCCCCCGGGCCCGGCTCAGCCCTGCGGCGGGGAGAGCTGGGAACGGCCCCCCCCCTCACTGCCCCCCCCCATCCGGGCCCTGCCCCCTCGGCCCCCCCCTCACTGCCCCCCCCGCATCCGGGCCCCCCCTCACTGCCCCCCCCCGCATCCGGGCCCTGCCCCCTCGGCCCCCCCCTCACTGCCCCCCCCGCATCCGGGCCCCCCCTCACTGCCCCCCCCCGCATCCGGGCCCTGCCCCCTCGGCCCCCCCCCTCACTGCCCCCCCCGCATCCGGGCCCCCCCCAGCATCCGGGCCCCCCCTCACTGCCCCCCCAGCATCCGGGCCCCCCCTCACTGCTCCCCCAGCATCCGGCCCCCCCCTCACTGCTCCCCCCAGCATCCGTGCCCCCCCTCACTGCCCCCCCAGCATCCGGTCCCCCCCAGCATCCGGCCCCCCCCAGCATCCGGGCCCTGCCCCCTCGGCCCCCCCCGCTCACTGCCCCCCCCAGCATCCGGGCCCCCCCTCACTGCCCCCCCAGCATCCGGGCCCCCCCTCACTGCCCCCCCAGCATCCGGGCCCTGCCCCCTCGGCCCCCCCCGCTCACTGCCCCCCCCAGCATCCGGGCCCCCCCTCACTGCCCCCCCAGCATCCGGGCCCCCCCTCACTGCCCCCCCAGCATCCGGGCCCTGCCCCCTCGGGCCCCCCCGCTCACTGCCCCCCCCAGCATCCGGCCCCCCCCTCACTGCTCCCCCCAGCATCCGGGCCCTGCCCCCTCGGCCCCCCCCGCTCACTGCCCCCCCCAGAATCCGGGCCCCCCCTCACTGCCCCCCCAGCATCCGGGCCCTGCCCCCCCGGCCCCCCACTGCCCCCCCCGCTCACTGCCCCCCCCAGCATCCGGGCCCCCCCCCCGCTCACTGCCCCCCCAGCATCCGGGCCCTGCCCCCTCAGCCCCCCCGCTCACTGTCCCCCCCCCTCAGCATCCAGGCCCTGCCCCCCTCGCCACCCCCCGCTCACTGCCCCCCCCAGCATCCGGGCCCTGCCCCCCCGGCCCCCCACTGCCCCCCCCCGCTCACTGCCCCCCCCAGCATCCGGGCCCCCCCCACTCACTGCCCCCCCAGCATCCGGGCCCTGCCCCCTCGGCCCCCCCCGCTCACTGTCCCCCCCCCTCAGCATCCAGGCCCTGCCCCCCTCGCCACCCCCCGCTCACTGCCCCCCCCAGCATCCGGGCCCTGCCCCCCCGGCCCCCCACTGCCCCCCCCGCTCACTGCCCCCCCCAGCATCCGGGCCCCCCCCACTCACTGCCCCCCCAGCATCCGGGCCCTGCCCCCTCGGCCCCCCCCCGCTCACTGTCCCCCCCCTCAGCATCCAGGCCCTGCCCCCCTCGCCCCTCCCCGCTCACTGCCCCCCCCAGCATCCGGGCCCCCCCTCACTGCCCCCCCAGCATCCGGGCCCTGCCCCCCCGGCCCCCCACTGCCCCCCCGCTCACTGCCCCCCCCAGCATCCGGGCCCTGCCCCCTCGGCCCCCCCCGCTCACTGTCCCCCCCCTCAGCATCCAGGCCCTGCCCCCCTCGCCCCCCCCCGCTCACTGCCCCCCCCAGCATCCGGGCCCCCCCTCACTGCCCCCCCAGCATCCGGGCCCTGCCCCCCCAGCATCCGGGCCCTGCCCCCCCGGCCCCCCACTGCCCCCCTGCTCACTGCCCCCCCAGCATCCGGGCCCCCCCCGCTCACTGCCCCCCCAGCATCCAGGCCCTGCCCCCCTCGCCCCCCCCCCGCTCACTGCCCCCCCAGCATCCGGGCCCTGCCCCCTCGCCCCCCCCGCTCACTGCCCCCCCCGCATCCGGGCCCCCCCCGCTCACTGCCCCCCCAGCATCCGGGCCCTGCCCCCTCGCCCCCCCCGCTCACTGCCCCCCCCCCCGCATCCGGGCCCCCCCCGCTCACTGCCCCCCCCAGCATCCGGGCCCTGCCCCCTCAGCCCCCTCACTGCCCCCCCGGCATCCGGGCCCCCCCTCACTGCCCCCCCTCAGCATCCGGGCCCTGCCCCCTCAGCCCCCCACTGCCCCCCGCCCGCTCACTGCCCCCCCGGCATCCGGGCCCTGCCCCCTCGGCCCCCCACTGCCCCCCCTGCTCACTGCTCCCTCCAGCATCCGGGCCCTGCCCCCCCTGCTCACTGCCCCCCCCCCAGCATCCGGGCCCTGCCCCCCCGCTCACTGCCCCCCCCCCAGCATCCGGGCCCTGCCCCCCCCCGTTCACTGCCCCCCTCAGCATCCGGGCCCCCTCCCCCCGCTCACTGCCCCCCTCAGCATCCGGGCCCCCTCCCCCCGCTCACTGCCCCCCTCAGCATCCGGGCCCCCTCCCCCCGCTCACTGCCCCCCTCAGCATCCAGGCCCTGCCCCCTCGGCCCCCCCCCCCGCTCACTGCCCCCCCAGCATCCGGCCCCTGCCCCCTCGGCCCCTCCCCCCCCCCCCGCTCACTGCCCCTCCAGCATCCGGGCCCTGCCCCCCCCCCACCGAGTGTTCATGCCCTGGGCTGCTCTCCATGGGCCTTTCCTTGGGGGAGGGATAGCTCAGTGGTTTGAGCATTGGCCTGCTAAACCCAGGGTTGTGAGTTCAATCCTTGCCGAGGCCATTTAGGAATTTGGGGCAGAAATTCATCAGGGATGGTACTTGGTCCTGCTGTGAGGGCAGGGGACTGAACTCGATGACCTTTCAAGGTCCCTTCCAGTTCTAGGAGATAGGCATCTCCATTATTATCTTATCGGTGCCCGCCCAGCCGGGGGGGGGCTGGCACTGCCAGGCTGCTCGGGTCGGTTACCGGGGGCACAGATCCGCCCTGGGAGCGATTTCCCGTCGCTCCGTGCCCCTGGCCATAGGCGCTAGGAGCGTGGCCTTGTGAGTGCAGCCCGGGGGCGATGCAGTGCCCTAAAGGAACGGGAGACAGACCTCATGCAACGAGGCTGCGGGAAGGGAACGTCGGAACCGGGAGGGAGAAGGCGGCTCCGGCTTTGAAATGGAGAAGTGGCCACTTCTAACCATGGAAAAAAGGGGAAGTCGGGTTTTTCCACCTTTTTGTTTAATTCGTTTTTTCAAAATTTTCTGCGATAGGCACCAATGCCCGAGTTCTGAACAAGGTTTGTTTGCTGAAGGAGCCCACTTTTCATGCCATGAGAACATCTCTGCGCTGCTGCCACTTGAAACCTGCCCGCGAATAGCAAGAAATCGTTCCGCTCCAGTGCCGGTGACGCGCAGACAGCTTTGGCTTTTGTGTCGCCCATTTGGGTTTTAACTTGCTAACCGAGTCTTGCTCAAATGCAGTAGCAAAACCCCCAAGGATAATGTGGAAATAATCTAGTAAAACTCCCTTGGCCCGTGCTCCAATGAAAGCACAAAGCAGCGTTAGTAAGGGCCCGACGCTGACTTCCCTTACGGCAGCTGTGGCTTTTACTGCCTCGCGCACGCTGCACTTCACTGTCCTGACATCAAAGGTGTTTCATGGCAGTGAAGTTAAGTACAAAAGTGTTTGGAAGCCAGCATGCTTGCTTCCCATTGGCCGCAGCGCTGCACAGAGGGAAGCAGACGCTTAATTCACACGCTGGTGTGGCCTGCTCGGAGGTTCCTTAGGAATTCCCAGTTCCCCTGTAGGGCGGGCAGGCCCTTGTCCGGGGCAGGCCCAGCATTCGATTAGTCTGTGCTTGGGAGCCTGGCCTGCACAGCTGCCACTCGCTGGCTGGGGAGAGCCTGTGCGTTTGCAAATGGAGTTTACTAAGACGTTTAGTGCAGGCACAAGCACCCCAGCTCCCGGGGCGGCCCGTGCGTATAGGCTGGCTAGGCCGTCGCCTAGGGCGCCGTGTTAAACGGGGCACCCAATGACGTCACACCACTGAGGGCTGTGGAGGCGGGGGTGCTGACCACGCATTCCGCCTGGGGTGCCAGCTGCTGGCAGCTCGCCTCACACCGCCCCTGCCAGCTTCCTAAGGTCAATGTCCATCTGTTTCCATACCACGTGCTCACCCCGTGCTCTAGAACAGCCCCAGGTGTTCGCCATCAGCTTCCTCATCACCTGTGGCCTCATTCTAGCACCCCCAAGGGCTCCAGCTCCCTCCCCTACCGCCCTGAGGCGGGCTGGGCTCACGTTCCCTCCCCTTACGCAGGGGTCTTTTCCCAGCAGGTCAGGAAATCCTTGATCTGATTCTCGCACATGACAATGGGATGCCCTGGGCCTTGGGTGGCCGCTCTCCTTTGTATTTCTGCCCTAGCCGGTTAGCTGGTCTGCTCTCGGCCGGTTATTTTGGCTTTTTCAGAGTTGAGGGTTTTCTTGGCAGCCCGGATGCCATGGGAAGCCCCTCAGCCTTATCGCCTCTGTGTAGGAGGACAGTCTCGCCCAGGTGTGAGCTACCTGCACTCTGGGGGCAGGGCCCAGACAAATAGGAATTTTCCCGTAGCTCGACATGCAGCCTGTGGCCGGTAAGTCTCTCCTGTTGCTGCCAGACTGCAGCATGAACCCACCCTAGCGCCTTCTAGCAACGCGCAAGCAAACCCCCGAGGAAACCGTACGTCCCATAGCTCTAGGCCGCCCCACAGCGCCCTGGGAAGCTGCTCCCGTGGTGGGAAGGGGGTCGCGCAGGTGCCTCGTGGCAGCTGAGGGCCACGCTCTGGTGTAGCTCCCGAAAGGCCCAGCTTGACTGCAGCCCCAGCTGCATTTCTTCCCACACCCCTTGCTGTGACTGACCCTGGCAGGCTGCTGCCGCTCCTCGCTACCCCGCTCAGCCCTGGAAGCGATGGCCCTGGCTGTGGGGCACAGCATGGCACATGCGTGTTGGATGGGGCACTTGCTGTGCCCAGAGGGGTTCTCAAGTCTGGACCCTCGCCACGAAACGTGGCCTCGGTGTGGCGGGTTGGAGCGTCGGGGAGGGGAGCAGGCAGTTGTGGGTGTTGGGGGGGAGCTGAGCAGGCCCGTAGACCCCAGGCATCCTGTGTCCCTGTCTCTGCTCTGGGGCTGACTCTGCCATTCTCTCATCTTGGCCAGTTCACCTTAACTCTGCCCTAGCCAGCCCGTCGGCGACGTGGCAGCAACTGTCCCCCGCCTCAGGCTCTGTGCTGCTGGGTGTCCAAGGGTGGCCTGGACGTGGGCCGGGACAGGAGTGGGACCCCAGGAGGGCTCTGCAGTGCGGGGCTGGGCCGGGCCCAGCGGTTAGTTCTGGTCTCCACTAGGGTTCCAGGAGCTGCCGGTTCCACACGCTAATGCCCTGTGCACGAGGGGAGGGCGCGGACCTTTCTCCCAGATGGGGCCACTGAGGCACGGAGGGGAGGGGCTTGCAGAGCGGTGCTGGCACTGCAGCCCCTGCCCGGCGCTGAGGCCCGACTCTCCTTGCAGGGCGCCATGGGGGACTACCGCATCCGGGCGTACCGGGACGAGGACTACGAGGCGGCGCGCGAGGTGTTTGCCAACGGGATGAGCGAGCACGTCCCTGCCCTGTGTGTGCACGTGCTCAAGCAGCCCTGGGTGCTCCTGGTCCTGGCCTGCACCTTCTGCCTCCTGCTCACCAGCTCCAAGTCCCTGCTGCTGCCCATCCTGGCCCTCACGCTGCTGCTGGCCACGGGGCGGCAGCTGCTGGGCCGCGCCTGGGCCATGTACATTGAGCACTGCTTGCAGGGGGACCTGCTGGACATCCGCGCCACCTACCTGGGCAGCAGGGGCTCCTGCTTCTGGGTGGCAGAGGCGGACGAGTGCGTGGTGGGCACGGTGGCCGCCCGGCCCGCTGGCGCGCAGCAGGGGGAGCTGATGCTGAAGCGGCTGGCGGTGCGGAAGGACTACCGGAGGCAGGGCGTCGCCACGGCGCTGTGCCAGGCGGTGCTCGGCTTCGCCCGGCAGCAGGGCTGCAGCGCCGTGGTGCTCAACAGCCTGATGGTGCAGGACGAGGCCCGGGCGATGTACGAGCGCGCCGGCTTCGAGAAGTACCGCGAGGACGTGCTGCCCACCCTCTACGGGAGGCTGGCCAACGTCACCGTCTCCAAGTACAGGTACAGCCTCGCCCGCCGGAGCTGACAGGAGCAGTCCAGAGCCAACCCCAGCATCTCCTGGTCTGCGGCGCAGGGCGACGAGCCGGCGGGTCCCCGGGCCAAGCCCTGGCCTGTATGGAGCGACGGCTGCCTGGGTGTGTCTGAGCAAGGGGGTCAGCCGGGTCCTCTGGGCCTGTTGTCTGGCTATCTTGGGGCGCAGCCGCTGGGTTTTCCAGGGAGCTGGGACCCCCAGCACTGTCCCACCAACCTCCAGCCAGGCCCGGCAGCCTTGTCCCGCCGACCTGCGGCCGGTCTGTGCCGGGCCCGGCAGCCTTGTCCCGCCGACCTGCGGCCGGTCTGTGCCGGGCCTGGCAGCTGTGTGCATGGGGCCAGCTTCCGGTGAGGCCCTCATGCAGAAGCTCAGGCTGTTCCTTGGCTTGGGGGCCATGTAGCCTGCGGTGCCAGAGACTCCTGTGGCCTCAGCAGGCAGTTTCTGCACTCGCCCCAGGGGTTCTGGGGAGATGCCAGTAAATCACTGGCTCATGCCCAGGTGCCATGGCTGGGTTCAGTGGGGGCAGGGTAGCCTTGGGCCCTTGTCAGCATCAGGACCCCTAGGCTGCCGCAGGGACAGAAGCCGTCTCTTTGTGAGCAGAGCCTGGCTCCACCCAGCCCAGCTCCCTGGCATCCAGCCCCCAGCGTGGGGCTGGCCAGCACCTCCATCCTGCGCTCAGCGGCTGCGGGGGCAGCGTCCCAGCTCTGGGCCGGTGCTGCCTGTTGGGCCTCGGGTGAATAAAGAAATTGCACATCACCTGCTGCTGCTGCTTTCTCCTGCGCCGGGGCGGCCCCTCTCCCGGGCACGGTGGCTGAGCAGCCGGAGCGCCAGGGTCCTGCGGGCGTGAGGGTAAGAGCCCGACGGGTGAGCAGTGCAGCCCCTCTCGGGGCCCCAAACCTGCCTGTGCTCGGGGTCTGCGGGACTCAGGCCGTGGGCCCTTGGCGAGAAGGGCGGCCGGAGGGAGGGAGAGAACCTCCCCTTGCTGCTGCCACAGGCGCTGCCCCCTTGCCCTGGGGCGGGGGAGACGGCCCGGGCTCAGTCCTGGCACCTGAGGCTGGAGCGCTCTGAGGAGCCGCGTGAAGCGGGCCCGGGGCTGACCCCCCTGCGTACAGGGCATGCTGGAGCCAGCTGGAGCCTGCTGCTGAGAGGGAAACCGAGCAAGGCGGCGCCGAGGCCAGGCCCACCCCACCTTCCTGGCCCTGTGCCCCCTGCAGGCAGCCCCCCGTGCCCCAGGGTGGGTGTTGCGTGAGATGCGCCCCCGTCCTCTGCCCAGAGCCGGTGTGGGGCACGCTCCCCCCTGCTGGCCAGGCCGGGCGCTCGGCCCGTGGGCCGTGACTCGCCCGCAAGTCCTGGGACCCAGCTGTGGGAATTTCTCTCAACTCTTCCCAGGGCCTGCGCCCGCCCCCCCCCCCCCCCCCCCCCCAGCACACCCCGCTCCGCCGTGCGGGCTGTCCTGTCACACTCACTGCCCCGCGCCCGCCGCCCCCCCCCCCAGCACACCCCGCTCCGCCGTGCGGGCTGTCCTGTCACACTCACTGCCCCGCGCCCGCCGCCCCCCCCCCCCAGCACACCCCGCTCCGCCGTGCGGGCTGTCCTGTCACACTCACTGCCCCGCGCCCGCCGCCCCCCCCCCCAGCACACCCCGCTCCGCCGTGCGGGCTGTCCTGTCACACTCACTGCCCCGCGCCCGCCGCCCCCCCCCCCAGCACACCCCGCTCCGCCGTGCGGGCTGTCCTGTCACACTCACTGCCCCGCGCCCGCCGCCCCCCCCCCCAGCACACCCCGCTCCGCCGTGCGGGCTGTCCTGTCACACTCACTGCCCCGCGCCCGCCCACCCCCCCCCAGCACACCCCGCTCCGCCGTGCGGGCTGTCCTGTCACACTCACTGCCCCGCGCCCGCCGCCCCCCCCCCCAGCACACCCCGCTCCGCCGTGCGGGCTGTCCTGTCACACTCACTGCCCCGCGCCCGCCACCCCCCCCCCAGCACACCCCGCTCCGCCGTGCGGGCTGTCCTGTCACACTCACTGCCCCGCGCCCGCCGCCCCCCCCCCCAGCACACCCCGCTCCGCCGTGCGGGCTGTCCTGTCACACTCACTGCCCCGCGCCCGCCACCCCCCCCCAGCACACCCCGCTCCGCCGTGCGGGCTGTCCTGTCACACTCACTGCCCCGCGCCCACCGCCCCCCCCCCCCCCAGCACACCCCGCTCCGCCGTGCGGGCTGTCCTGTCACACTCACTGCCCCGCGCCCGCCGCCCCCCCCCCAGCACACCCCGCTCCGCCGTGCGGGCTGTCCTGTCACACTCACTGCCCCGCGCCCGCCACCCCCCCCCAGCACACCCCGCTCCGCCGTGCGGGCTGTCCTGTCACACTCACTGCCCCGCGCCCGCCGCCCCCCCCCCAGCACACCCCGCTCCGCCGTGCGGGCTGTCCTGTCACACTCACTGCCCCGCGCCCGCCACCCCCCCCCAGCACACCCCGCTCCGCCGTGCGGGCTGTCCTGTCACACTCACTGCCCCGCGCCCGCCGCCCCCCCCCCAGCACACCCCGCTCCGCCGTGCGGGCTGTCCTGTCACACTCACTGCCCCGCGCCCGCCGCGCCCCCCCCCAGCACACCCCGCTCCGCCGTGCGGGCTGTCCTGTCACACTCACTGCCCCGCGCCCGCCCCCCCCCCCCCCAGCACACCCCGCTCCGCCGTGCGGGCTGTCCTGTCACACTCACTGCCCCGCGCCCGCCGCCCCCCCCCCCCAGCACACCCCGCTCCGCCGTGCGGGCTGTCCTGTCACACTCACTGCCCCGCGCCCGCCGCCCCCCCCCCCCAGCACACCCCGCTCCGCCGTGCGGGCTGTCCTGTCACACTCACTGCCCCGCGCCCGCCGCCCCCCCCCCCCCCAGCACACCCCGCTCCGCCGTGCGGGCTGTCCTGTCACACTCACTGCCCCGCGCCCGCCCCCCCCCCAGCACACCCCGCTCCGCCGTGCGGGCTGTCCTGTCACACTCACTGCCCCGCGCCCGCCCCCCCCCCCCCAGCACACCCCGCTCCGCCGTGCGGGCTGTCCTGTCACACTCACTGCCCCGCGCCCGCCGCCCCCCCCCCCCCAGCACACCCCGCTCCGCCGTGCGGGCTGTCCTGTCACACTCACTGCCCCGCGCCCGCCGCCCCCCCCCCCAGCACAACCCGCTCCGCCGTGCGGGCTGTCCTGTCACACTCACTGCCCCGCGCCCGCCCCCCCCCCCCAGCACACCCCGCTCCGCCGTGCGGGCTGTCCTGTCACACTCACTGCCCCGCGCCCGCCGCCCCCCCCCCCCCAGCACACCCCGCTCCGCCGTGCGGGCTGTCCTGTCACACTCACTGCCCCGCGCCCGCCGCCCCCCCCCCCCAGCACAACCCGCTCCGCCGTGCGGGCTGTCCTGTCACACTCACTGCCCCGCGCCCGCCGCCCCCCCCCCCAGCACACCCCGCTCCGCCGTGCGGGCTGTCCTGTCACACTCACTGCCCCGCGCCCGCCGCCCCCCCCCCCCAGCACACCCCGCTCCGCCGTGCGGGCTGTCCTGTCACACTCACTGCCCCGCGCCCGCCGCCCCCCCCCCCCCAGCACACCCCGCTCCGCCGTGCGGGCTGTCCTGTCACACTCACTGCCCCGCGCCCGCCGCCCCCCCCCCCCCAGCACACCCCGCTCCGCCGTGCGGGCTGTCCTGTCACACTCACTGCCCCGCGCCCGCCGCCCCCCCCCCCCCAGCACACCCCGCTCCGCCGTGCGGGCTGTCCTGTCACACTCACTGCCCCGCGCCCGCCGCCCCCCCCCCCCCAGCACACCCCGCTCCGCCGTGCGGGCTGTCCTGTCACACTCACTGCCCCGCGCCCGCCGCCCCCCCCCCCCCCAGCACACCCCGCTCCGCCGTGCGGGCTGTCCTGTCACACTCACTGCCCCGCGCCCGCCGCCCCCCCCCCCCCAGCACACCCCGCTCCGCCGTGCGGGCTGTCCTGTCACACTCACTGCCCCGCGCCCGCCGCCCCCCCCCCCCAGCACACCCCGCTCCGCCGTGCGGGCTGTCCTGTCACACTCACTGCCCCGCGCCCGCCGCCCCCCCCCCCAGCACACCCCGCTCCGCCGTGCGGGCTGTCCTGTCACACTCAGTGCCCCGCGCCCGCCGCCCCCCCCCCCAGCACACCCCGCTCCGCCGTGCGGGCTGTCCTGTCACACTCAGTGCCCCGCGCCCGCCGCCCCCCCCCCCCAGCACACCCCGCTCCGCCGTGCGGGCTGTCCTGTCACACTCACTGCCCCGCGCCCGCCGCCCCCCCCCCAGCACACCCCGCTCCGCCGTGCGGGCTGCCCTGTCACACTCACTGCCCCGTGCCTGCTGCGTGCAGGCAGGGCTGAGCCCGCCCCATAGGGCACTGTGTGCGCCCGCCAACGCCTCGCGCTGGGGGTGGCAGGAAACGGGGGGGGGGGGAGCCGGCAGGCGGCACAGGTGTCGCTCTGTGCGTCAGCAAGAGGCGTTTTCTCACACCGGGGGGGCTTCAGTCTGGTGTGGGCCGATGCCAGCCCAGCAGGGGCCTGACTGCACTAGTTCGGGGAGATGGCTGTGCCCGGGCACGGGGGCCGGCGATGGCTGGGCGGGGGGAACGTGGGGCCGGGCGCGGGTGCGGGGGCTGGCGATGGCTGGGCGGGGGGAACGTGGGGCCGTGCCCGGGTGTGGGGGCCGGCGATGGCTGGGCGGGGGGAACGTGGGGCCGGGCGCGGGGGCCGGCGATGGCTGGGCAGGGGGAACGTGGGGCCGTGCCCGGGCGCGGGGGCCGGCGATGGCTGGGCGGGGGGAACGTGGGGCCAGGCGCGGGTGCGGGGGCTGGCGATGGCTGGGCGGGGGGAACGTGGGGCCGTGCCAGGGGGCCGGCGATGGCTGGGCGGGGGGAACGTGGGGCCAGGCGCGGGTGCGGGGGCTGGCGATGGCTGAGCGGGGGGAACGTGGGGCCGTGCCCGGGTGTGGGGGCCGGCGATGGCTGGGCGGGGGGAACGTGGGGCCAGGCGCGGGTGCGGGGGCTGGCAATGGCTGGGCGGGGGGAACGTGGGGCCGGGCGAGGGGGCCGGCGATGGCTGGGCGGGGGGAACATGGGGCCGTGCCCAGGTGTGGGGGCCGGCGATGGCTGGGCGGGGGGAACATGGGGCCGTGCCCAGGTGTGGGGGCCGGCGATGGCTGGGCGGGGGGAACGTGGGGCCGGGCGCGGGTGCGGGGGCTGGCGATGGCTGGGCGGGGGGAACGTGGGGCCGGGCGAGGGGGCCGGCGATGGCTGGGCGGGGGGAACGTGGGGCCGGGCGAGGGGGCCGGCGATGGCTGGGCGGGGGGAACGTGGGGCCGGGCGAGGGGGCCGGCGATGGCTGGGCGGGGGGAACGTGGGGCTGGGCGCGGGTCTGGGGGCCGGCGATGGCTGGGCGGGGGGAACGTGGGGCTGGGCGCAGGTCTGGGGGCCGGCGATGGCTGGGCGGGGGGAACATGGGGCCATGCCCGGGTCTGGGGGCCGGCGATGGCTGGGCGGGGGGAACGTGGGGCCGGGCGCGGGTCTGGGGGCCGGCGATGGCTGGGCGGGGGGAACATGGGGCCATGCCCGGGTCTGGGGGCCGGCGATGGCTGGGCGGGGGGAACGTGGGGCTGGGCGCAGGTCTGGGGGCCGGCGATGGCTGGGCGGGGGGAACATGGGGCCATGCCCGGGTCTGGGGGCCGGCGATGGCTGGGCGGGGGGAACGTGGGGCCAGGCGCGGGTGCGGGGGCCGGCGATGGCTGGGCGGGGGGAACGTGGGGCCAGGCGCGGGTGCGGGGGCTGGCGATGGCTGGGCGGGGGGAACGTGGGGCCAGGCGCGGGTGCGGGGGCCGGCGATGGCTGGGCGGGGGGAACGTGGGGCTGTGCCCGGGTGCGGGGGCTGGCGATGGCTGGGCGGGGGGAACGTGGGGCCAGGCGCGGGTGCGGGGACCGGCGATGGCTGGGCGGGGGGAACGTGGGGCCAGGCCCGGGTGCGGGGGCTGGCGATGGCTGGGCGGGGGGAACGTGGGGCTGGGCGCGGGTGCGGGGGCTGGCGATGGCTGGGCGGGGGGAACGTGGGGCCGGGCGAGGGGGCCGGCGATGGCTGGGCGGGGGGAACGTGGGGCTGGGCGCGGGTCTGGGGGCCGGCGATGGCTGGGCGGGGGGAACGTGGGGCCAGGCCCGGGTGCGGGGGCTGGCGATGGCTGGGCGGGGGGAACGTGGGGCCAGGCCCGGGTGCGGGGGCTGGCGATGGCTGGGCGGGGGGAACGTGGGGCCGGGCGAGGGGGCCGGCGATGGCTGGGCGGGGGGAACGTGGGGCCGTGCCCGGGTGTGGGGGCTGGCGATGGCTGGGCGGGGGGAACGTGGGGCTGTGCCCGGGTGCGGGGGCTGGCGATGGCTGGGCGGGGGGAACGTGGGGCCAGGCGCGGGTGCGGGGGCCGGCGATGGCTGGGCGGGGGGAACGTGGGGCCAGGCGCGGGTGCGGGGGCCGGCGATGGCTGGGCGGGGGGAACGTGGGGCTGTGCCCGGGTGCGGGGGCCGGCGATGGCTGGGCGGGGGGAACGTGGGGCTGTGCCCGGGTGCGGGGGCTGGCGATGGCTGGGCGGGGGGAACGTGGGGCCAGGCGCGGGTGCGGGGGCCGGCGATGGCTGGGCGGGGGGAACGTGGGGCCAGGCCCGGGTGCGGGGGCTGGCGATGGCTGGGCGGGGGGAACGTGGGGCTGGGCGCGGGTGCGGGGGCTGGCGATGGCTGGGCGGGGGGAACGTGGGGCCGGGCGAGGGGGCCGGCGATGGCTGGGCGGGGGGAACGTGGGGCCAGGCGCGGGTGCGGGGGCTGGCGATGGCTGGGCGGGGGGAACGTGGGGCCAGGCCCGGGTGCGGGGGCTGGCGATGGCTGGGCGGGGGGAACGTGGGGCTGGGCGCGGGTGCGGGGGCTGGCGATGGCTGGGCGGGGGGAACGTGGGGCCGGGCGAGGGGGCCGGCGATGGCTGGGCGGGGGGAACGTGGGGCCGGGCGCGGGTGTGGGGGCCGGCGATGGCTGGGCGGGGGGAACATGGGGCTGGGCGCGGGTGCGGGGGCCGGCGATGGCTGGGGATGATCCTGTGCTGGGTCCCTGGGACCCAATAACCCTGGTCCGGCTGAGCATCCCGTCTGGCTGCAGGTGGGGGAGGAGGGTTGGGGACCCCCTGACACGTGGCGAATCCCTTCCCTTCCCTTCCTGGGGGCTGGGGCCACCTTCCCAGAGAGCCCCGGGCTGGGGCCAGCTCTGCAGGGGGCCCCGCTCGGCTGTGGGGCAGTGGCAGGGCTGGGTTGGCCCCGGCGTCCCTTGTCCTCAACAGGCCACGGCCCCCTAGCGCTGGGCCAGCACGGAGCCAGGGCGGTGGGTGTCCAAGCTGCAAGGCAGGCCCTGGCCAGGCGGCCGGAGGGCTGAAGGGGGACGGGGGCGGAACGGGAGGAGATGGGGCAGGCCGGGGCTGGCAGGCAGCAGCAGGTTACACCCCACAGAGTCTGCCTGGCCCTGTCCCGACTGACGCACACACCCCGACCAGACCCACCCTGGAAGCCTGGTGCAGTGGGAAAAGTGGGGGGCAGCCAGGCCCCATCTCCGCCAGCTCGTTACAGCCCTGCCACCTTGACACGGACACACACAGACGCACATACACACACACAGACACAGGCATGCCCGCATGCACAGACGCACGCGCACACACACAGACAGATGCACAGACACACACACACTGAGATGCACGCGCACACACAGAAAGATACACAGACAGACGCGCACACACACAGACACTGAGATGCATGCACACACACAGGCGCGCGCACACAGAGACACAGACACACACTGATGCGCGCGCACACACAAAGACACGCACACACATACACAGACACAGACACACAGAGAGAGATGCGCGCACGCACACACATACACACACAGAGATGCGTGCACACACACAGAGACGCGCGCGCACACAGACGCGCACACACAGACACACACACACACAGATGCGCGCGCACACACACAAAGACACATACATACAGAGATGTGCGCACACACAGACCCACACACACAGAGATGCGCGCACACACACAAAGATGCACAGACACACACATACACACACAGACACACGCGCGCACACACAAAGACATGCACAGACACACACATACACACACACAGAGATGCGCCCACACACACACAGACACACGCACAGACACACACACACAGAGATGCGCCCACACACACACAGACACACGCACAGACACACACACACACACAGATGCGCGCACACAGACACACGCACAGATACACATACACAGAGATGCGCGCACACACACAAAGACACGCACAGCCAGACACACACACACACACACAGATGTGCGCACACACGCATAGACACACACATACACACACACAGAGATGCGCGCACACACAGACACACTCACTGACACACACATACACATGGGCGCGCACAAAGACGCACGCACAGACACACACACACGGAGATGCGCGTGCACACAGACACATACACAGACACACAGATGCGCTCGCACACACACAGACACACACATATACACACACAGGGATGCGCACAGACACGCACAGACACACATACACACACACACACACTGAGATGCGCGCGCGCGCACACAGACACACACACACAGACACACACACTGAGATGCGCGCGCACACACAGACACACACACTGAGATGCGCGCACACAGACACAGACACACTGAGATGCGCGCACACACACAGACATACGCACAGACACACACATACACACACACAGAGATGCGCGCACACGCACAGACACACACACACAGAGATGCGCGCACACACACAGACGCACATACACACACACAGAGATGCGCGCACACACAGACGCACATACACACACAGAGATGCGCGTGCACACACACAGACGCACATACACACACAGAGATGCGCGTGCACACACAGACACACGCACAGACACACACATACACACACACAGAGATGCGCCCACACACACACAGACACACACACTGAGATGCACGCGCACACACACAGATACACACACACACACAGAGATGCGTGCGCATACACAAAGACACACACACATACACACACACACACACTGAGATGCGCGCACACACAGATGCACACACAGACACACATACAGAGATGCGCGCACACACAAAGGCACGCACAGACACACACATACACACACACAGATGCGTGCGCATACACAGACACACATATACACACACAACACACACACAGAGATGCGCGCACACACAAAGGCATGCACAGACACACACATACACACACACAGATGCGTGCGCATACACAGACACACATATACACACGCACACACAGAGATGCGCGCACACAGACAGACACATACACACACACACAGAGATGCACGCACACACAAAGACGCACACAGACACACATACACAGAGATGCACGCACACACAAAGACGCACACAGACACACACATACACACACTGAGATGCGCGCGCAGACACACACACACACCCACTGAGATGCGCGCGCAGACACACACACACACACACTGAGATGCGCACACACACAAAGGCATGCACAGACACATACACACACTGAGATGCGCGCGCAGACACACACACACACACACTGAGATGCGCACACACACAAAGGCATGCACAGACACACACACACACTGAGATGCGCGCGCGCACAGACACACACACACACACTGAGATGCACGCGCGCACAGACACACACAGACACACACACTGAGATGCGCGCACAGACACACACAGACACAGACACTGAGATGCGCGCGCGCGCGCACACACACACACACACACTGAGATGCGCGCACACACAGACACACACACACACACTGAGATGCGCGCACACACAGACACACACACACACACTGAGATGCGCGCACACACAGACACACCCCCCAACCCCCCACGCAGAGGACCTAGCGGGTGCGCGGTTCCCTTTCGCTTTCGCTGCCTGGCGAGGACGCGGACGGACGCGGGGCTGCAGCCGCGACGCGCACCCGCCTCCTGGGCACCGACCGCCGCGGGCCTTGGCCCTGCGCTCCCGGTAAGTGCGGGCCGCGCGGGGTCCACGGGAGACCCAGCCCCCGGGTGCGGGCCGCGGGGTCCGGCTGGCTGACGCGGGCTTGGCCCGAAAGCGGCCCCTGGCTGCCCGGGCTCGGCGGCTGCATCCCGGCTGCCTGGCCGGGCGGGGGCCGGGCGGGGGCGGGGAGCAGGCGGGACCCAGGTCTCAGGGCGGGCGGGGCCGGGCGGGGAAGAGGAGCGGGGGGGCCGGGCGGGGGGGGGGGAGCAGGCGGGACCCAGGTCTCAGGGCGGGCGGGGGCCGGGCGGGGGAGAGGAGCGGGGGGGCCGCGCGGGGGAGGGGAGCTGGGGGCCGGGCGGGGGCCGGGCGGGGGCGGGGAGCAGGCGGGACCCAGGTCTCAGGGCGGGCGGGACCGGGCGAGCAGCGACTCGGCTCCCCCCGCGGCGCAAGGCGGGGCCGGTGCTGCCCGAGGGCCGCTGGGGGCAGGGCGCGGCCGGGCGGGAAGCGGGGGCGTTACTCATCAGCTGGGGGCAGGGCACGGCCGGGCGGGAAGCGGGGGCGTTACTCATCAGCTGGAGGCAGGGCCACAGTAAAACTGGCCCCGAGCGCCTGCCCCGGCCCTGGCCGAGCTGGGAGAGCGAGGGGCCCGCGGAGGCGAAGGGTCGGGCACAGGCACCGCGCTCTGCCCCCGGCAGCCTCCAGCCGCTCCTGCGAGGCCGCCCGCAGCCCCGTGCCCGCTGGGAAGGCACCGGCTGCACAAGGGAGCAGGGGCCTCGGGGTCCCTTCCCATGAGCTGCCCTGCGCGTGGCGGCCCCGCACCCAGGGCGGCAGGTCTCTGCTCCGGGCCTGCTGCGCCCTGGCTGCGCGGGGCTAATCGCGCAGAACCAGCGTGCCTGGGAGCTCATTTGCGTGTTCTTGCGCACGACTGGGCGATGGAGATGTAGCCTTAGTGGGGGGGGGGGGGCTATAGCCTTAGTGGGGGGGGCTGTAGCCTTAGTGGGGGGAGGCGGGGGGGCTGTAGCATTAACCTGGAGGCTTTGGCGGCTGGTTAATCGACTGCGCTGCGGCGGCCCTAGTTCCCTTCTCTGGCCGCTGGGCAGGGAGCCTGGGTTGCCCCACTAGCCCTGGGACGCAGCTGCCCCGTGACCAGGGCTGGATTACCCAAGAGGCAGACTAAGCACTTGCTTAGGGCACCAGCAAAGCAGGGGCACCAAAAAATAAATAAATATTTGACAGTCTAGTATTCTTTGTATTTTGAATTACGTATTCATAGACTCATAGACTTTAAGGTCAGAAGGGACCATTATGATCATCTAGTCTGACCCCCTGCACAGTGCAGGCCACAGAATCTCACCCACCCCTCCTAGAATAATCCTCTCACCTAGATCTCAGATATTGAAGCCTTCAAATACTTTGAAGGCCCCAAGATGCAGAGAATCCTCCAGCTGTGATCTGCGCCCCATGCTACAGAGGAAGATGAAAAACCTCCAGGGTCTCTGCCAATCTACCCTGGAGGAAAATTCCTTCCTGACCCCAAATATGGCGATCAGCTAAACCCTGAGCATGTGGGCAAGACTCACCAGCCAGACACCCAGAAAGTTCCCTATAGTAACTCCTATCATCCCTCCATTGACCTATTTCCCACTGATAGTGAATGGTCAATTAGCTACCAAGATCCTGTTATCTCATCAAACCATCCCCTTATCATCGAATCATAGAACTGGAAGAGACCCCAGAAGGTCAAGTCCAGCCCCCTGCTCTAGGCAGGACCAATCCCAACTAAATCAACCCGGCCAGGGCTTTGTCAAGCCGAGACTTAAACACCTCTAGGGATGGAGACTCCACTACTTCCCTAGGTAACCCATTCCAGTGCTTCACCACCCGCCTAGGGAAAGAGTTTTTCCTAATCTCCAACCTGGACCTCTCCCACCACAACTTGAGCCCATTGCTCCTTGTTCTGCATCTGTCACCACTGAGAACAGCCTCTCTCCAGCCTCTTTGGAACCCCCCTGCAGGAAGTTGCAGGCTGCTCTCAAATCCCCCCTCACTCTTCACTTCTGCAGACTAAACAGACCCAAGTCCCTCAGCCTCTCCTCATAAATCATATGCTCCAGCCCCCTAATCATTTTGGTCGCCCTCCACTGGACCCTCTCCAATGCGTCCACGTCCTTTCTGTAGTGGGGGGCCCAGAACTGGACACAATACTCCAGATGTGGCCTCACCAAAGCCGAATAAAGGGGAATGATGACATCTCTGGATCTGCTGGCAATGCTCCTCTTAATGCAACCTAATATGCCATTAGCCTTCTTGGCTACAAGGGCCCCTGTTGACTCATCTCCAGCTTCTCATCCACTGTAACCCCCAGGGCCTTTTCTGCAGAACTGCTACTTAACTGGCTGGTCCCCAGCCTGTACCAATGCTTGGGATTCTTCCGTCCCAAGTGCAGGACTCTACACTTGTCTTTGTTGAATCTCATGAGATTTCTAGTGGCCCAATCCTCCAATTTGTCTAGGTCACTCTGGACACTATCTCTGGCCTTAAGCGTATCTACCTCTCCCCCCAGCTTAGTGTCATATGGGGGGGCCCTAATCTTTTCAGTGCTTAGTGCCTCGAAAGGTCTTAATCTGGCCCTGTCCATGCCCCTGCCCCCCAGGCGTGAGGCAGGGGGTGGGGTGACTAGCAGGCTCCTGGGGAGAGGTGAGGTGGGGGTGAAGAGATGACAGAGCTGGGGGGGCGTGTTTGCCAGGCATCAGTAATGGGGGGGCAGTGCGGGTAGCTGGCAGGGCTGGGGAGGTTGCCGGGTGTCAGTGATGGGGGGCAGTGCCGCTGGGGGGCAAGACTGGGGGCGGTGCCACTGGGGGGGCAGGGCTGGGGGCAGTGCAGGGAGGACGGTGCCTCTGGGGGGCAGGGCTGGGGGCGGGCAGTATGGGGGGGCAGTGCAGGGAGTACGGTGCCTCTGGGGGGCAGGGCTGGGGGCGGTGCCTCTGGGGGGCAGAGTTGGGGGCGGGCAGTGCCACTGGGGGGCAGGGCTGGGGGTGGGCAGTATGGGGGGGCAGTGCAGGGGGGACGGTGCCTCTGGGGGCCAGGGCTGGGGGCGGTGTGGGGGGCGGTGCCTCTGGGGGGCAGGGCTGGGGGCGGTGCCCCTAGCTGGCAGCGGGAGCCTGAGGCGCATCCGAGTGACTCGCTTTGGCCCTGGGCTGCTGCTGCGCCCCCCGGCGCCATGGGAAGCGCTGGCGCAGCGTCAAGGCCCCGGCTCTACCCGTGCTCTGTGCTCTGTCCTAGGGCCCCGGGCCGCCATGGCCCCGTACCGCATCCGGCCGTACGAGGACAGCGACTACGCGGCCGTGCGCACCCTGTTCACCCGCGGCATGAGGGAGCACGCTCCCACCAGCTACCGCCACCTGCTGAACAGCCCCCCGGCTCAGCTGTTCTTCCTGGGCCTCTTCCTGGCTGTGCTGGCGGCCTCCGGCTCCCTGCTGCTGGCCCTGGGGGCGCTGCTGCTGGCCCTGGCCGGGAGCTGGTGGCACCTCCACTCCCTCTGGGCCCAGTATGTCCAGCAGTCCCTGGCCAGCGACCTGCTGGACATCCGGAGGACCTACCTGGAGGCCGTGGACTCCTGCCTGTGGGTGGCGGAGGCTGACGGGACGGTGCTGGGCATGGTGGCCGCTGTCCCGCTGGAGAAGCCCAGCGAAGGGGGGACGGCGCTGGAGCTGAAGCGCATGTCGGTGGGGCAGGAGCACCGGGGCCGGGGCATCGCCAGGGCGCTCTGCGGCACGGTCCTGCGCTTTGCCCGGGAGCGCGGCTACGGCGCCGTGGTGCTCAGCACCTCCCTGGCCCAGCGCGCGGCCCAGCATCTGTACGAGAGCGTGGGCTTCCGGAAGCAGTCCGAGTACTTCCCATCCCGCCTGGCCCAGCTGCTGCGCTTCCCCGTCTTCTGCTACCGCTTTGAGCTGCCAGACTCTGACTGAGGCAGGGTCGCGCCGGGCGCTTTGCCCGGGGCCTCGCTGCTGGTTTTGTCCCTTTGAGCCCCCTTCTCACTGAGGAATAAAGGGAGCAGAGAAGGCTGGTGTGTGACGCTGTCCTTGAGCGGCCCCGTTACCCACCCGTCCCCTGGACCTGCTGGGGCTGAACTGCCCCCCGGGAGCTCAGCTGCTCTGGACCAGACTCGCCTGCACTCGCGCAGCAGTTCCAACGGAGGCCTGATCTCACACAGATCAGGCAGTCCTGGCAAGGAAACCTCCATTTGCAGTTTCACCCACTGAACTTTGACAGGTTCACATCTCCTGGCAGCCACTAAAATGGCCAGGCCTTGGCTCTTGGCCCTCACGAGCGTCAAGCAGCAGAGAGTTCCACAGGTAGGCTGCATGTTGCTTCCTGCGCTGGGTTTCCAGTGTCCCACCTTTCCATGGTGGCATGTTCTGGGACGGGGGGACAGACGTGCTTGGCTTTCTTTGGCCTCTCCGCCTGAGCCACAGCCCAGGGCACATGGTAGGGTGAGAGCGCCTCCCATGGCGGCAGCGCAGTGCGGTCCGAGGGCCGTGTCCCCGGCACTAAGGGCGTGGCCACACGGCGGCTGGTCCCACGCCCGTGTCAGGGACCTGCCAGCTCAGACTGGACCTAGGAGGCGCCAGTGCACGGGGCCCTTGGCCGGGTACCTTGCCATTGCCGGCAGCTTCCTGCTGCCCAGAGCGGGTGAGCAGGCCCTGCCGCAGGCCACAGAGCAGTGCCTGGCTTCAACCCTGCCCTGGTGAGGCAGCTGGGACACTGGCTCCAGCCAGGCGCCACTCCCTGCTCTGCCACAGCCTGCCTGGGAGGCCCTGGGCCACTCACTTAGCCTGGTTGTACCTCAGGCCCTGCCCCCAGCAGAGAGCAGCCACATTAAAAGGTGGGAGGTGCCAGGGTGAGGGGACCCAGCAAAGGCTCCTGCAGAGACGCCCCGACCCTCGTGGGGGAGGGGTGGGGGGGAGTCGGTTCTGCCCACCCAGGGGCTGCCAAGTGCGGGGCGGGGGGGGGGGGGCAGCTGTGTTCAAACACCCACCTGGTGCCACAAGGGCCCAGGCTGGGATGGGGGCGGGGCAGCTGCACAAGCTTCCCTGTTTGCCCCTGCTGTCGAGCTCCCCCCCCCCCCCAGACGTGGCAGCGCTGCCCCTTGACGCTCCTGCCTGTAGCCGGCCCCCCGCTTTCCGCGCCGGGCGGGGACTGCAGCTCTCGGTGCGTGGCCTGCCCCAGGGTCGGCGCCGCCCAACCTCCCACGTGGGGCCGAGCCGCCTGTCCCCACCCACCCCAGCAACCCCGAGAAGCGGTGGGCACCGCGTCACACCCCTGCATGCTTCATCACACCCCTGCACCGCGTCACACCCCTTCCACTGCGTCACATACCCCCATACCGTGTCACACCCCTGCACCGCGTCACCCCTGCATGCTTCATCACAACCTTGCACCGCGTCACACCCCTTCCACTGCGTCACACCCCTGCATGCTTCATCACACCCTTGCACCGCGTCACACCCCTTCCACTGCGTCACATACCCCCATACCTTGTCACACCCCTGCACTGCATCACATACCCCCATACTGTGTCACACCCTTGCACTCCACCACATACCCCCATACCGTGTCACACCCTTGCATCGCGTCACACCCCTTGCACCGCACCACATACCGCCATACCGCGTCACACCCCTTCCACTGCACCACATACCCCCATACCATGTCACACCCTTACACCGCGTCACACCCCTTGCACTGCACCACATACCCCCATACCGTGTCACACCCCTGCACTGCACCACATACCCCCATACCGTGTCACACCCTTGCACTGCACCACATACCCCCATACTGTGTCACACCCTTGCACTGCGTCACACCCCTTGCACCGCACCACATACCCCCATACCGTGTCACATCCTTGCATCGCATCACACCTCTTGCACCGCACCACATACCTCCATACCGTGTCACACTCCTGCACTGCGTCACATACCCCCATACTGTGTCACACCCTTACACCGTGTCACACCCCTTGCACTGCACCACATACCCCCATACTGCGTCACACCCCTTGCACTGCACCACATACCCCCATACCGTGTCACACCCCTGCACTGCGTCACATACCTCCATACCGCGTCACACCCCTTCCACTGCACCACATACCCCCATACCGTGTCACACCCCTGCACTGCGTCACATACCCCCATACTGTGTCACACCCTTGCACTGCGTCACACCCCCTCCACTGCACCACATACCCCCATACTGCGTCACACCCCTTGCACTGCACCACATACCCCCATACCGTGTCACACCCTTGCATCGCGTCACACCCCTTGCACCGCACCACATGCCCCCATACCGTGTCACACCCCTGCACTGCATCACATACCCGCATACCGTGTCACACCCCTTGCACCGCACCGCATACCGTGTCACACCCCTGCACTGCATCACATACCCCCATACCGTGTCACACCCCTTCCACTGCACCACATACCCCCATACCATGTCACACCCTTACACCGCGTCACACCCCTTGCACCGCGTCACACCCCTTGCACTGCACCACATACCCCCATACCATGTCACACCCCTTGCACTGCACCACATACCCCCATACCGTGTCACACCCCTGCACTGCGTCACATACCCCCATACCGTGTCACCCCCTTGCACCGCACCACATACCCCCATACCGTGTCACACCCTTGCACCGCGTCACATACCCCCATACCGTGTCACACCCTTGCACCGCGTCACATACCCCCATCCCGTGTCACACCCTTGCACTGCACCACATACCCCCATACCGTGTCACACCCTTGCACTGCACCACATACCCCCATACCGCGTCACACCCTTACACCGTGTCACACCCCTGCACTGCACCACATAACCCCCATCCCGTGTCACACCCTTGCACCGCGTCACATACCCCCATCCCGTGTCACACCCTTGCACCGCGTCACATACCCCCATCCCGTGTCACACCCTTGCACTGCGTCACATACCCCCATCCTGTGTCACACCCTTGCACTGCGTCACACTCCCACACACTGTGCTGCAACACACACACACTGCAGGAGCCTGCGGAACTCACCGCCACCAAGCCAAACTCCCTCGCTAGTGCCTGATGCTGGACTTGCCCCCCCAGCCTGAGGTAGCCACTGGGCAGGGGGAAGAGCTCGGCCGGAGTCGCTTACAGCTTTTCCCAGGGGGTGGGGGCAGAGAACTCGAAGCTCCCCCCAGGCCCTAGAGTGCCCAAAAAGGAGCCACCCTGGTGCCCGATTCTTCACGTGCCCCAGCAAGTGCAGGGCCGGGGCCTGGAGGAGCCAAGGGGGCCAGGCTGCCCCATCCCACATGCCCACCCACAGCCAGCACGATGACACCCCTCCATAGCCCTGCTACCCCCCAGCCCTGCACAACGCCACCCCGTCAGCCTCACCCACCTCTCCCTCGCAGCCTCACCACCCCCCCCAGCTCAGCACGCCACCCCGTCAGCCTCACCCACCTCTCCCTCGCAGCCTTGCCACCCCCCAGCTCTGCACGACACCCCGTCAGCCTCACCCACCTCTCCCTCGCAGCCTCGCCACCCCCCCAGCTCTGCACGCCACCCCGTCAGCCTCACCCACCTCTCCCTCGCAGCCTCGCCACCCCCCAGCTCTGCACGCCACCCCGTCAGCCTCACCCACCTCTCCCTCGCAGCCTCGCCACCCCCCAGCTCTGCACGCCACCCCGTCAGCCTCACCCACCTCTCCCTCGCAGCCTCGCCACCCCCCAGCTCTGCACGCCACCCCGTCAGCCTCACCCACCTCTCCCTCGCAGCCTCGCCACCCCCCAGCTCTGCACGCCACCCCGTCGGCCTCACCCACCTCTCCCTCGCAGCCTCGCCACCCCCCAGCTCTGCACGCCACCCCGTCGGCCTCACCCACCTCTCCCTCGCAGCCTCGCCACCCCCCAGCTCTGCACGCCACCCCGTCAGCCTCACCCACCTCTCCCTCGCAGCCTCGCCACCCCCCCAGCTCTGCACGCCACCCCGTCAGCCTCACCCACCTCTCCCTCGCAGCCTCGCCACCCCCCAGCTCTGCACGCCACCCCGTCAGCCTCACCCACCTCTCCCTCGCAGCCTCGCCACCCCCCCAGCTCTGCACGCCACCCCGTCAGCCTCACCCACCTCTCCCTCGCAGCCTCGCCACCCCCCAGCTCTGCACGCCACCCCGTCAGCCTCACCCACCTCTCCCTCGCAGCCTCGCCACCCCCCAGCTCTGCACGCCACCCCGTCAGCCTCACCCACCTCTCCCTCGCAGCCTCGCCACCCCCCAGCTCTGCACGCCACCCCGTCAGCCTCACCCACCTCTCCCTCGCAGCCTCGCCACCCCCCAGCTCTGCACGCCACCCCGTCAGCCTCACCCACCTCTCCCTCGCAGCCTCGCCACCCCCCCAGCTCTGCACGCCACCCCGTCAGCCTCACCCACCTCTCCCTCGCAGCCTCGCCACCCCCCAGCTCTGCACGCCACCCCGTCAGCCTCACCCACCTCTCCCTCGCAGCCTCGCCACCCCCCCAGCTCTGCACGACACCCCGTCAGCCTCACCCACCTCTCCCTCGCAGCCTCGCCACCCCCCAGCTCTGCACGCCACCCCGTCAGCCTCACCCACCTCTCCCTCGCAGCCTCGCCACCCCCCAGCTCTGCACGCCACCCCGTCAGCCTCACCCACCTCTCCCTCGCAGCCTCGCCACCCCCCCAGCTCTGCACGCCACCCCGTCAGCCTCACCCACCTCTCCCTCGCAGCCTCGCCACCCCCCCAGCTCTGCACGCCACCCCGTCAGCCTCACCCACCTCTCCCTCGCAGCCTCGCCACCCCCCAGCTCTGCACGCCACCCCGTCAGCCTCACCCACCTCTCCCTTGCAGCCTCACCACCCCCCAGCTCTGCACGACACCCTCCCCCACAGCCTCGCACAGTACCACCGTGCCCCCACACTACCCCCAGCTCCGCACACCGCCCCCCCCCAGTGCACTGGCCGCTTGGCGCACTTCCTGCCCGTGGTCTGCTCCACAGCAGGGAAAGGGCCTTGTGACAATGGTGGGGGTAGGGAGGGGCGCTTTGCTCACAGCCCACGGCAGCTATGGGGCAGAGCTGGGTCCAGCCCCACCCCCGGTCCCGGGGAGGCTGAAGAGCTACAGCAGCCCTGCGGGGAGCCGGCCCGAGCAAAGGGCCACTCCGCCTCCGTCGGGCACAACCAGCCCCCCACGGCCTCGGCTGGGTCTGGCCCCGGCCCCGTCAGCCCCCGGCCCGGCCTGCTGCCCAGGAGGCAGGCGCCACCAGCAGCCCCCCGGCAGAAAGGGCAGCAGGACACAGTCTCCCCTCGTTCACAGCTTTATTATTTACAGTGTCGAACAGCAGCTCCTGCTCCGCGCCGGCGGGCGGACGCCCCCAGGGACTCAGCTCCGGCGACCGCAGGCCTGGGGCCGCGAGCCGGGTGAGACTGGAGGTTACGTGCCCGGAGCTCCCCGGCTGGCGTAAAACACCCCCCGCCCCCAGGACCGCGGCAGCCGGGCCCCGAGCCTCCGAGGAGCCAGCCCTGTGATGAGCAGGGGAGGCCCCGGCCAGCCCAGCGGGGCAAGTCCCCCCCCGTCACCCCCGGGCCCGAGGGGACGGCCACTCTCTGAGCTCGGCCCCGGCCCCACTGCCATGGCGTCCCTGCAGCCCACGCTGGGCCGGGGCTTCCCACCGAGCGAGGGCCCGATCCCGCCCAGCGCCTGCAGCCCCCCTGGGGCAAGGCCTGGCAGGGGGCCCCCACTTAAAATATGCTCCCCCCCCATTAGCCCCATGCAGGGCTGGGACGGCCACCGGCTCAGGGCCCTGGCACCAGCCCAGCGGGCCAGGCAGACACGGTGCCCGAGGGAGGGACACGGCCCTTCCTCCTGCCAGCCCGCCCGCCCCTAAACCCACCCGTCACAGCTCAGCCCCCGTCGCTCCCGGCCGGGGGGCCCTGGGTCTCCTCTCCTGCGCCGTGGGTCCCTCAGTAGCAGCGGTGGTGGGGCCAGTGGTAGGGGGGCCCGGACCTCCAGCTCACAGGCTGCCGCCTCATCACGAAGCCCTGTGAGCGCCAGCCCCGGCCCCCCCTGGGCGGGCTCCCGTGCTGGGGCAGGAGGGCGGGGGGAGGGTCTCCCGAGAAGCCGGCGAAGGGCCCGGGGCCAGGCGGCGCGCCCCACTCCGCTGGGAAGCCAGGGCCGGCGTCTAGGAAGAGAAGGGGGAGACGCGTCAATCCGGGGGGGTTAATCTGCCAGTCCCCCAGCACAACAGGCACCTACACCAGGCACTCGGCCGCAGACCCTCACCCAGGGCAGGTCGGTGCCCCTGCTGCAGCCACGGGCCCGGCCACGCCGCGCCGGAGAGAGGCCGAGCGGATCCCTCCCGGCTGGCCTGCGGCGGGCTCGGGGCGTGCGCAGGAGGGATCGGACCTCGCCGGGAGGCAGGGCCCTGCGCTGAGCTAAGGCAAGGGGGGGCCTGGGGCCGGGGCCTTCCCCTGCAGCAAGGACGACTGGGGGCGGCAGAGGGGCTGCGTGGGGACTAAGCACCAGGCCGGCGGCCAACGGGCTGGACATGCCCCCCCACAGACCCATAGCAGGGCCACGGCGGAGCGAGCACACCCCAGAGTGCGGGGGTTACACTGGGCCCAGGCGGAGCCGAGCTCCTGTGCTTGTGAAGCGGGGCCAGGCGTGAAGGGAAGGGGAAGAGCAGGAACCGTGGATAGAGCAGCAGGCGGAGGAGCAGGGGGCAGATCCGTCTCTACACTGTGTCCTGCTCAGTCTAGCTTGAGGCCCGGCAGTTCGGCCAGTAGCTGGCCCGGAGCGGCTGGGCCCTAGGCCTGGCTCGCCTTGGTCTCCTCCCCGGGGTGGGGGGTGCGTCACCGCCGGCGCCTGGAGACAGAGCCCCGCTGTACCTCAGCCCTGGGCTCGGAGCCCGGCTGCATTTCCCACGTCCAGGGACTTCGAGCCCGTCCAGCGTAACCACGTTTTAAAATGGCTTTGGTCTCAGCACGCCCAGGGCCCTGCTATGGGCTGTGCAGCCTGCCCCGGGGCAAGAACCTTAGGGCCTGGGCTCGGTTCCACCGGCGAGCCTGCCCCCGCCATTGCCCCTCCTCAGAGCAGGCTCCGCAGGGAGCAGCAGGATCCCGCTGGTGGGAAGAGCGTCCATGCTCCAGACTCACTCACGTTTCTCCTGCCGCTCTCCATGCAGCCAGCTCTGGGGTGCAGCGTGGCAGCGCCCTGGAACGTGCGCACAAAGCTCAGGCCGGGGCGTGCCGTATCAGCACACAGCAGGGCAGGGCGCCGCGGGGGGGGGTGGAAGCTCAGGCCGGGGCGTGCCGTATCAGCACACAGCAGGGCAGGGCGCCGCGGGGGGGGGTGGAAGCTCAGGCCGGGGCGTGCCGTATCAGCACACAGCAGGGCAGGGCGCCGCGGGGGGGGGTGGAAGCTCAGGCTGGGGCGTGCCGTATCAGCACACAGCAGGGCAGGGCGCCGCGGGGGGGGGTGGAAGCTCAGGCCGGGGCGTGCCGTATCAGCACACAGCAGGGCAGGGCGCCGCGGGGGGGGGTGGAAGCTCAGGCTGGGGCGTGCCGTATCAGCACACAGCAGGGCAGGGCGCCGGGGCAGGGGGGAGGTGGAAGCTCAGGCCGGGGCGTGCCGTATCAGCACACAGCAGGGCAGGGCGCCGGGGGGGGGGGGAGCTCAGGCCGGGGCGTGCCGTATCAGCACACAGCAGGGCAGGGCGCCGGGGGGGGGGGGGGAGCTCAGGCCGGGGCGTGCCGTATCAGCACACAGCAGGGCAGGGCGCCGGGGGGGGGGGGGGGAGCTCAGGCCGGGGCGTGCCGTATCAGCACACAGCAGGGCAGGGCGCCGGGGGGGGGGGGTGGAAGCTCAGGCCGGGGCGTGCCGTATCAGCACACAGCAGGGCAGGGCGCCGGGGGGGGGTGGAAGCTCAGGCCGGGGCGTGCCGTATCAGCACACAGCAGGGCAGGGCGCCGGGGGGGGTGGGAGCTCAGGCCGGGGCGTGCCGTATCAGCACACAGCAGGGCAGGGCGCCGGGGGGGGGGGGTGGAAGCTCAGGCCGGGGCGTGCCGTATCAGCACACAGCAGGGCAGGGCGCCGGGGGGGGGGGTGGAAGCTCAGGCCGGGGCGTGCCGTATCAGCACACAGCAGGGCAGGGCGCCGCGGGGGGGGGTGGAAGCTCAGGCCGGGGCGTGCCGTATCAGCACACAGCAGGGCAGGGCGCCGCGGGGGGGGGTGGAAGCTCAGGCCGGGGCGTGCCGTATCAGCACACAGCAGGGCAGGGCGCCGGGGGGGGGGGGGGAGCTCAGGCCGGGGCGTGCCGTATCAGCACACAGCAGGGCAGGGCGCCGGGGGGGGGGGAGCTCAGGCCGGGGCGTGCCGTATCAGCACACAGCAGGGCAGGGCGCCGCGGGGGGGGGGAGCTCAGGCCGGGGCGTGCCGTATCAGCACACAGCAGGGCAGGGCGCCGGGGGGGGGTGGAAGCTCAGGCCGGGGCGTGCCGTATCAGCACACAGCAGGGCAGGGCGCCGGGGGGGGTGGAAGCTCAGGCCGGGGCGTGCCGTATCAGCACACAGCAGGGCAGGGCGCCGGGGGGGGGGGGAGCTCAGGCCGGGGCGTGCCGTATCAGCACACAGCAGGGCAGGGCGCCGGGGGGGGGTGGAAGCTCAGGCCGGGGCGTGCCGTATCAGCACACAGCAGGGCAGGGCGCCGGGGGGGGTGGAAGCTCAGGCCGGGGCGTGCCGTATCAGCACACAGCAGGGCAGGGCGCCGGGGGGGGGGGGAGCTCAGGCCGGGGCGTGCCGTATCAGCACACAGCAGGGCAGGGCGCCGGGGGGGGGGGGGTGGAAGCTCAGGCCGGGGCGTGCCGTATCAGCACACAGCAGGGCAGGGCGCCGGGGGGGGGTGGAAGCTCAGGCCGGGGCGTGCCGTATCAGCACACAGCAGGGCAGGGCGCCGGGGGGGGGGAGCTCAGGCCGGGGCGTGCCGTATCAGCACACAGCAGGGCAGGGCGCCGGGGGGGGGGGGGAGCTCAGGCCGGGGCGTGCCGTATCAGCACACAGCAGGGCAGGGCGCCGGGGGGGGGGGGGTGGAAGCTCAGGCCGGGGCGTGCCGCACCAGCACACAGCAGGGCAGGGCGCCGCGGGGGGGGGTGGAAGCTCAGGCCGGGGCGTGCCGTATCAGCACACAGCAGGGCAGGGCGCCGGGGGGGGTGGAAGCTCAGGCCGGGGCGTGCCGTATCAGCACACAGCAGGGCAGGGCGCCGGGGGGGGGGAGCTCAGGCCGGGGCGTGCCGTATCAGCACACAGCAGGGCAGGGCGCCGGGGCAGGGGGGGGGTGGAAGCTCAGGCCGGGGCGTGCCGTATCAGCACACAGCAGGGCAGGGCGCCGGGGGGGGGGGAGCTCAGGCCGGGGCGTGCCGTATCAGCACACAGCAGGGCAGGGCGCCGGGGCAGGGGGGGGGTGGAAGCTCAGGCCGGGGCGTGCCGTATCAGCACACAGCAGGGCAGGGCGCCGGGGGGGGGGTGGAAGCTCAGGCCGGGGCGTGCCGTATCAGCACACAGCAGGGCAGGGCGCCGGGGGGGGTGGAAGCTCAGGCCGGGGCGTGCCGTATCAGCACACAGCAGGGCAGGGCGCCGGGGGGGGGTGGAAGCTCAGGCCGGGGCGTGCCGTATCAGCACACAGCAGGGCAGGGCGCCGGGGGGGGTGGAAGCTCAGGCCGGGGCGTGCCGTATCAGCACACAGCAGGGCAGGGCGCCGGGGGTGGAAGCGAATGGGGCTTTACTCTACAGGAGCTGGGCCAGGAGCCCCGGACACTTCTGCGCGCGAGAGGGGGAGGCAGAGTCTGAGAGCCGAGCACTGGACCTGCCCCCGGCCCTTCCTCCCCCTGGGCTCTGGGGCAGGGGCCCAGGGGGGACAGGCTGGCCCCAGCAGCAGTTAGCGTCTCTGTCCAGGGTCAGTCTGCGAGCACCTCTCTAGTCATGGGCAGAGGGGGGAGGTAAGAGGCAGGCGGGGGGGGCAGTGGCTGACAGCTTGCTGGAACCACACCCACGGATGCCCCACGCCCAGCCTCTGGCCCTGCCCCCTTTGCAGCGCCCCAAAGGGTCAGTCTGAGCAGTGCCACTGGCCATGGGACGGGAACCGGCGGTTCATGGAAGAGCCGAGGAACCTCGTGAATTCCTGGCGGTTACTCGACTGGGGCCGGGCAGCCCCTCTGCACCCCGTGTCTGCAGGGGATCCCTCGGGGGCGGGGCCACAGCCAGCACGCTCCAGCCCCACGGCCACGGAGGCCCCTGCCACCTCCATCAAAGCAGCAGTGCGGGGGCCAGGCGGGAGCTGGTCTACGAGGGGAGCCAGTTTCAAAACAGCTGCCCTCACAGACGGCTGCCTGGCCCCACGCTGGTACCCCTGATACAGACACAGCAGCGCCAGGTGGCGGGGGGGGTCTGCGGGCCAGGCTGCTCCAGCACGTACTGGCAAGGGGGGGACGTGCGCGTAGGCTACAGCATTAACCGACAGGCTTTGCGTCTCGACCCCGCACTCACGTCGCTACTCCGCACTGAAACAGGCGAACCCGGCCCCCGGAGGCCACGAACGCAGAGTCTCTGCTCTGGCCGGGTCCAGCAGAGAGTTCGGATTCAAGCAACTCTCGAAAGCGCCGATTTCCGAGGAGGAGGAGGGAGAGCGAGATGCCCTCCCGCCAGCCAGTGCTACGGACGTGGGACTGGAGCAGGGCCGGACGATAGGTTTTAACAGGGCCGCTCCCAGATTTGGTAAGCGGCCAAGGGCCATGCGTCTGTGGAGGGGGCGCGGGGTCTGGGACGGCGGGTGGGGCGGACAAGGGAGCTTGGGGTATGGGACTGGGGTGCAGGAAGGAGTGTGCGGTCAGAGTGAGGGGGCTGGGATCTGGGACAGGGCTTTGGGGTCGGGGTCCAGGAGGGGTTGGGGGTGCAGGGCCGGATTCTGCCCTGGAGGGGTTGGGGGTGCACAACCGGATTCTGGCCTGGAGGGGGTGCAGGGCCTGGGAGTTGCGACCTGGAGGTGGGGAGGGTACAGTGGAGTCGATTAACCGATTAACCAATAAGCAAAAGCGTACAGGTTACTGCTATCGGCTACGCCATTTCCCTTCCTCCCGACCGGCACGGTGTTTAGCAGGCTGGCCAGCAGCCCGACTCAGTTCTGGCTCCTGCCTACCCCGCTGCGGCTCTGCGCTCACAGTGTGTTAGGGGCCAGGCGGACAGGCAGCCCGGCTCCGTTCCAGCTTGCGGGTCCAGGAACTCAGACCCCCCCCCACACTGCTGCCTCTATCAGAGGTACCAGCACAGGGCGACAAGCAGCCAGTCTGCAAGTGGTTTTTAAACTCCTGCCCGGCCCCCTGCGCTGCTGCCGGCCCCGCCCCCGGGGGCTCTAGAATAGTCGACTAACCAATAAGAATTCATCAGGTAACTCGGCTGGTCAGTTACCCGAGATTTCACATCCCTAGTGCAGGGGGTTTGGGTGGCCTGGGGCAGGTAGCTGGGGGGGGGGGGGTGCCAGAGGCAGGCTCGTGCTGGGAGGCGCTTACCTAGGCAGCTCCCAGCCAGCAGCCCTGCAGGAACCCGAGAGGCTCCCTGCCTGTCCCCTGCACTGGCTGCTCCAGGGGGCTCGGCTCCAGCACAGGGACGGGAAAGGGAGGGAGAAAAGAGGCTTCACTCTGCCCCTGCTGCCAGCAGAATTTTTCAGCTCCTATTGGCTGGACACTGGCCAATGGGAGCTGAGGGATTTTGCGAGGGGGCGGGGACAGTGCACAAAGTCTCCCCCTCCCTCCCCAGCATCCAGAGCAATCAGCAGCCAGCTGTTTAAAGCAGCCTGAGCTGCTGTGTAGCAGGGGTGCTGGCCAGGTGGCCGCAGGCCGGATCCAGGGGCTTGGAGGGCCACATCTGGCCTGCTAGTGCCTCTTGCCCTCCTGATTTAGACCCTCTCTAACCTCTGGAGCAGCCCTGCAGCCATTACGTACCTACCAGGGCCAGCCACTAAGCTCTTGCCAAGTCATGTCATGTGGCGGAGAGTTCCACAGGCCCATCGCGTTCCATTTTGTTACGCATGCCCCTGGCTCGAGGGCCTGGCTGCAGCAGGGCGTGAGGGAGCCAGGCTAGAGCCAGGAAGGTGGCGGAGGAGCAGGGCATAGAGGTGGCAGCAGTAGGAACGGAGAGGAAGGAGCGGGTTGTGCACAGATCAGAGAAGACAGGCCCAGTTGAGCAGCCACCTGCAGAGGAGGAGCAGAGAGAGGGGGGTCCGTGCAAGACCGGACAGAAACGCGGAGAGAAACAGAGGCAGGAAGTCGACAGCGCCAGCGGCCACCCCAAGTGAGAATCCCCCAGGGCCAGGAGCATGAGGGGGGGGCAGCAGGAGCGTGGACCTACCCTCCATGCTGAAGCTGGGGCAGTCCTCAAAGCTGATGTACCCGGAGAGGGGTGCCCCAGGCCCCGCCTGGTTGGGGAGGAAGGGGGAGTCTTCCTGGAAAACCGGGTCCTTGGAGGGGCAGCGGAAGTCGGAGGGGGGCGGCAGGCAGGCGCTGGGCCGGGGCGTCCAGGCCAGGCAGCTGCTGTCCCACGCGGGCCCTGCAGAGCCAGGAGTTACTGAGCACGGAGCCTGCCAGGACACGGCAGCGGGGCCGGGCGGCGCGTGTCACACGGGATCCACGTGGGTCAGCTCACCGCCCTCTGCTGCTGCACCCGCAGCTCAGCCACAGGGCCCCGCGCTGCCGCCCCCGGGGCTCCCTCCCATGCACCCGCCTGGGGGCGGGGCCTGTGGGGGCCACGCCCTCGCCAGCCACGCATTGGCCCTGGGCGCCCCCTGCTGGCTCTCGGCAGCAGCGACCCAACTGGAGCCATGGTGCAGCACCATGGAGCTGGGGGAGGAGGCTACTGCCAGCCACGCCCCCCTGCCGGGGGCTGCCCCCAAGTGGAAAGGGTCCCTTTCCCAGCCACCTCCCCCACACGGTCAGCCAACCCCCGCCCCACCCACCACCAGGAAGCTTACCCTGGGGGTGGAGCGGAGCAGCCTGAGGCCCCGGGCGTGGGGTGGCCTGTGAGCCCCACTCCAGGGAGTTTGCCCCAAAGCAACCTGAAGGAGGGGAAGAGGGAATCCATCAACAGCAGAGCCACCCCCCTCTGCCCATGTCCCGCCCACACACACACCGCCCGGTGGCATGGCTCCCCCGTGCCCCCCCCTGCAGCACACCCCGCCCACGTTCCCCTCCAGCACGCACCGCCCCATCCATGTCCCCCCCAGCACGCATCATCCCACCCAATCTCCCCCTCCATGGCATGGCCCCCCCCACATTCCCCCTGCAGCACACATCGCCCCATCTCCCCCCCATGTCATGGCCCCCCGCAGCACACTGCCCCGCCCACGTCTCCCCCCCACAGCATGCCCCGCCCCGCCCCCCCACATTCCTCCCCGCAGCACACTGCCCCGCCCACATCCCCCCCAGAGCACACACGTCACGCCCCGCCCAACCGAATCCACCCCCCCGCCTATGTCCCCCTCTGCAGCATGCACCGCCCTGCCCAATCTCCCCCTCCCCCCGGCATGGCCCCCCTCACAGTACGCACTGCCCCGCTCAACTTCCCCCCTCCCTCCCACAGCATGGCCCCCCCCCCACCGCAGCACACACCGCCCCACCCAATCCCCCCCCGCGGCATGCCCCTCTGCCCACATCATGCCCCACCTCCCAAGGCATGGCCCCCTGCCCACACCCTCCTGCAGCAGGCCCCCCCCGCCCAACCTCCCCCCCAGCGATTAGTCAGATCACAGCCGTTCAGCACCCCTAGCCAGCTCCCTGCCCCGCTCAGCCGCCGGTGGACGTTAGCCGGGCTCTGCCACAGCAGCTTCCCTGCGTTCAGCGACTCCCCTCTGGCCAGGGGCAAGCGCCACCCCCAGGGGACAAGCCCCGTCCAGTCCTGCGCGGTGCTCCCAGTGTGCCCATCACCCCTGGCGTCTGGGCACCACCAGCCCCTCCCGCTCACCGTCCCGGGGCCCCTTCTCCGGGACCTCCACGCCCCAGGCGTCGGCCACGTGGGCCAGCAGCAGGTGGCTGATCCTGCGGTGGGCGGCCTGGTCCCAGTGGATGCCGTCCTTGCTGCGGTGGCGGGCGGCGAAGCGGAACTGGTAGTGCAGGTCCAGCACGTCGAAGTGGTGGCTGCTGGCCAGCACCGCCCCGTAGAAGTTGCCTTCGATCACGTCCTGGCGCAGCTCCTGGCCTCGGTGCTGCAGCTGGAGGCAGAGACAGGGGCCGTGGGGCACATGGACTGGGTGGGGCACGCGCTGGTGACCAGACCTCACGAGGGCACCACGCTCGTGGCAGTGGTGCACGACGGCGTCTACCCCGGGGCATTCCTGGGGGTGCAGGGCTCCTCTGCCAATAGCCGCAGGCAAAGGCAGGGCCCACCAATGCCAGTTGACGTGCTAGGCCCCAGCTCAGGGCTAGCCCCCCCCCCCCCAACCTGCTGCAGAACAGGAGGGGCCAGGCCAGCTGGGGGCTTTCCCTGCCTGGGCGTTTCAGCGCCACCCCCTTGGGTCCTTGGTGCTCACCTGTCCGTGCAGGCTCAGGCTCGGGCATGCAGGGAGGGAAGCTGGTTTCACAGCAGGGCCAGGTAGCCAGTGACCAGGAGAATAGCAGCAGTTCCCATGACTTGATCACAGTTACAAGAGGCAGGCAGAATAATCCGGCCCTTGGTGGGGTCTCATAGGGCCAATGTCAGTGAAAACAATCACAAGACAAATCAACTGGGAGGAAGAATTTAAGCAGGAGAATGCGAATGATCACTGGGGGGGATTGTTTAAGGATTGGATGTCCCAAAAGCCAGACTGGAGGAAGAAGGCTGGTTTAAAAAAAACAAATGCACAATCTGCTTTAGAGTGGAAGTGAAGATGGCTAGAAAGCAACGTAAAAGATGGAAGATAGGGGAAATGAATAACAATGAATATAAATCAGATGACAAAAAAAAATGTAGAAAATTGATAAGGGAAGCCAAAGGACGCAATGAGAAATCTATGGGCAGCAGAGTTAAGAACAGTAAAAAGATTTTAAAATATATCAGGAACAAAAAGAATCTTAACAATGGCATTGGTGCATTATTAGATGGAAATGATACAATTATCAATAGTAATGCAGAGAAGATGAATATCTTCAATAATCATTTCTATCCTGTATGTAGGGAGAGGAAGGGAAGATGATCTGGTCTCATTATACAATGATAACACTTCTCACTCCACTATCGCTGGAGAATGTGAAACGGAAGCAAATAAAATTAGACATCTTGAAATCAGCAGCTCTGGAGAACTTGTGTTCAAGAGTTTTAAAGGAACCGGCTGGGGCACTTGCTGCACCATTAAATGTTGGATTATAATAAGTCTTGTAATACTGGGGACGTTGCAGAAGAAAAATAACATCTTGCTAATATTTTAAAAGGTTAAATACAATGACCCAGAGAATTCTGTGCCTGTCCGTCTGACCAACGCCAGGCAAGATACTGGAGCGTCCGTGTCAGATGAATGAATGAAACGGTGCATAATGCAGCTGAGCATAGTACACCACGTCCGCGTGACCAGTTCAGACACCACGCTTCATCGGTCAAGGCAACGGAACTGATGAACACAGGTTTGACGCCACACAAAATGGGCCACTTACTAAACAGGGCACAGGCTCCCCATGTGTGTGTTTCATGTGGCTACATTTCAAGGTGTATGTCTGGGATCAAAGTCCGCAGGCTGTAGTTACAGGGGGGGGGACCCTTCCCTGGAAGGCAGGGACCCTGAAAACCACCGGGGGATGTTGCGAAATTGGAGGGGTCAGAGAAGAGCCATGAGACGCAAAGGGCTAGAAACCTGCCCGAGAGCAACAGGGAAGGTAAACAGCCCCTGGAACCAGTCCCCAAGGCGGGGGGGCTCCCCAGCACAGGGTTTGGAAGTCAGGCCTGGCTGTTTCGCTGGCATGTGCTCGGGGAACGGGCGGGGGCCGGTCCCGGCTGGGCTGGCAGGTCAGACCAGGATCGGGACGGCCCCGGCTGGCCTGGAACCGAGCTGTTCCGTTAGAAATAAGACAGGAGTCGGATCACTCGGTTCCCTGCTCTGTTCGCGCCCCCGGGGGCCCCCGGCATTGGCTACTGGGCGGGATGGAGCTGGGGTCTGGCCCGGCCTGGCCGTGCTTATCCAGTGGGCACAGTCCGGCGACCGGCCGCGGGACAAGCTGCCAAGGGGGCGGCGGATTCTCCATCTCCCGACGTCGGCCCGCTCTGCCTGGCGACCCTGACACACGTGGCTGGGCTCAGCGCAGGGGAATTTCTCCAGGCTGGGCCAGGCCGGAGGCCATTCTAGAGGGTCCCACGTCCCAGGACCCCGGCTCGGGGACAGAGGAGGCGGCGGCTCCCCAGAGCGGATGAGGCCTGTTTCCATCCAGGCCTGTCGGGTCAGAGCAGAGGCCCCTCAGCACTCTGGGGAAGGGGGGGGGGGGGTTCAGGTTGGAGCTGGGAACCCCGGGGGCCTGTCCCAGGAGGGTGCCTGGGTGGGCTGTGTGCCGAGGGGGTGGGTGCTGGAGAGCGGGGCGGCCCAGGGCCTGGCCCCTGGCAGACGGGGAGCAGGGACTGGCCTGCCCCGGGCTCAGCGCGTCCCCCAGCCCCGGGGCGAAGCCGCAGTTTGCTTTACCTCGGGGATGAGGAAGCCCCCGACGACTCTGTGGCCCACCGGCATGGTCATGTTCCACACCAGGAGGCAGGCGTGGGGCAGCACCTTGTCCAGCCGGTTGAAGGCCTTCTCCAGGTTCAGCCGGTACTGCTTCATGGACAGGGGGCCGTACCTGCAGCGGACGGCGGAGCAGACGGACGTCACGGCCGTAGGATGGACACGGGGCAGGGTCCACGGCCCCCCGGAGAATGGGCTCTGGGCAAAGCCAGGAGCCTGCCAACCAGCCCCTTTCCAGGAACGGCTCCTGCCCATTTCCACCGGCCTGGCGGGCGGCTCTGCCCCGAGGCGCCAGCCGCAGCCCGCGCCAGCCGCAGCCCCGGCAGGGACGGGAGGTTGCCCGACCTTCCCCAGCGCGAGGCGGGGAGTTCGCAGGGCGAGGGGCAGCGACTGGACCCACTGCCTGGCCAGCGCCACGACATGCCAGCAACCCCGGGAGTGGTGCCCGCTCGCCGCTCTGAGCCCACCCGCCGGTTAGGCTCCCTCCTGTGGGCAGCCCCGTGGCTGCCAGGTTTGCAGAGCCCGGTGGGCCGAGCCAGCACCTCCAGGCCCTGCCCCGGCTGGGGCGCCCCGAGCACCGCACACGGCCGGCAGCGAGGCAGAGCCCGGCGGGTCGGCAGTGGAGCTCTGTCCGGGGGCAGGCCCCTTGCGCTGACGGGGCAGATGAGCTGAGTCAGGAGGCAATTTTCACCCCCACCGCACTGGGACCCCTCTGGCCCAAGGTCCCTTTTCTGCCTGGCCTCCTCCCCCAACACCGGGGGGAGGGGGGGAAGAGAAGGACCCAGCTGCCATGTGCTGCCCTCTGCCGGACAGACGCAGAACTGCTGCTCCGTGTCTCATGAGCCCTGTACTGCCAGCAGATCCCCCTTGGGCGGCAGCAGCCCTGGGACGGCGGTTCCCAGCGGGGGGGGGGGGGGGGGGGGTACCTGCTCACGTCCCACAGGCAGGAGTTAATGACGAGGACGTCGGGCTGGGGCCCAGCCTGGAAGTCGGCCAGGATGCTCTCCATGTAGTCGGAGTAGATGCGGGTGACGAAGTAGAAGCGCACCAGGTGGTGGTCCGTGCGGTACTGCCGCACCTCCTTGTAGTGGGTGCCGTTGGTCAGCTCGCCCCGCACGCCGCCCTCCACCAGGCAGTCGTTCTCAAAGCTCAGCTCCCCCTGGCCGAGACGGGACCCGACGCTGACACGGCCTCGCGTCTGCACGGCACCAGCCCCTCCCACCGCGGGATCCAGGTGCAATCGGTACCCACAGGGACGCCGGGTTCTGCCCAGTGCTGGCTGCACCCCTCCCGCCCCGCCCACTGGGTGGCACCAGGTTCACCAGGCACTGTCCAGCGTGCGAGCCACTTGCACACACTAGTGCAAGCAGGGACCGCTGCTGGTGGGCTGGGGAGGCACAGCCAGGACTCGGCTGCAGTTCCCGGTAGAGTCCTGTGGTTCCACTTCCGCCCGTCTCCAGCTCTACCCACAGGGCAGCGCTGCCCTCTAGCGGCCGTTCTCTGGCTAACACCTGGTCAGACAACCTTAGCCTACCCAGCTGCCTGCCAGCTGCCCTCTCGGGAGCTAGCGAGTGACCCACGCTGCAGACCTGACCCGGGGCACGGAGCCAGCCAGGCCAAGGACCGGGAGTGCACCCCAGAGAGCCTGTGCACCCCTCTGCCCCCCCCAATGCCCATCCCCGCAGTGCCCGGCCAGGCAGCTCCCCGCCTTGGCACATCACCACTTTCACCCGCCCCGCGCCCACACCCAGCCGGCCTCAGCGGGCCACATGCCGGAGGGCAGGGCCCGGCTGTGGGTCAGCCCCAGGGGATTCCCAGCACCGTACCTTGGCTTTCAGCTGGGCCTGGCTGAGGAGACGGTCCTTCTGCAGCAGCAGCACCAGGTCCTTGTAGACGGATCGCTGGACTGCAGGGACATGGAGACAGGTGGCCCAGGGCCGGCCCCCAGCCGCTGGGACGCGAACTAGTCCCACGACCAGCCCAGGTCTCACTTGGGGAGGGGGCAGTTAGGGGCCCTGCTCAGCATGTCTGCAAAGCCAGGAACCAGATGGGCCAGCAGCCATGGGGCGGGGGGGCTGTGCTGCGTGGCTATGGGGGGGCAGGGCAGCTGTGCTGCGTGGCTGGGGGGGACAACAGGTGTGCTGCATGGCTATGGGGGGGCAGGGCAGCTGTGCTGCATGGCTATGGGGGGGGGACAGGCGAGCTGTGTGGCTATGGGGGGGCAGGCGTGCTGTGTGGCTATGGGGGGGGCAGGGCAGCTGTGCTGCGTGGCTATGGGGGGGGACAGGCGTGCTGCGTGGCTATGGTGGGGCGGGGCAGCTGTGCTGCGTGGCTATGGGGGGGCAGGGCAGCTGTGCTGCGTGGCTATGGGGGGGCAGGGCAGCTGTGTGGCTATGGGGGGGCGGGGCAGCTGTGCTGCGTGGCTATGGGGGGGCAGGACAGGCGTGCTGTGTGGCTATGGGGGGGCGGGGCAGCTGTGCTGCGTGGCTATGGGGGGGCGGGGCAGGTGTGCTGCGTGGCTATGGGGGGGCGGGGCAGGTGTGCTGCGTGGCTATGGGGGGGCGGGGCAGGCGTGCTGCGTGGCTATGGGGGGGCAGGGCAGCTGTGCTGCGTGGCTATGGGGGGGACAGGCATGCTGTGTGGCTATGGGGGGGCGGGGCAGCTGTGCTGCGTGGCTATGGGGGGGCAGGACAGGCGTGCTGTGTGGCTATGGGGGGGCGGGGCAGCTGTGCTGCGTGGCTATGGGGGGGCGGGGCAGGTGTGCTGCGTGGCTATGGGGGGGCGGGGCAGGTGTGCTGCGTGGCTATGGGGGGCAGGGCAGGCGTGCTGCGTGGCTATGGGGGGGCAGGCGTGCTGCGTGGCTATGGGGGGGCGGGGCAGGTGTGCTGCGTGGCTATGGGGGGCAGGGCAGGCGTGCTGCGTGGCTATGGGGGGGCAGGCGTGCTGCGTGGCTATGGGGGGGCAGGGCAGGCGTGCTGCATGGCTATGGGGGGGCAGGGCAGCTGTGCTGCGTGGCTATGGGGGGGCAGGCGTGCTGCGTGGCTATCAAGAGGCCAGGGAGCCACCCTCCCTCCCCCCCAGGGCCCCGGCGTCCCCCGTTGCTGACTCACTGGAGTCCCCCATGATCACCACAAACTTGTTGTGCAGCAGCTGCTGGACTTCTCGCGTTAAGAACGTGGCCATGGCTCCGGCAGCTCCCCCGCCAGCACAGCCCTGCCGGAGAGAGGGGAGAGACTCAGGCCGGCCTCCTCCTCCACCTGCGCCAGGCACCGCGCCCGCCCGGAGAAACACGCACGCTGCTGGTGCGCTGCGCCACCGCCAGCAGGAATGCCACGGAGCCACGGGCAGGGCCAGCCCAGGGACCCCCATGGAGCTGCTAGCCACGGGCAGGGAAGGCCCAGGGCCCTCCCCAACCCCCCCGGAGCTGCCAGCCACGGGCAGGACTGGCCCAGGGACCTCCGTGGAGCTGCCAGCTATGGACACGGACGGCCCAAGGACACCCCCCCACGGGCAGGGCCGGTGTCGAGTCAGGGTGCGTGTAGCGGGGACGTGTGTCCCGTCACGTTTCTCCTCAAGGCCGCTGTGCTCGTGCCTAGGGAGACGGCTGGAATCCGCCCGCATACTTTGCCCGGGGGCCAAGCGAGCAGGGCCGGTGCCAGGGAACGGTGCTGCACAGGCCCGGTGCAGCAGCACGGCGGGAGGGGAGGGGCAGGGCAGCAGGCTGAGGCCAGGGGCCCAGACGCCGCCGTGCAGCTGACTTTGGGAAGGATGTTTGAAGCGAGATAAGAAGCTGGCACGCCCAGGGCCGGAGGCCAGAACCCGGAAGGGCGGGGGCGAAAGCGCAGAGCCCAGGGCACCAGGACACATCGCCCCTTATCTGCAGCGCAGCTCTGCGGGCTGGGGAGGACACGGCCCGAGCTCAGATTCACAGCCCCCGCCCGAGCCAGCTGCCGATTTGCCAGGCAACCCCAACTGCGGCCACACAAAGCAAGTTTGCTCGCGACGCCGAGCCCCACAAAGGGAAACTGAGGCGCGATCCATGCCTGGCACGGCTCAGCCCCCGCTGCTGGGGGTGCCCAGGCTGCTGCTCCTACCTCCAGGAGACAGGCGGGCGGAAGGACGGGCAAGCCTCCATCCCAGCCCCCGCCCCACAATCCCCTACCCCGAACTCCCTCCCGCACCAGCCTCCGTCCCAGACCCGCCCCCCAATCCTCCCCCTGAACTCCCTCCCGCACCAGCCTCCATCCCAGCCCCCGCCCCACAATCCCCTACCCCGAACTCCCTCCCGCACCAGCCTCCGTCCCAGACCCCGCCCCCCAATCCTCCCCCTGAACTCCCTCCCGCACCAGCCTCCATCCCAGCCCCCGCCCCACAATCCCCTACCCTGAACTCCCTCCCGCACCAGCCTCCGTCCCAGACCCCGCCCCCCAATCCTCCCCCCGAACTCCCTCCCGCACCAGCCTCCATCCCAGCCCCCGCCCCACAATCCCCTACCCTGAACTCCCTCCCGCACCAGCCTCCACCCCAGACCCCGCCCCCCAATCCTCCCTCCCCCCCCCCCGAACTCCCTCCCTCACCAGCCTCCACCCCAGACCCCGCCCCCCAATCCTCCCTCCCCCCCCCGAACTCCCTCCCTCACCAGCCTCCACCCCAGACCCCGCCCCCAATCCTCCCCCCTTCCCCGAACTCCCTCCCTCACCAGCCTCCACCCCAGACCCCGCCCCCCAATCCTCCCTCCCCCCCCCGAACTCCCTCCCTCACCAGCCTCCACCCCAGACCCCGCCCCCAATCCTCCCCCCTTCCCCGAACTCCCTCCCGCACCAGCCTCCATCCCAGCCCCCGCCCCACAATCCCCTACCCCGAACTCCCTCCCGCACCAGCCTCCATCCCAGCCCCTGCCCCACAATCCCCTACCCCGAACTCCCTCCCGCACCAGCCTCCATCCCAGCCCCTGCCCCACAATCCCCTACCCCGAACTCCCTCCCGCACTAGCCTCCACCCCAGACCCCGCCCCCAATCCTTCCCCCCCCCCGAACTCCCTCCCTCACCAGCCTCCACCCCAGACCCCGCCCCCCAATCCTCCCCCCCAGAACTCCCTCCCGCACCAGCCTCCACCCCAGACCCCGCCCCCCAATGCTCCCCCCCCCGAACTCCCTCCCTCACCAGCCTCCACCCCAGACCCCGCCCCCCAATCCTCCCTCCCCCCATCCCAGCCCCACCGTCTCGGTCCATACCGCGGTAGAGCGCGGCCCTCGGTCACTGAACTGGGCCAGCCGAGTTACTGCCCCCCCCCGCGGCCGGAGGGGCTGGGCCGGGCCGTGGGGCGGGGCGGGGGCTCCGAGGTCCCTGCAGCCCGGGGGGGCCCTTGGGGCGCAGGCTCCGGCTGCCCGCGAACCGTCGGCGCCCCCGGCCCGTTCCCGATGCGGGGCTGGGATTGGAGCAGGTGCGCCCGGGGGGGATTTAAAGAGACAAACCCCTGACCCCCCCGTAACCGCCCCCCCGGCGCGCCCCGCACAGCCCCGCGGGCCCCCGGGGGGCAACAGCCGCCGCTCGCTGCCCGGCTCCAGTGGGGGGGTCAGAGCAGCCCCCCGCGGAAGGGCCGGACGAACCGGGCACTCGCCGCCCGGCCAGCCACGTGGGGCGATGCGGGGAGCGGGGCAAAGCCGGGCTGGCTGCACCCGCCGGTCGCTCCCGGCTCCGGGCAGCGAGCGAGCCCCGCCCCCTCGGGGGCAGCCCCCCGGCCCGCAGCGTGCCCGCCCCGGGGGTGCCCTACCTGCCCCGGGGCGCCCGGCCGGGCAGCCCGCCAGGCTCTGCCCTCCGCCGCTTGCTCCTCGGCTGCCGGCGCCTGGCTGGGCTCCCTCCCCGCCGTGCCCCGCGGGGGCAGACAGCCCAGCTGGGGGGGTTGGCCGGCAGGGGGCGGGGGCAGAGGTCAGCGGGGAGACCCTCCCCCTCCCCCGCCCGCCTGCAGGGAGGGGAGACTGGAGCAGGAGCCGGGACCAGCTGGCAGGGGGGGACTGGCCCATGGGTGCTGGATCTTGGGGCCCAGCCCAGCAGTGGCTCTCAGCTCCCCCATGCCTGGCGCACAGTGGTCGGGCCCCCGGGCCAGCGTGTGGAGACATGGGCTGCGCTAGGCCTGAGCCCCCCACCCCAGGGTCCAGCCCAGGGGAGTCAGGAGCCAGGACGCGGAAGCACAGAAAGGAGGCACCGACCTCTGCTCCAGCCCCCCTACCTCCTGGACTGAGCCCCTGGAGGCAGGGTCCAGCCCAGGGGAGTCAGGAGCCAGGAAGCACAGAAAGGAGGCACCGACCTCTGCTCCAGCCCCCCTACCTCCTGTACTGAGCCCCTGGAGGCAGGGTCCAGCCAAGGGGAGTTAGGAGCCGGGACGGGGCAGCACAGAGAGGAGGCACCGACCTCTGCACCATCCCCCTCCCCCCCCCCCCCCGTACTAGCGGGCTCAAGAAGGGGAAGGCCCCAGGCCTCCCCGGAGCAGAGCCCTCCAGGGGAAATATGCCCCATGTGGCCATGCCCTCCCCCTCCCGCAGCCCCTTGTGACGCTACCTGAGGTGGGGCACTGAAGAGAGATGGAGACTCCCAGAGCCCCCGTCCCATGCCACGCTCTGGCCCTGCGTTTCTTGGCTGGGGTTCGGCACAGGAGCCTTGTCAGAGCCTTCAGCTACCACCCATGAGCCCCGGGGCGACCCAAGATGAGCCGACCTGCCTTAGCAAACAAACCCACTTGTCCAAAGCCCCCTGCTAGGCAGAGAGGGGCATAAACCGCCCCCCCCCCCCCCGCCTGCTCCTATTGTTCGGGAGAGCGGGGGTGTGACGAGAGCCTCCCCTGCTGCCAAGGCTGGCTAGCTGGGAAGCGGACAGACCTCAAGGCCACCCAAAAATAAACCCAGATAGGAGCCGCTGGGTCTGCAGGGAGCGCCCAGGCTGGGGGAGACGCACAGACACGCAGGCGCCTCGCTGCGCTGTAACCGGGTCCCCACCGGGGGACAGTTCTCAGGGCCCCACAATCAACCCCCTTCCAGGGCAGCAGGCAGACTTGCTAGAGAGTGTCCTGTGCCACCGGCCCAGAGTGGTGCTAGAACGTGGGGTAACCGCCCCCCAGGAGCCCTGCCTGAGCGAGATAAGCCAGCAGAGAGTTTTGCTGCTGTCACAGCCTAGTGCTCCGGAGCCTCCCTTCCAGCCACAGGAAATGCCTCCAGGCGCCTCCCTGGGTGCAGCCTGCCCTGCTCGCTGCCTGGCCCGCAGTGCGTTCTGCTGCCTGGGCTGCCCTGCACGGCAGTGCCCGGCCCCAGCACCGCCTTGGCACTAGTGAGATGCTAGGGCCCTGGCCTGCGTCCCTGCCACGAACCTGCCCCCGCTGCCCACAAGGAGCAAAGATCCAGCTGCTGCGCCTAGCTCTGGGGAGTGCCGAGGCGTAGGAGGCTGCTGCTCCATGCAGGACCCCGCGGGAGGGAGGGGATACACCGGCCCAGGCTGCAGATTGAGGAATGTGTGGGAGAGGCCCCATGTTACACGTCCGTCCTGGGCCCAAGGAAATCTGCTTGGCCCCAGTCCCACCGCTCAGAGGGACGGTGGCGGGGCTCCCCGTGGGGTGTGGGTGTCACTTGCTGTGGCACAGGGCCTAGACTGTAAGGCCAGGAGGGACCACCACGGTCTAGTTGGAGCCCTGCCCGTCGCAGGCCACTGCCCGACCCCCCCGTAACAGACCCCCCACCCCCCGTAACAGACCCCCCCCGTAACAGACCCCCCCGTAACAGACCCCCCGTAACAGACCCCCACCCCCCGTAACAGACCCCCCGTAACAGACCCCCCCACCCCCCATAACAGACCCCCCCGTAACAGACCCCCCACCCCCCGTAACAGACCCCCCGTAACAGACCCCCACCCCCCGTAACAGACCCCCCGTAACAGACCCCCCCACCCCCCATAACAGACCCCCCGTAACAGACCCCCCCACCCCCCGTAACAGACCCCCACCTGTGGCTGCCTCACTGTCGACTCAAGTCATCCGTCCCGGTGAGAGCGAATCCGCCGCCCAGAGCGGCTCTGCCTGCTGGTGCCCCGGCCCCGTGCTGCACGCCCCAGGGGCTCTGTGGCACCGACCCTGCCGTGACCCACCAGGCAGACCCCTGGGAAAGAGCCCTTGGCAGGGCCCCCGAGCCCTCCCCAGCTGGCGTCGTGCCTCCAGCCCTGGAGAGATTTGCTGCCAGCAGCCGCAGATCCGCCCTTGCCATGGGACGCAGCCTCATCCTACTGCCCCCACCACTGGGGCACCCAGGTCAGTGGTGGCTTGGGGGAGGGGTGGGCAGGGGTGGAAGCTTGGAAGAGGGGCGGAGCAGAGATGGGAAGAAGTGGGGGGTTGGGAGTTGGAGGGGAGGGCGGAGTGGAGGGGTGGAGCGGGGGGGGGGGTTCGAGCCTCCCTCCCCCCCCCAGCCAGAGCAGGAGTCAGTGCCTAGACCTGGATCCTTAAGGATGATGCTGAACAAAACCGGCCCCAGGACTGATCCGTGGGGCACCCGCCTACCGACCGGCAGCCGCTGCTCAGCGCCCGCTGGTCCAGCCGGCTCCTCTCGGCCTCACAGCCCACTTAGCCAAGCCAGACTCCCTCACGTGCTGGCAAGAAGCCTGTGGGAGAGCGGAGGGAGGGTGCTGTTCTCCTGCCGCCTGGCTCCGGGGCAGCTCCAGCGCCAGCAGCAGCGCGGAAGAGAGGGGAGCGACCCCCCCCCGTTTCTCAAGCCAGGTGCTGACCCTGGAAAGCGGGTGCTTTGCACCTTTCGAAGGGCTTCCGCCCCAGCCTGCGGGGATAAGGGTTCCCCGCCTCTGAGTCCGGCCAGCCATTTGCTGCCACGTTGGGGGGCCTCCTGCCTGTCCCCTGGAACCTCGCAGAGGGGGCCCCGCACAGAGCTAGAGGCAGCGGGAGGCAGGAACCCGGCTCCTGTGTCTGGGCGCCTGGACACAGGCCGGAGCAAAGCGACACCCGGAACCGAAACGAGCCTGGCTATTTTAAGTGAACACGCTGGCGGGTCCGACCACAGACTTCCCCTGGCGACAGAGACGTGTGCGAATTGGCTGCAGCCCGCCGAATGGGGCAGCCCCCACGCTGGGGCAGAAGGGCCATGTGGCCGGGCACGCTGCTGGGCCTTTGCACGAGCACTCCCGGCAGCCCCAGGTTCCCAGACAGCCCCCGGGGCGTCTCCTGGGGCCGTGGCCTCGATGGGGGTGGGCAGCCCCAAAGCATCGGCCCCTCCCTCGGAGCACCGGGGTGGGTGCGCCCTACTCCCCCGGGACAGAAAAGGGGGAGGGGCAGGCGCCAGAGCGCTCCCCACCTGGCCCGGGGGAGCAGGCTTAGCCCCTGGGTTGTGCGGGTTGCAGGCTCCCTGGCCCAGAGCTCACCCCCATCACCCGGGCCCCCGCTGCCTCCCCCAGTGCCCCATCACCACTGGCCCCAGCGCTCCTTCCCCGCCTCCATCCAGGGCTCAGGGGCCCCCAGGCTTGCCAGCCCCGGGTCCTTGCCGGGGCCCCAGAGGGAGGGAACAGCAGGGAACCTTCGCCCCCCGCCGCCCGTTCCCAGCCCTGACACAGGCCCGGGACCCCGGCCTGGCTCATGGCCACGCGTGGCGCTCTCGCACAAGACACGACGGCACAGGCACCTCGCTCGTGCGTCTGGTCTGCGGAGGTGCAGACGACTGCGCTGTTCTCACGGTGGCGTGGCTGCGTGGGCCTCCGTGGCTGCGGTTCTCCTGAAGGCAACGATGGGTTGAGGAAAACCTGTGAGAGTGGCTGCCTGCGAGAGTCAGGGGCTGCGCTTCGAGGCCCCCCAACAACATGCTGTGAGACCCGGCTCTAGGCCCCGAGACAAGCCCGAGCGGGGCGGAAGGGTGAGCCAGCCCTCGGGCCGGGGTAGCCCTAGCTCCCCAGCGGAAGGCATGCTGTAAGGGGCCTTGGAAGGCCTGTAGCCATATTGGTAGGGTTAAGGAAAGCCTCCTTCTGCAGCCAGACAGACGAGCAGCAGCCGTTCCTGTAAGGCCTGGAGTCACATCCTCCCATTCCTTGTAAACTGCGTTAAATAGTGTCACCCCAGGATCCTGTCCCGATGGCCCCCCTGGCACCAGATAAGAAACAGATCTCAAGGCGGGTAGAGAAAACTAATTAACAGCATTTCCTCTGGCAAGAAACTGTGCCATAGTGCGGCTGTGGAATCCGCATTCCGTGAGTATCGTCCGCACGCTCCTCGTGCTCGTCCCTGTGATCCCTGTCTGGTCGGGCACTGTTTCTGTCTGCTGGATAATTAATGTTGCCAGGTGTAAATCAGCCAGGGTGGCGGGGTAGGATTGGTTAGGTGATTCTGTTACAGTAGGTTATGATTGGTTAGTAACATTATACTAAAAGAATTGGTTAACGCAGAGCTAAGCAGGACTCAAGTCTCACTCTTTAAACTGGGGTGAAGGAAGGAAGGAAGGAAGGAAGGAAGGAAGGAAGGAAGGAAGGAAGGAAGGAAGGAAGGAAGGAAGGAAGGAAGGAAGGAAGGAAAAAAAGGAAAAAAAGGGGGAAGGAAGGAAAAGGGGGAAGGAAGGAAGGAATCATAGAATCACAGAATCATAGGACTGGAAGGGACCTCGAGAGGTCATCGAGTCCAGCCCCCCGCCCTCAAGGCAGGACCAAGCTCCGTCTACACCATCCCTGACAGATGTCTATCTAACCTGTTCTTAAATATCTCCAGAGAGGGAGATTCCACCACCTCCCTTGGCAATTTATTCCAATATTTGACCACCCTGACAGTTAGGAATTTTTTCCTAATGTCCAATCTAAACCTCCCCTGCTGCACTTTAAGCCCATTACTCCTTGTCCTGTCCTCAGAAACCAAGAGGAACAAATTTTCTCCTTCCTCCTTGTGACACCCTTTTAGATATTTGAAAACCGCTATCATGTCCCCCCTTAATCTTCTTTTTTCCAAACTAAACAAGCCCAGTTCATGAAGCCTGGCTTCATAGGTCATGTTCTCTAAACCTTTAATCATTCTTGTCGCTCTTCTCTGTACCCTTTCCAATTTCTCCACATCTTTCTTGAAATGTGGTGCCCAGAACTGGACACAGTACTCCAGCTGAGGCCTAACTAGTGCAGAGTAGAGCAGCAGAATGACTTCACGAGTTTTGCTTACAACACACCTGTTGATACAACCTAGAATCATATTTGCTTTTTTTGCAACAGCATCACACTGTTGACTCATATTCAACTTGTGGTCCACTATGACCCCTAGATCCCTTTCCGCCATGCTCCTTCCTAGACAGTCGCTTCCCATCTTGTATGTATGGAACTGATTGTTCCTTCCTAAGTGGAGCACTTTGCATTTCTCTTTATTAAACCTCATCCTGTTTACCTCTGACCATTTCTCTAACTTGCTAAGGTCATTTTGAATTATGTCCCTATCCTCCAAAGAAGTCGCAACCCCTCCCAGTTTGGTATCATCTGCAAACTTAATAAGCGTACTCTCTATCCCAGTATCTACATCATTGATGAAGATATTGAACAGTACGGGTCCCAAAACAGACCCTTGAGGAACTCCACTTGTTATCCCTTTCCAGCAGGATTTAGAACCATTAACAACAACTCTCTGACTACGGTTATCCAGCCAATTATGCACCCACCTTATCGTGGCCCTATCTAAGTTATATTTGCCTAGTTTATCAATAAGAATATCATGTGAGACCGTATCAAATGCCTTACTAAAGTCTAGGTATATGACATCCACCGCTTCTCCCTTATCCACAAGGCTCGTTATCCTATCAAAGAAAGCTATCAGATTAGTTTGGCATGACTTGTTCTTCACAAACCCATGCTGGCTATTCCCTATCACTTTATTACCTTCCAAGTGTTTGCATAGGATTTCCTTAATTACCTGCTCCATTATCTTCCCTGGGACAGACGTTAAACTGACCGGTCTATAGTTTCCTGGGTTGTTCTTATTCCCCTTTTTATAGATGGGCACAATATTTGCGCTTTTCCAGTCTTCTGGAATCTCCCCTGTCTGCCATGATTTTTCAAAGATCATAGCTAAAGGCTCAGATAGCTCCTCTATCAGCTCCTTGAGTATCCTGGGATGCATTTCATCAGGACCTGGTGACTTGCTGACATCTAACTTTCCTAAGTGATTTTTAACTTGTTCTTTGTGTATCCTATCTTCTAAACTTACCCTCTCTCTGCTTGTATTCACTACGTTAGGCACACCTCCAGACTTCTCGGTGAAGACTGAAACAAAGAAGTCATTGAGCATCTCCGCCATTTCCAAGTTCCCTGTTACTGCTTCTCCCTCCTCACTAAGCAGTGGGCCTACCCTGTCCTTGGTCTTCCTCTTGCTTTTAATGTATTTATAAAAGGTCTTCTTGTTTCCCTTTATGCCTGTAGCTAGTTTGATCTCATTTTGTGCCTTTGCCTTTCTAATCTTGCCCCTGCATTCCCGTGTTGCTTGCCTATATTCATCCTTTGTTAGTTGTCCTAGTTTCCATTTTTTATATGACTCCTTTTTTATTTTGAGATCGTGCAAGATCTCCTTGTTAAGCCAAGCTGGTCTTTTGCCATATTTTCTATCTTTCCTACACAGCGGAATTGTTTGCTTTTGGGCCCTTAACAACGTCCCTTTGAAATACTTCCAACTCTCCTCAGTTGTTTTTCCTAGGGCTCAGGGAGGAAGGGTATGTCTACACTACCCCCCTAGTTCGAACTAGGGGGGTAATGTATGCATACCGAACTTGCTAATGAAGCCCGGGATTTGAATTTCCCAGGCTTCATTAGCATAAAGCCGGCGCCGCCATTTTTAAAAGCCGGCTAGTGCGAACCCCATGCCGCGCGGCTACACGCGGCACGGACTAGATAGTTCGGATTAGGCTTCCTAATCCGAACTATCTGTACACCTCGTTCCACACACGCACACACAGACACACGAGGTGGAACGAGGTGTACAGATAGTTCGGATTAGGAAGCCTAATCCGAACTATCTAGCCCATGCCGCGTGTAGCCGCGCGGCACGGGGTTCGCACTAGCCGGCTTTTAAAAATGGCGGCGCCGGCTTTATGCTAATGAAGCCCGGGAAATTCAAATCCCGGGCTTCATTAGCAAGTTCTGTATGCATACATTACCCCCCTAGTTCGAACTAGGGGGGTAGTGTAGACATACCCGAAGGAAGGAACACTGAGACGAAGGAGAGAAGACCTGGAAGAAGAAATCCGCTCCTAGACCCAGCGTAAGGCAGAGTGGCCAGGACTCCTCTGCACAACCGTGACGTGCAGCAGCCAGGATCCAGAGAGACGGCCCTTGCCTGGCCAACAGGGGAAGTCTGCCTGTATCGGGATTGGTGAGCATGACCCTGTGTGCCCAGCATGTGTCTTCTGCTTGCTTGGGAATTGTCAGTAAATCGAGAATAAGAATATTACTGGGTGAGGCTCTTGCAGTGGCTAAAGATCCTGCAAAGTTCCTCCCTGAGCCCTAGGAGCTGGGTGAAGGTGGCAGGGACAGAGGCGTTTGTGCGGGTAACAGCAGGGGCGCCCGTGCATGGGTGGCTCTGTACCTCTGCTACGTGGTTATGTGCCCTGGAGCACCCAGGCCAATGAAATTGCTCCAGACTTTGCGCTGCCCTCGGCACAGTGTTGCCGCCCTGTGTACCGGGCTCCCGGTCAGACCCAGAACTCCACAACCACGACTCGGCTGCGGCTGAGACGGTGGCTAGAACCTACAGCCCCAGCTCTGCCAAGCGGCTGCGGAGCACAAATCCCCCGGCAACAGAGGAGCCGGGGAAGACTCACCACAGCCACCAGCTGCTGCCCACTCTGGGCGCTGGGCACCGCTCCGCTCCCCAACTCCTGAGCGAGTCCTGGAGACTGTTACCCCAGAGCTCTGGCCCCACAGCGCAGGGCCCCCCGCTCCGTGCACGTCCCCCCATCCTCTCTGGCCCAGCCCTCCGCCGCCGGATACCCCCAGTGCAGAGATTCGCTGCCTGCGTGGGAGCAGCCCCGCCCCGGCCCACTGGCTCTCCTGGGTTCAGCAGTCTGCATAGCACCTGTCCAAACCAGACAGCCCCTCATTGGACACAGATGGGCCTGGCACCCCATGGCCGGGCTGGCGGGGGAGATGCCCATTGCTCTCACTCCGATGGTGCTAGCTCTGAGCCCCCCGCAGCTTTGGGACACAATGTTCTGCCTTCCCATACGCACCCCACAGCCCCACGCGCTGGGGCCCACGGGCGCTTGCCAGAAGCGGGGAGTGGGCGGCGTGAGGGGTCGCTGGGTGGTTCCCTGTTCTCACTCCTCAGAGCCCTGGCCGCTGGCAGCCGATGGATGCTGGGCTGGAGGGGTCTTTGGTCGGCCCCAGCCTGGCCGCTCGGATGTTCTGAACTGTGACAGGCCGCCAGTTCTTGGCTGGCAGCAATGTCCCCCCCCAGCCTCCTCCAGTGAACCCTGGTGAGGATGGAAAAGGCCCATCTGGGCATGTCCAGGCAAGGCCCTAGGCATCGCCTCGTGCCCACACCCCGGCTCCCAGAGCCTGGCGTCCCTACCCCACTCCTCCTGCCGGGGGGCATTTGTGACTGGCCTCGCGCGCTGGGGAGGGACAGGAGCTCTAGAGCCCCCAGGCGGGGCTGGGCGAGTCCTGCCAAGCGCCAGGTGGGACAGAGCCCTTGGGCTGGGTTCGGTGCAACCCGCTCTCTGCCCAGGCCCTGGGCTGTCCAGCCTGTGGACAAAGGCTCTACCAGGCCGCCCCGCCCGCAACGCTGCCAGCAGGGGTAAGGACAGTACCTGGGTTAACTGCTTCTGCCCCACAATCCGCTCCACACCCAGCTCCTGGGAGCACACACACATGCAAACATACATACACACACGCATACGTACGTGCACACATGTGCACGCACACACAGACACGCACACGCAGACACGCACACGCAGACACGCACATGCACAACTTTCAGCAACGGAGGCTTTGTCTGCACTGGCCATTGGTCAGCAAGGCTTTGGGCCCGCGGAGCGCTCTCCTGCCGTTGGCGGGACGCTGCTCCTTGGGAGCGGCAGGGGAAGGGCGGCAAGAGCCCACAAACAGCGGCTGCACTGGCCAGCTCTCAGCGCCGTGACTGCGCAGCGTAGACACAGCCTGACTCATTCCGTGCCCACGGGCCGGTCTCCACTAGATGCTTAGGCCAAAGGGTTCAGCCTCAGGTGGAATTAATCCACCCCCGTTCCCTACTTGAAGGAGTGGAGTAAAGCCTGAGGCCACATTCGGACCTTGAATTAGGGCAGTGTAAACACTGTGCATTGTAATCCGGAGTTACCGGGGTAGTGTAAACACTGTGCATTGTAATCCGGAGTTACCGGGGCAGTGTAAACACTGTGCATTGTAATCCGGAGTTATCGGGGCAGTGTAAACACTGTGCATTGTAATCCGGAGTTACCGGGGCAGTGTAAACACTGTGCATTGTAATCCGGAGTTACCGGGGTAGTGTAAACACTGTGCATTGTAATCCGGAGTTACCAGGGCAGTGTAAACACTGTGCATTGTAATCCGGAGTTACCGGGGCAGTGTAAACACTGTGCATTGTAATCCGGAGTTACCGGGGCAGTGTAAACACTGTGCATTGTAATCCGGAGTTACCGGGGTAGTGTAAACACTGTGCATTGTAATCCGGAGTTACCGGGGCAGTGTAAACACTGTGCATTGTAATCCGGAGTTATCGGGGCAGTGTAAACACTGTGCATTGTAATCCGGAGTTACCGGGGCAGTGTAAACACTGTGCATTGTAATCCGGAGTTACCGGGGCAGTGTAAACACAGTGCATTGTAATCCGGAGTTACCGGGGCAGTGTAAACACTGTGCATTGTAATCCGGAGTTACCGGGGCAGTGTAAACACTGTGCATTGTAATCCGGAGTTACCGGGGCAGTGTAAACACTGTGCATTGTAATCCGGAGTTACCGGGGCAGTGTAAACACAGTGCATTGTAATCCGGAGTTACCGGGGCAGTGTAAACACTGTGCATTGTAATCCGGAGTTACCGGGGCTGTGTAAACACTGTGCATTGTAATCCCGGAGTTACCGGGGCAGTGTAAATACTGTGCATTGTAATCCGGAGTTACCGGGGCTGTGTAAACACTGTGCATTGTAATCCCGGAGTTACCGGGGCAGTGTAAACACTGTGCATTGTAATCCGGAGTTACCGGGGCAGTGTAAACACTGTGCATTGTAATCCGGAGTTACCGGGGCAGTGTAAACACTGTGCATTGTAATCCGGAGTTACCGGGGCAGTGTAAACACTGTGCATTGTAATCCAGGAGTTACCGGGGCAGTGTAAACACTGTGCATTGTAATCCGGAGTTACCGGGGCTGTGTAAACACTGTGCATTGTAATCCCGGAGTTACCGGGGCAGTGTAAACACTGTGCATTGTAATCCGGAGTTACCGGGGCAGTGTAAACACTGTGCATTGTAATCCGGAGTTACCGGGGCAGTGTAAACACTGTGCATTGTAATCCGGAGTTACCGGGGCAGTGTAAACACTGTGCATTGGAATCCCGGAGTTACCGGGGCAGTGTAAACACTGTGCATTGTAATCCGGAGTTACCGGGGCAGTGTAAACACTGTGCATTGTAATCTGGAGTTACCGGGGCAGTGTAAACACTGTGCATTGTAATCCGGAGTTACCGGGGCAGTGTAAACACTGTGCATTGTAATCCGGAGTTACCGGGGCAGTGTAAACACTGTGCATTGTAATCCGGAGTTACCGGGGCAGTGTAAACACTGTGCATTGTAATCCGGAGTTACCGGGGCAGTGTAAACACAGTGCATTGTAATCCGGAGTTACCGGGGCAGTGTAAACACTGTGCATTGTAATCCGGAGTTACCGGGGCTGTGTAAACACTGTGCATTGTAATCCCGGAGTTACCGGGGCAGTGTAAACACTGTGCATTGTAATCCGGAGTTACCGGGGCTGTGTAAACACTGTGCATTGTAATCCCGGAGTTACCGGGGCAGTGTAAACACTGTGCATTGTAATCCGGAGTTACCGGGGCAGTGTAAACACTGTGCATTGTAATCCGGAGTTACCGGGGCAGTGTAAACACTGTGCATTGTAATCCAGGAGTTACCGGGGCAGTGTAAACACTGTGCATTGTAATCCGGAGTTACCGGGGCTGTGTAAACACTGTGCATTGTAATCCCGGAGTTACCGGGGCAGTGTAAACACTGTGCATTGTAATCCGGAGTTACCGGGGCAGTGTAAACACTGTGCATTGTAATCCGGAGTTACCGGGGCAGTGTAAACACAGTGCATTGTAATCCGGAGTTACCGGGGCAGTGTAAACACTGTGCATTGTAATCCCGGAGTTACCGGGGCAGTGTAAACACTGTGCATTGTAATCCCGGAGTTACCGGGGCAGTGTAAACACTGTGCATTGTAATCCGGAGTTACCGGGGCAGTGTAAACACTGTGCATTGTAATCCGGAGTTACCGGGGCAGTGTAAACACTGTGCATTGTAATCCGGAGTTATCGGGGCAGTGTAAACACTGTGCATTGTAATCCGGAGTTACCGGGGCAGTGTAAACACTGTGCATTGTAATCCGGAGTTACTGGGGCAGTGTAAACACTGTGCATTGTAATCCGGAGTTACCGGGGCAGTGTAAACAGTGTGCATTGTAATCCGGAGTTACCGGGGCAGTGTAAACACAGTGCATTGTAATCCGGAGTTACCGGGGCAGTGTAAACACAGTGCACTGGAATTCAGAGTTACTGGCCTCCAGGAGATGCTATTAGGGTTGCCAGGTGACTGGTATTCAACCGGACAGTCTGGTTTTTGGTCCATCTGTCCAGTAAAAAATATTCAGAAAATACTGGACATGTGCAATGTCCGGTTGTGACGTAGTGGGGGTACTTGCTGGGATGTGGTGACCCCTGCTGTCTGGAGCAAGACCCAGCAGGGAAAACCTCACTAGGCAGAGATAAGGACAAACTTGTTGAACCAGTGGCCAGACACCCCCCATGGAGAGGAACAAAGGAAGGTGAATGCGGCCCTGGCTGGGGGGCAGGGCTGGAAGTGGGTTAGTTGGTTGGTGGCTGTCTGGGAGGATGGACGAGACAGCCTAGGGAGAGGAGCTGGAGTTTTAGGGGCCCAGTCTCCCCCATCTCAAGGGGGCCTGAGGCATCCTAGCCCAGTTCCTGTAACCAGATTACATCTGTGCTGCGCTGTGCTGGAGGAGCAATAAACCACCCTCAATTCCACTGGCTGGTACAGTCTGTTTGTGCCATTTCGGGGTGCAGGAGACGGGGAACCCCCAACGTGCCGTCACACCGGTATTTTCTGGTTTTCCAGTGGGGCGCCTGACGGACACCTGGTGGGGGCGGGGGGAGTGGCTGGAGGGGGCGCGATTGGCGCTGGGAGCCTCTGGTTGCGTCTGACGTAGGAGTGACGCCTTGGGGAGGAGAAGCCCCGTCCATGCTCCTGAGCACTGGTCCAGCACGTTGTGGAGCCGAAGCCGGACTCGCTCGTGCTTTGCTGGGACCGTGCGCAGGATGAGCAGCGCCCTGGGATCTGCATGTGCCCGGGTCAGTCCCACTCCCTCCCCCCCCACTCTCCCCTGGCTAGCCCCGCTCCCCCCAACCCCTCCCGACCAGCCCCACTGCCCCTGACCCCCCTCGATCTCCCCCAGCCAGCCCCGCTGCCCCGACCCCCCCTCGATCTCCACCGGCCGGCCCCACTGCCCCCGACCCTCCTCGATCTCCCCTGGCCAGCCCCACTGCCCCGACCCCCCTCAATCTTCCCCAGCCAGCCCCGCTGCCCTCGACCCCTCTCGATCTCCCCCAGCCAGCCCCGCTGCCCCGACCCCCCCTCCCTCGATTTCCCACGGCCAGCCCCGCTGCCCCTGAACCCCCTCGATCTTCCCCGGCCAGCCCCACTGCCCCCGACCCCACTCCATCTCCCCCGGCCAGCCCCGCTGCCCCTGAACCCCCCTCCATCTCCTCCGGCCAGCCCCACTGCCCCAGACCAGCCCTGCTTCCCGCCAGCTGCCCCCCCAAACCCTCCACCAGCGCCACTGCCCCGACCCCCCCCCACACTCCTTTTGGTCAGCCCCGCTCCCCTCCCGGCCGGTCCCTTCACGTCAGCTGTGCCCGGCGTTTTTTCTGAAGCTGCCTGGTAACCCTGGGTGCTATAGCGGGAGATTTTGTCAAATCCAGTGAAGTGCCTGAGCCGCTATTGCTCCCTGCTGATAGCGACCGAGCTAGCTAGGCCCCAAGTAGGCCCAGACAGCAGCCTTAGCATGACCGGGGGGGGGGTCCCGATCCTGCACCCCCGCAGCAGCCAGAACTGTCTCCACCAGCCAGAAGAACAGGGGGGTTTATTGATTGTCCAGAATCCAGCCCAGCACAGCGGGGGCAGGGCCAGGAAGGCTCAGGCCCTAGGGTGGGGTCCATCGCCCCTAGCCCCCCCCTTAGCCTCTTCTCTCCAAGCGTCCCCGACAGCCACTGCCTCCCCCCAAGGGCCTGCCCCCAGCCAGGGGCTGGTCTCCACCCTCCTTTTGTCTCCCCCCCCACGGGAGGCGGAGCCGGGGTGTCTGGGTTAATCCACATTGGGTGAGTCAGTGGGAATCACATCCCAGTGCAGGGGGACCCCGGGTTGCAGAGCACACAGCCCCCCCACTGCGCCACAGGGGGACATGGTTTGGGTGCCACGGAGCAGGCAGACCCCCCCACTGCGCCACAGGGGGACATGGTTTGGGTGCCACGGAGCAGGCAGCCCCCCACTGCGCCACAGGGGGACATGGTTTGGGTGCCACGGAGCAGGCAGCCCCCCACTGCGCCACAGGGGGACATGGCTTGGGTGCCACGGAGCGGGCAGCCCCCCCACTGCGCCACAGGGGGACATGGCTTGGGTGCCACGGAGCGGGCAGCCCCCCACTGCGCCACAGGGGGACATGGTTTGGGTGCCACGGAGCGGGCAGCCCCCCCACTGCGCCACAGGGAGACATGGTTTGGGTGCCACGGAGCAGGCAGCCCCCCACTGCGCCACAGGGGGACATGGCTTGGGTGCCACGGAGCGGGCAGCCCCCCACTGCGCCACAGGGGGACATGGCTTGGGTGCCACGGAGCAGGCAGCCCCCCACTGCGCCACAGGGGGACATGGTTTGGGTGCCACGGAGCAGGCAGCCCCCCACTGCGCCACAGGGGGACATGGCTTGGGTGCCACGGAGCGGGCAGCCCCCCACTGCGCCACAGGGGGACATGGTTTGGGTGCCACGGAGCGGGCAGCCCCCCCACTGCGCCACAGGGGGACATGGTTTGGGTGCCACGGAGCAGGCAGCCCCCCACTGCGCCACAGGGGGACATGGTTTGGGTGCCACGGAGCGGGCAGCCCCCCCACTGCGCCACAGGGGGACATGGTTTGGGTGCCACGGAGCAGGCAGCCCCCCACTGCGCCACAGGGGGACATGGTTTGGGTGCCACGGAGCAGGCAGCCCCCCCACTGCGCCACAGGGGGACATGGCTTGGGTGCCACGGAGCGGGCAGCCCCCCACTGCGCCACAGGGGGACATGGTTTGGGTTCCACGGAGCAGGCAGCCCCCCCACTGCGCCACAGGGGGACGTGGTTTGGGTGCCACGGAGCAGGCAGCCCCCCACTGCGCCACAGGGGGACATGGTTTGGGTTCCACGGAGCAGGCAGCCCCCCCACTGCGCCACAGGGGGACGTGGTTTGGGTGCCACGGAGCAGGCAGCCCCCCACTGCGCCACAGGGGGACATGGTTTGGGTGCCACGGAGCAGGCAGCCCCCCCACTGCGCCACAGGGGGACATGGTTTGGGTGCCACGGAGCAGGCAGCCCCCCACTGCGCCACAGGGGGACATGGTTTGGGTGCCACGGAGCAGGCAGCCCCCCACTGCACCACAGGGGGACATGGCTTGGGTGCCACGGAGCAGGCAGCCCCCCCACTGCGCCACAGGGGGACGTGGTTTGGGTGCCACGGAGCAGGCAGCCCCCCCACTGCGCCACAGGGGGACATGGTTTGGGTGCCACGGAGCAGGCAGCCCCCCCACTGCGCCACAGGGGGACGTGGTTTGGGTGCCACGGAGCGGGCAGCCCCCCCACTGCGCCACAGGGGGACATGGTTTGGGTGCCACGGAGCGGGCAGCCCCCCCACTGCGCCACAGGGGGACATGGTTTGGGTGCCACGGAGCGGGCAGCCCCCCCACTGCGCCACAGAGGGACATGGTTTGGGTGCCACGGAGCGGGCACATTCATGTAGTGGAAATTTCCAGAGGCAGGTATAAATATGCAGGCCAGAATCAGGCTGGAGATGAGGAGGTGGATCCAATCAGGGAGGATGAGGCCCACTTCTAGCAGCTGATCTGGAGGTGTGAATTCCAAGAGAGCAGAAGCTGCTTGTGTAGTTAGCGAGCCATTCACAGTCTTTGTTTAATCCAGAGTTGATTGTGTCAAACTTGCAGATGAACTGGAGCTCAGCATAGGGATAGAAATGGAGCCGTGTTAGTCTGGGGTAGCTGAAGCAAAATGCAGGACAATGTAGCACTTTAAAGACTAACAAGATGGTTTATTAGATGATGAGCTTTCGTGGGCCAGACCCACTTCCTCAGATCAAATAGTGGAAGAAAATAGTCACAGCCATATATACCAAAGGATACAATTAAAAAAATGAACAAATATGAAAGGGTACGTCTACACTACAGCGCTAGTTCGAACTAACTTAGTTCGAATTAGTTAATTCGAACTAAGCTAGTTCGAACTAACGCATCTAGAACTAAAAACTAGTTTGAACTAGCGTTTTGCTAATTCGAACTAGCAAGTCCACATTGAGTGGACTCTGAACAGGGCTTAAGGATGGCCGGAAGCAGTGCTGGCAGGGCATCAGAGGAGGACTTAGAGCGTGGAGATGCTGTCTCAGGCTAGCCGAGGGCTGCGCTTAAAGGGTCCCGACCCCCACCCCGGACAGACAGTTCTCAGGGGTGCCCCGCTTACAAACCAGTCCTGGCTTGGAGTGCCCGAAGTACCCACACTGGGCACATCACACCACTCGGCCATCAGACCGGCTGCACTTGCCGCATGCTGCCATCTGGGGAGAGGGGACAATCGGGGGGCTGCAGGAGAGCTTCCACCCCCAGAAGCCCGCAGAGCCAGCCCAGTCCTCCCCATTGGGGGCTCGTGCCCCATTCCTCCCTCACCTCCTTCCACTTACCCTTCCCTAGCCCCCCTTCTTATTGATGTACAAAATAAAGGACACATGTGTTCAAAAATAGAAACTCTGTTTATTTAACAAAACTCGGGGAAACTGGGAAAAGGAGGTGGGAGAGGGGAAGAGAGAGGCTGGGAGAGGGGAGGGGGAAAACTGGGAGGAGGGAGCTGAAAGGGGGAAGCAAGGGAAAGGAGGGGGTGGGGAAACTGAAGGATCAGGGGTGGGGGTCTCGCCGGGCCGACCGCCTCCCAGTACAGCGAGGGAGGGGGCCTCGGCGTCCCCGGGGCGATGGGGTGGAGGGTGCGGAGGTTGAGGTGGGGGGTGTGGACATTGAGGAAGAGGTTGTGGGGGTTGAGGAGGGAGAGGTGGGAGGGGGAGCAGGAGTGGGAGGAGGGACAGCAGTTGGGGGGACAGCTGGTGCAGGATCAGCACGGGGCACCATGCTCTGCAGCAGGAGCTGCAGGTTGGTGCTCAGCCCTCGGACCTCAGACAGCAGCTCGTGGCGGACCTGCAGGTCTTCCTGCATCCATGACCGCAGTGTGCGGTGCACGGCTTGCAGGGCCCCAAGGTGCTGGTCCCAGTATTCCTGCTCCGTGCTGGCAGTCCGGAGCAGGCCGCGGGTGCGGGAGCATGTCCCAGGCGGGGTGGTGCGCCCTGCACGAGCAGCTGGTGCAGCTGTAGAGAAAGAAGAGAAGGGGTCAGTTCTCCCTGGGGACGCAGAGGATGATGCCCAGCCCCCTCCCCAACTCCGCAACGTGAGGGTGACCATGTCCTGCACCGTCACAGCCGCTGTGCTTGTACAGAGGCCATGGTCAGGATGTCTGGCTCTCCCCGGGACTGGAAGCTGCCCCAAGACCGCACCCATGTCCCTGTGCCATGTATAGTGTGGCCGGGGCGGTGGGGGGAAAGGGGAGATGTCCCCTGCCTCCGTGTAGAGGGGACATGTGAAGGGAAATCATCCTGCTGGGTCCTGCCCCGGGGTCGGGAGCATGTCACGTCTCTTTGCACAAGCATGTGCCTATTGGGCAATGGCCCCTGGGTGTCACGCAGCTGGAGCCACCTGCCCAAGGGTGGCATGGCATGTGCTCGCACGTGTACAGGTGTCTGCGTGATCCGTGGAAGGCACGGCCCACGCGCGCGGTCCCTGGTCTCCCTGCCACCTCCCCCCCGAACTACTTAATTCAAACTACTTACCCGGTACGGTCTCCCTGGACGACCCTGCCGACTCCGGTGCTGGGACATCCTGCGGTGGCCCCTCCGGTGTGCCCGGGTCAGGGCCCTCCAGTCCCGGCTCGCTGTCCCCCAGGCTGGCACGGACCGCCCTGCCCCCCAAGAGTCGGTTGAGGGCAGGGAAGTAGGGGCAGGTGGCAGCCCCTGCTGTGGCGCCACCCCTGGTGGCCCTGGCGTACGCCTGGCGCAGCTTTTTAATTTTAATGCGCACCTGCTCCTGGGTGCGCCTGTGTCCCCTGGTGGCCATGGCGGCTGCTATGCGCCCATAGACGGCCGCATTCCTCCTCCTAGTGCGGAGATCATGGACGTTGGGGGCCTGCCCCCAAACCTCAATGAGGTCCATGACCTCCGCACTAGTCCAGGAGGCCGCGCGCCGTCTACGGCCCCTGGCTGGCCCCTGGGTGCTGGGGGACTGGGCAGGGGACATGTCACTCCCACTGGCTGCCTGGCTCATGGTGGGGCCACTGCTTCGGGGCAGAGACTCCTGGCAGGGCTGGCTGTCTCAAGTGCCGTCTGGCCAGAGTCTACCCCTTTAAGGGCCCGGGGCTGGGGGAGAGGAGAAGAGTTTTCCTGGTTGTGCCCAGAGAGGCCACCAGGGGGAACCTGGGAAGGGCTAGCCTCCCACTAGTTCGAACTAAAGGGCTACACAGCCCTTAGTTCGAACTAGCTAGTTCGAACTAGGCGTTAGTCCTCGTAAAATGAGGTTTACCTAGTTCGAACTAAGCGCTCCCCTAGTTCGATTCAAATTCGAACTAGCGGAGCGCTAGTGTAGCACCTATTAAAGTTAGTTCGAACTAACGTCCGTTAGTTCGAACTAACTTTGTAGTGTAGACATACCCAAAAGGACAAATCACATTGCAGAACAGGAGGGGGATGGGGGGGGGAAGGAAGGTAAGTGTCTGTGAATCGATGATATTAGAGGTGGGGAGAGTGGGATGTTTGTGAGTTAACGGTATTAGAGGTGATAATTGGGGAAACTATCTTGGTAATGGGTGAGATAGTTCAAGTGTTTGTTGAGTCCTTTTTGGAGAGTGTCGAATTTTAACATGAATGACAGTTCAGAGGATTCCCTTTCAAGTGCAGATGTAAAAGGTCTTTGTAGCAGAATGCAGGTGGCCCACGAAAGCTCATCATCTAATAAACCATCTTGTTAGTCTTTAAAGTGCTACATTGTCCTGCATTTTGCTGTAGCTCAGCAGTTTCTCTTTGAAGTCTGGTCCTGAAGTTTTTTTGCTGCAGGATGGCTACTTTTAGATCTGCAATTGTGTGTGCAGGGAGAGGGAAGTGTTCCCTACAGGGTTTTGTATGTTGCCGTTCCTAATATCTGATTTGTGTCCAGTTATTCTTTTACATGGGGACTGTCCAGTTTGGCCGATAATGGCGTATATTACGTTGGTGGATGTGCAGGAGAATGAACCAGTGACAGTATGGCTGATCTGGTTAGGTCCTGTGATGTTGTTGCTGGTGTATATATGTGGGCAGAGTTGGCACCGAGGTTTGTTGCAAGGATTGGTTCCTGAGTTATGGTGCAGTGTATAGTTGCTGGTGGTTGGCGGGTTGTCTGTGGGCGAGGACTGGCCTGCCTCCCAAGGCCTGTGAAAGCAAGGGATCATTGTCCAGGATGGGTTGAAGATCACTAATGATGCATTGGAGAGGTTTTAGCTGGGGACTGTAGGTGATGGCCAGTGGTGTTCTGTTGGTTTCTTTCTTGGGCTTGTCCCATAGCAGGAGGCTTCTGGGTTCCCGTCTGGCTCTGTCAATCTGTCTCCTCACTTCCTCGTGTGGGTATCGCAGTTTACAGAATGCGTGTTGAAGATCTTGTAGGTGTAGGTCTCTGTCTGAGGGGTTGGAGCATATGCGGTTGTACCTCAGTGCTTGGCCGTAGACAATGGATCGTGTGGTGTGTCCGGGATGGAAGCTGGAGGCATGCAGGTAAGCATAGCGGTCGGTAGGCTTTCGGTATAGGTTGGTGTTTGTGACCGTCACTTATTTGCACCGTGGTGTCCAGGAAATGGACCTCCCGTGTAGACTGGTCCATGCTGAGGTTGATGGTGGGGTGGAAGCTGTTGAAATCCTGGTGAAATTCTTCCAGAGTCTCCTTCCCATGGGTCCAGATGATGATGAAGATGTCATCAATGTAGCGAGGTAGAGGAGGGGCGTAAGTGGACGAGAGCTGAGGAAGCGCTGTTCCAGGTCAGCCATAAAAATGTTGGCGTATTGGGGGCCATGCGGGGGCCACTGGTCTGGAGGTATATTGTCACCAAATCTGAAATAGTTGTGTGTGAGGAGGAATTCGCAGAGTTCAGCCACCAGTTGTGCCGTGATGGCCAGAAGAAAGCCTGCCGCCTAAGCTGGCCAGAGTGCTGGTCTAAGACGCTGGATGCCGTGTTCCCGGCATACTCGTGGGTGAGTAGGCAAGGAAAGTTGGGGAGAGCTGGACTCCTTGGCGACCCTTTGAGGGACCCTGCGTCTGGACACATCTTCTGTCACCACTGGCAGACAGAGGGCCGCCCGCCCGAGCCTGTTGCTGTCGCTCGGGAACCAGGCCCCATGTCGGTCATGATCCGGGGGGTCACTAGCCTCCTGCGGATGCAGGAAAGTGCTTGGGACTGCGTACGGTTTAGCTTTCCGTGACATGTGTGTGCTGTCCTGTCTGCGCCCCCCAGCATCGGCCGGGCCCCCCTGGGTTATTTCCCGACACCGCCTGGCAGAGCGTGCACCTGGGGAGGCCTGGGTGGGAGAGCCCCGGGGACAATGTGCCGGGTCACTCACTTCCCCGGAGCAGCCTGCAGCGCTCACAGGCCTGGGGGGTACGGCTAGGCCAGGGACACGGCACGGTCAGCGTCCCTCGGGCGGTCGGAGCAGCAGGGCTCCCAGCCAGCCCAGCCGAAATCATAGAATCATAGAATCACAGGACTGGAAGGGACCTCGAGAGGTCATCGAGTCCAGCCCCCCGCCCTCAAGGCAGGACCAAGCTCCACCTACACCATCCCTGACAGATGTCTATCTAACCTGTTCTTAAATATCTCCAGAGAGGGAGATTCCACCACCTCCCTTGGCAATTTATTCCAATATTTGACCACCCTGACAGTTAGGAATTTTTTCCTAATGTCCAATCTAAACCTCCCTTGCTGCACTTTAAGCCCATTACTCCTTGTCCTGTCCTCAGAAACCAAGAGGAACAAATTTTCTCCTTCCTCCTTGTGACACCCTTTTAGATATTTGAAAACCGCTATCATGTCCCCCCTTAATCTTCTTTTTTCCAAACTAAACAAGCCCAGTTCATGAAGCCTGGCTTCATAGGTCATGTTCTCTAAACCTTTAATCATTCTTGTCGCTCTTCTCTGTACCCTTTCCAATTTCTCCACATCTTTCTTGAAATGTGGCGCCCAGAACTGGACACAGTACTCCAGCTGAGGCCTAACTAGTACAGAGTAGAGCGGCAGAATGACTTCACGAGTTTTGCTTACAACACACCTGTTGATACAACCTAGAATCATATTTGCTTTCTTTGCAACAGCGTCACACTGTTGACTCATATTCAACTTGTGGTCCACTATGACCCCTAGATCCCTTTCCGCCATGCTCCTTCCTAGACAGTCGCTTCCCATCTTGTATGTATGGAACTGATTGTTCCTTCCTAAGTGGAGCACTTTGCATTTCTCTTTATTAAACCTCATCCTGTTTACCTCTGACCATTTCTCTAACTTGCTAAGGTCATTTTGAATTATGTCCCTATCCTCCAAAGAAGTCGCAACCCCACCCAGTTTGGTATCATCTGCAAACTTAACAAGCGTACTCTCTATCCCAATATCTACATCATTGATGAAGATATTGAACAGTACGGGTCCCAAAACAGACCCTTGAGGAACTCCACCTGTTATCCCTTTCCAGCAGGATTTAGAACCGTTAACAACAACTCTCTGACTATGGTTATCCAGCCAATTATGCACCCACCTTATCGTGGCCCTATCTAAGTTATATTTGCCTAGTTTATCAATAAGAATATCATGCGAGACCGTATCAAATGCCTTACTAAAGTCTAGGTATATGACATCCACCGCTTCTCCCTTATCCACAAGGCTCGTTATCCTATCAAAGAAAGCTATCAGATTAGTTTGGCATGACTTGTTCTTCACAAACCCATGCTGGCTATTCCCTATCACTTTATTACCTTCCAAGTGTTTGCATAGGATTTCCTTAAATACCTGCTCCATTATCTTCCCTGGGACAGACGTTAAACTGACCGGTCTGTAGTTTCCTGGGTTGTTCTTATTCCCCTTTTTATAAATGGCCACAATATTTGCCCTTTTCCAGTCTTCTGGAATCTCCCCTGTCTGCCATGATTTTTCAAAGATCATAGCTAAAGGCTCAGATACCTCCTCTATCAGCTCCTTGAGTATCCTGGGATGCATTTCATCAGGACCTGGTGACTTGCTGACATCTAACTTTCCTAAGTGATTTTTAACTTGTTCTTTGTGTATCCTGTTGTCAGGGCCTCTAACCCAGACGGCTCGGTTCGTTGTCTGACCGCAAAGAGACAGGCAACACCAGCAAAGTCCAATCACAAGCTCTTTATTGAAGAGTGCACACAACAATAGAGAGCGGCCCGTCTCCAAAGAGAACCAGCCGCGATTTTAGTATCAGGTAGGCTTATAAAGACAGTTCCGTCGCGTCATAAGCTCTTCACCCAGGCCACTTACCCCCCTTTCTAGAAACTTTTAATATCTATGCATATCTTAGCCAACTATACATTGTGGCCAAAAGCGCTTCATAATGCATCAGTAACTTTCTTATCAATCACAAAAGGCAGGTACCAGGAACAAGGAGACAAAGGACTCGGGTACAAACAAAGGGCAAAAATAGGGAGGTAAGATTAGCGAAGAGGAACGAAAACAGGGAGTTACTGACCAGTTCCCAAAGCAAACCATTCTACTTACAGTAGGTACAAATATATAATTATCACTTATCTTACTTTATAACCTAAGCCAGCATGGAGGGTGCGCCTCTGATTGAACCACATTCCTGGTTCTGGTCAAGAATACCCAGAGGCCTACGTAATTAGCCTTTGTTAACTTTCCTTAGCATAACGTTGACCAGGCCTTGTTTTCCTGGTCCCAACACTGTCTTCTAAACTTACCCTCTCTCTGCTTGTATTCACTACGTTAGGCACACCTCCAGACTTCTCGGTGAAGACCGAAACAAAGAAGTCATTGAGCATCTCCGCCATTTCCAAGTTCCCTGTTACTGCTTCTCCCTCCTCACTAAGCAGTGGGCCTACCCTGTCCTTGGTCTTCCTCTTGCTTTTAATGTACCGTATTTTCCGGCGTATAGGGCGACTGGGCGTATAAGACGACCCCCTATCTTTTTAATTAAAAGATAGGGTTTCATCTTATACCCCAGCGCCCCTCCGCCTCCTTTGCTCCTGGTGTCCCTGGTCTGCTGGAGATGGTCCCCAGCAGACCAGAGGCACCGGGAGCAAAGCCGCCAGGAGCGCCTGGGCTCCCCCCCCCCGCCGGAGCCCCTCCGCGGCTTTGAAAGCCTCGGGGGAAGCCGGCGGAGGGGCATCCCAGGCGCGCATGGGCTGCCCCCCAGCCGGAGCCCCTCCGCGGCTTTGAAAGCCTCGGGGGAAGCCGGCGGGGGGGCATCCCAGGCGCGCATGGGCTGCCCCCCCGCCGGAGCCCCTCCGCGGCGGCGGGGCATCCAGCGTACAAGACGACCCCCGATTTTTGGGGGATGTTTTTTAACTTCAGAGGTCGTCTTGTACGCCGGAATATACGGTATTTATAAAAGGTCTTCTTGTTTCCCTTTATGCCTGTAGCTAGTTTGATCTCATTTTGTGCCTTTGCCTTTCTAATCTTGGCAAAGGCACAAATGGCACAGGCCTGGGGGGTACAGCTAGGCCAGGGACACAGGGCACAGCCACGTACCAGGCAACGGGGCTGGTTGGGAGCCACAGACACAACAACGTGTCCATGCCCCCAGGCCTTGGGACCCACGCCCAGAACTCCAGTCGGCCACAGGGGGGCAGGAGAGCTCCCCACTGGGCATCGCGGCAGTGTGGGGGTGCCCCCCCCAGCCGCCTCATGGGAACGTGCTGAATCCCACTGGTTCCACCGGATGCTCCAAGCCGTGGTCGTGCCCTGAGCCCAGCTGTACGGCCAGGTACCAGCCCTGGCCTTGGGGCGCGAAATCCACTACAGCGCGTGGGGCGCCTGGTTGCTATGGTGAGGGAGTCGCGCGCAGGCTGAGGGGGGCGAGTTAACTCCGGGGGCTGGTGGGAACCTGGGAACACTGGGCACGTCTGACTGTGCCAGAGGGCTGTGGGCGCAGGGCTGTCGCGGCATCAGACGGGCCGGGCGGCGAGAGCCGGGCATGGCACTGGGAGGCGGCCACAGCTGGGTCCCCGGGATGTGTCCAGGGCTCTGGTGTTTTGGGGGGCTCTGGAGGGGCCCTGGGCACAGGCCGGGACATGGGGACGGTGAACTTGGACCGGACCGAGCGGGGTGAGTTGAGACAGCGCAGCCGCGCGCGCCCTGGGGAGAGCCTGGCGAGGCTGCACGGCCGCCGGCCTGTCCCTGCCACTCCAGCCATATTCATCGGAGAAACAAACCAGGAAACGCCAACGGGGCGTCCTGCAGGGACACGGGCCCCGCTGAGACCAGGGCCCGAGTGCTGGAGACCATCCTGTGCTCTGCTCCAGCCCTTAACATGCGCCGAGGCCTGGTCGGCCGTCAGACGAGGGGAGCCAGCCTCCTGAGAGGAGGGATTTGAGCGGGGGGCTTGAGGGAAGGCAGGCCCGGGGTCCTGGCAGGCCAGGCGCTGGAGGAGGCACAGCAGCCTGCCTGTGTTGTGCTTGGTCTTATCGAGGGCATTAGGCAAAACACCACGGCTACGGCGACTCTGGCTGCTTCTCGCGCAAGAACCCTTTTGCAGAAGAGTTCTTGTGAAAATCTCTTCCACAGGAGCGTGTCTCCACCGGCATGTGCTTTTGCACAAGAGCATCCATGGCAGTGTAGACACTTTCTTGTGCAAAATCTCTTCCACAGGAGCGTGTCTACACCGGCATGTGCTTTTGCACAAGAGCATCCATGGCAGTGTAGACGCTCTCTTGTGCAAAATCTCTTCCACAGGAGTGTGTCTACACCGGCATGTGCTTTTGCACAAGAGCGTCCATGGCAGTGTAGATGCTCTCTTGCGCAAGAAAGCTCTGAAGGCCATTTTAACCATGGGGGCTTCTTGCGCAAGAAATTCATGTTGCCTGTCTACACTGGCCTCTTGCGCAAGAGGGCTTCTTCCTCGTGGGGAGAGGAAAACTCCTCTGGAAGAAGCACTGGACTGTACATTCACTTCTGGAAGAACGCTCGTGCAGCGTAGACAGCCGGCAAGTTTTTGCGGAAGAACGGCTGTTCGTGCACAAGAAGCTGCCAGTGTAGACGTAGCCACGTGTATTGGTAGCACATATCACCATCCACACTGCTCATTTACATATGATAGATCACACACATGCACACACACTCATGGACACGCACACGCTCATGCACACATGCATGCACACACACACTTCCACTCTTGCTCGTGCATACACACTCATGCACGCACACACACTCATGCACACTCACACATGTGCACGCGCACACTCATGTGCACACACATGCACACACTCATGCACACACTCTCGCTCATGTGCACACACGCACACTCATGCACACCCACGCATGCAGACACGCACACGCACACACTCATGTGCGCGTGCACATACTCATGCACGCACACACTCATGCACACTCACACATGTGCACACGCACACACATTCACACACTTATGCACACACACACTTGCACTCTCGCTCATGTGCATACACACGTGCACACACACACTCTCATGCACACTCACACATGCGGACACACACACTCATGCGGACACACTCATGCGGACACACTCGCACTCTGGCTCATGTGCACACACGCACAGACTCATGCACACACACACACTCATGCACACTCAAACATGCGCACATGCGCACACACACACACGCACACTCCATCTTGTTGTTACCATTTCTTGCTGTCCCTAACTGCACTGGCTGGGGCCCTCCTGCAAGCTGCCTCCCTCGCTAGGCTCCCTCTCATGCAAATCTCTCATCTATGTTTATGCAAAATCTGCGGGAGCCATCCCATGCCTGTGCAGTCAGTGCTCTGTGGCGCCTTCTTTGGGGGGAGGGGGAGTGTCAGTGCTGCCACATTCCCCTTCAGAGAGGGGGCTCCCAAAAGCAGGCGCTTGCTGCTGGCTGCCAAGGTGCCCAGAGGCCCCGGCTCCTGTCAATGGGCCCCCTTCCCAGGTCCCTTTGTTGTGGGATGGGCTTCCACCCCCTCTGACTTGCAGCCCCCGCCCGTCCATTCACGCCTCGTTCACTCCCACTCCGCAGGGCCCTCCATCCAGTCCTTGGAGGCGAAAGGCTCCAGGCAGCGTGGAGCCTGGAGGAAGCTGGTCCCCACGGCGACGGACCGGTCACTCCAGAGATGTCCGGTTAACCCAGAGCTGTGTCCACACCTGCGCCTGCTGCCCAGTGCCCGGCAGGTGCCCTGCAGCCGCCAGGCCGGGGGCTTGCGCTCAGGGACTGAGGCTCAGTAGGGAGAAGCTCTGTGTGGCCCCGCGCCGGCCCATCCACAGGACGTATCCGCAGCGGCCCCAACTGGCCGATGGGCGGGAGGGGCCGGGGCGTCACAGGGCCTGGCGCGGCGGCAGCCGGGGTCACCGCCCTCCCTCCCCACTCCCAGCGGGCGGTGGACGCTGGCGGGGCCTGGCAGCCCCTCTGCCCCCCAGTGCCCTGCCGCAGGGGGCCCGGCCCTGGGAGGGAGCCACCTCCACCCCGACGTGGCCTCGTCACGCCCGGCCCTACACTCGCTGCGTGACACCGGCCTCTGTGGGGCTAGTGCTTCTGTGCAGCCTGCCTCCGGCACAGGGGCTTCTGCCCACCACAGCATCTGCCCCATGGCTCTGCCGGCCCCTCGGGCGCCCCGGGACAGCCGCTGCTCAGGCAGCACAGCCGGACCCGGCTGCCCCGCGGAGCCCGGGGCTGCAAAGCGGCTTTTGGGGGGCAGGCTGGTTTGTCAGAGGGAGGCTTTGGGGCTGCAGCTGGGGAGAGCTAAGGCAGCAGCAGCCTGGGAAGCCAGAGTCTGACTAACGCCCAGCAGGGGGCGCCCTTGGCCCAGGCACCCAGGCCCTAGCGCGGCGATGAGCCTGCAGGTGGGGGGGCAGGTAAGGGGCTCTGGCAGGGCGGGTCAGAAATGGTGCGGGGGCTGGGGGGGAAGGCTCAGGAGGGGTGGGTGCAGCCAAGGCCTCTCCAAAGAGCCGGGCATGGCCAGCTCCCTGGCCCCCCACTCCACACCCCATCCCCCCTGCTTCCCACCCCATGACCCCACCCCAGAACTCTGCCCCATCCAACCTCCCCCTGCTCCCTGCCCCCCATCCAACTCCTCTGCTCCCTGCCCCCCCAGGACCTCCCAGCCCCCCATCCAACTCCCCTGCTCCCTGCCCCCCATCCAACTCCTCTGCTCCCTGCCCCCCAGGACCTCCCTGCCCCCCATCCAACTCCCCTGCTCCCTGCCCCCCAGGACCTCCCTGCCCCCCATCCAACCTCCCCCTGCTCCCTGCCCCCCAGGACCTCCCTGCCCCCCATCCAACCTCCCCCTGCTCCCTGCCCCCCAGGACCTCCCAGCCCCCCATCCAACTCCTCTGCTCCCTGCCCCCCAGGACCTCCCTGCCCCCCATCCAACTCCCCTGCTCCCTGCCCCCCAGGACCTCCCTGCCCCCCATCCAACCTCCCCCTGCTCCCTGCCCCCCAGGACCTCCCTGCCCCCCATCCAACCTCCCCCTGCTCCCTGCCCCCCAGGACCTCCCAGCCCCCCATCCAACTCCTCTGCTCCCTGCCCCCCAGGACCTCCCTGCCCCCCATCCAACTCCCCTGCTCCCTGCCCCCCAGGACCTCCCTGCCCCCCATCCAACCTCCCCCTGCTCCCTGCCCCCCAGGACCTCCCTGCCCCCCATCCAACCTCCCCCTGCTCCCTGCCCCCCAGGACCTCCCAGCCCCCCATCCAACTCCCCTGCTCCCTGCCCCCCATCCAACTCCCCTGCTCCCTGCCCCCCATCCAACTCCCCTGCTCCCTGCCCCCCAGGACCTCCCTGCCCCCCATCCAACTCCCCTGCTCCCTGCCCCCCAGGACCTTCCTGCCCCCCATCCAACCTCCCCCTGCTCCCTGCCCCCCAGGACCTCCCTGCCCCCCATCCAACTCCCCTGCTCCCTGCCCCCCACTCCACACCCCATCCCCCCTGCTTCCCACCCCATGACCCCACCCCAGAACTCTGCCCCATCCAACCTCCCCCTGCTCCCTGCCCCCCAGGACCTCCCTGCCCCCCATCCAACTCCTCTGCTCCCTGCCCCCCCAGGACTCATAGACTCATAGACTCATAGACTTTAAGGTCAGAAGGGACCATTATGATCATCTAGTCTGACCCCCTGCACAGTGCAGGCCACAGAATCTCGCCCACCCCTCTTAGAATAATCCTCTCACCTATGTCTCAGATATTGAAGCCTTCAAATACTTTGAAGGCCCCAACATGCAGAGAGTCCTTCAGCTGTGATCTGTGCCCAATGCTACAGAGGAAGGCGAAAAACCTCCAGGGCCTCTGCCAATCTACCCTGGAGGAAAATTCCTTCCTGACCCCAAATATGGCGATCAGCTAAACCCTGAGCATGGGGGCAAGACTCACCAGCCAGACACCCAGAAAGTTCCCTATAGCAACTCCTATCATCCCTCCATTGACCTATTTCCAACTGGTAATGAATGGTCAATTAGTTACCAAGATCATGTTATTTCATCCAACCATCCCCTTATCATAGAATCATAGAACTGGAAGAGACCTCAGAAGGTCGTCAAGTCCAGCCCTCCGCTCTAGGCAGGACCAATCCCATCTAAATCAACCCGGCCAGGGCTTTGTCAAGCCGAGACTTAAACACCTCTAGGGATGGAGACTCCACTACTTCCCTAGGTAACCCATTCCAATGCTTCACTACCCTCCTAGTAAAATAGTTTTTCCTAATATCCAACCTGGACCTCTCCCACCACAACTTGAGACCATTGCTCCTTGTTCTGCCATCTGTCACTACTGAGAACAGCCTCTCTCCATCCTCTTTGGAACCTCCCTTCAGGAAGTTGAAGGCTGCTATCAAGTCCCCCCTCACTCTTCGCTTCTGCAGACTAAACAGACCCAAGTCCCTCAGCCTCTCCTCGTAGGTCATATGCTCCAGCCCCCTAATCATTTTGGTTGCCCTCCGCTGGACCCTCTCCAATGCGTCCGCATCCTTTTTGTAGTGGGGGGCCCAGAACTGGACACAGTACTCCAGATGTGGCCTCACCAAAGCCGAATAAAGGGGAATAATGACATCTCTGGATCTGCTGGCAATGCTCCTCTTAATGCAGCCTAATATGCCATTAGCCTTCTTGGCTACAAGGGCACACTGTTGACTCATATCGAGCTTCTCATCCACTGTAACCCCCAGGTCCTTTTCTGCAGAACTACTACTTAACAGGTTGGTCCCCAGCCTGTAACTATGCTTGGGATTCTTCCGTCCCAAGTGCAGGACTCTACACTTGTCTTTGTTGAATCTCATGAGATTTCTAGTGGCCCAATCCTCCAATTTGTCTAAGTCACTCTGGACCCTATCTCTGCCCTTAAGCGTATCTACCTCTCCCCCTAGCTTAGTGTCATCTGCAAACTTGCTGAGGGTGCAATCTATCCCCTCATCCAGGTCATTAATAAAGATATTGAACAAAACCGGTCCTAGAACTGAACCTTGGGGCACTCCACTAGAAACCGACCGCCATCCTGACATCGAACCGTTGATCACTACCCGCTGGGCCCGGCCTTCTAGCCATCTTTCTATCCATCTTACCGTCCATTTATCCAATCCGCATTCCCTTAACTTGCTGGCAAGAATATTGTGGGAGACCGTATCAAAAGCCTTGCTAAAGTCAAGGTATATAACATCCACTGACTTTCCCATGTCCACTGAGCCAGTTACCTCATCATAGAAGCTAATCAGATTGGTCAAGCACGACTTGCCCTTTGTGAATCCATGCTGACTATTCCTGATCACTTTCCTCTCATTCAAGTGTCTCAAAATGGATTCCTTTAGGATCCCTTCCATGATTTTTCCAGGAACCGAGGTAAGACTGACCGGCCTATAGTTCCCTGGATCGTCCTTCTTCCCTTTTTTGAAGATGGGCACTACATTTGCCTTTTTCCAATCATCCGGGATTTCGCCCGATCTCCACGACTTTTCAAAGATAATGGCCAAAGGCTCCTCAATGACGTTTGCCAACTCCTTCAGTACCCTTGGGTGCATTAAGTCTGGACCCATGGATTTGTGTACGTTTAGTTTTTCTAAATAGTTCCTAACCTGTTCTTTACCCACCAAGGGCTGTCCATCTTCTTCCCATCTTGCGTTGCTTAGCACAGAAGTCCAGGAGCCGACCTTGTCCGTGAATACAGAGGCAAAGAAAGCATTGAGTACTTCAGCTTTCCCCACATCCTCTGTCACTAGGTTACCTCCTTCATCCATTAGGGACTGCACACCCTCTCTGATCACCTTCTTCTTGTTGACATGCCTGTAGAAACCTTTCTTGTTATCCTTCACATCCTTAGCCAGTCGCAACTCCATTTGCGCTTTCGCCTTCCTGATAACCCCCCGGCATTCTCGAACTATACATTTAAACTCCTCCCTAGTCATTTGTCCAAGTTTCCACTTTCTGTAAGCTTCCTTTTTGTGCTTAAGTACACCAAGGATTTCCCCTGTAAGCCAATCCGGTCTCCTACCAGCTTTGCCTCTCTTGCTACGCGTCGGGATGGTTTCTTTCTGTGCCTTTAATAAGGCTTCTTTAAAATACTGCCAGCTGTCCTGGACTCCTTTCCCCTTCATGTTAACATCCCAGGGGATTCTGCCCATCAGGTCTCTGAGGGAGTCAAAATCTGCTTTTTTGAAGTCCAAGGTGTGTATTTTACTACTCTCTTTCCTTCCTTTGGTCAGGATCCTGAAATCTACCATCTCATGATCACTGCTTCCCAGGTTGTCACCCACCTCTACGTCCCCTATTAGTTCCTCCCTGTTTGTGAGGAGAAGGTCAAGCTGTGCATGGCCCCTGGTCGGATCCTTCAGCACTTGTACCAAGAAGTTATCCCCAACATTCTCCAAAAACTTCCTGGATTGCCTGTGTACTGCCTTATTGGTTTCCCAACAGATGTCAGGGTGATTAAAGTCCCCCATGAGAACCAGGGCCTGCGATCTGGAAGCTTCGCTCAGTTGTTCGAAGAAAGCCTCATCTACCTCATCCACCTGGTTCGGTGCCCTGTAGCAGACACCAACCACAACATCACTGCTGTTTGCTCCTTTAAACCTGACCCATAGACTTTCAACAAGTTTTTCTCCCTCTTTATACTGGAGTTCAGAGCAATCATAGTGCTCTCTTACATATAGTGCAACTCCTCCTCCTTTTCTCCCCTGCCTATTCTTCCTGAACAATCTATACCCTTCCATGACAGCGCTCCAGTCATGCGAGTCATCCCACCAAGTCTCTGTTATCCCAATTAAATCATATTTCTTGGCCTGGGCCAGGGCCTCCAGTTCTTCCTGCTTGTTGCCCAGGCTTCTCGCATTCGTGTACAAACACTTCAGGTAACCAGTTGATTGCACTATCTTCTCCATTCGAAACTGGGGTCCTCCTTTCTCGCTCCTTGCTCTATGCATTTCTTCCCGGCATCTGACTTTCCCACTCCCCTCAGGGTTTTGGTCACCGTCCCCCAACGAACCTAGTTTAAAGCCCTCCTCACTAGGTTCGCAAGCCTGCCCGCGAAGATGCTCCTTCCTCTCTTCGTTAGGTGGATCCCATCTCTTCCTATCAATCCTTGTGCCCGGAACAGAGTCCCATGGTCGAAGAAACCAAAGCCCTCTCTGCGACACCACCTGCGCAACCACGCATTTACGTCCTCAACTCGACGATCCCTGCCCAGTCCTTTCCCTTCAACAGGGAGGATGGACGAGAACACCACTTGCGCTCCAAAGTCTTGGATCCTTCTTCCCAGTGCTACATAATCCGCAGCAACCCGCTCAAGGTCATTCTTGGCCGTATCATTCGTTCCTACATGGAGAAGCAGGAAGGGGTAGCGATCTGAAGGTTTGATCAGCTTGCTAAGCCTCTCAGTGACATCCCGAATGCGAGCTCCCGGTAAGCAGCACACCTCTCGAGATTCCAGGTCCGGACGGCAGAGGGATGGCTCAGTCCCTCTTAGGAGGGAGTCCCCGACCACCACCACCCGTCGTTTCCTTTTGGGGGTGGTGGCCGTGGAACCCCCATCCCTAGGACTACGCATCCCATGCCTTTCAGTAGATGGTGCTCCCTTCTGGTTTCTACCTTGTGAGGTCCCTTCCAGAGCATTCAGCACTGCAGAGCCTGTGGAGAGAGCTTGAAAGCGATTGCTTACCTCTATAGCATCGGGGGAATCCCGTGCTGGCCTTTTTCCCCTTCTAGAAGTTACATGCTGCCAGTTCTCTTCTTGGTCGCGTACTGCCCTCACTGGCTCCTCTGCCTGCCGTGCTTGAAGGATCAATTGCTGCCTTCTATCGAGGAAGTCTTCATCCTCTCTGATCAAGCGTAAGGTCGACACTTGGGCCTCCAGTCCTCTAATTTTTTCTTCCAAAATCTCGACCAGCTTGCACTTCGTGCAGATGAAATCCGTTCTTTCTTCCGGGAGGAAGACAAACATGGCACACGCCGTGCAGGTAACAACAGCAGCAGACGCATCATCAACCATCGCTGCTGTCCTGGAGAAGGGATTTAAAAAGAAAGACAAGAGAACCTCCCGCCCTTCCCTCTCCCCTTCAGAACTCCCTCTCAAAACTCCCTGTTAGCAATCACCTGTTCGCAAGCTCCTTGGTCGCTTGCCCACTGCCTTATAAAGCCCCTCCCCCTACCAAGGCTCAGCCAATCAGCAGAGGCTTCTACAATTCAAACTTTAATTAGAAGCCAACAGTTTCCACCTGCCAATCACAGCCCCCTACCAATCACAGCACAAACTCTATCAAGGGGAGGGGGGAAGGGAAAAAAAAAAAAAAAAAAAAAAAAAAAAAAAAAAACCCTCACTCTCAAACACAGGGGAAAATAAATAAATAAATAAATAAACAAACAGACAAAAAAGAACACACACAACCCTCACTCACAAACACAAGCTCAGCATACAGCAAGAAAGCCCCAAGCACAACACCCACTTCTCCCAAGACTCCTGTATCTACTTCTCCTCTACCTGGAGAACTCCCCCTCTAAAGCCTCACTCAAACAGGGGGGGGAGGAGGGAAAAAAAAAAAAAAAAAAACCCACAAACCACCACACACCAAACAAACACAAGCTCTGCACACACTGAGAAAGCCCCAATAACAAAACACACTTCCCTCAAGAGTCCTGTATCTGCTTCTCCTTCACCTGGAGAACTCCCTCTCAAAACTCCCTGTTAGCAATCACCTGTTCGCAAGCTCCTTGGTCGCTTGCCCACTGCCTTATAAAGCCCCTCCCCCTACCAAGGCTCAGCCAATCAGCAGAGGCTTCTACAATTCAAACTTTAATTAGAAGCCAACAGTTTCCACCTGCCAATCACAGCCCCCTACCAATCACAGCACAAACTCTATCAAGGGGAGGGGGGAAGGGAAAAAAAAAAAAAAAAAAAAAAAAAAAAAAAACCCTCACTCTCAAACACAGGGGAAAATAAATAAATAAATAAATAAACAAACAGACAAAAAAGAACACACACAACCCTCACTCACAAACACAAGCTCAGCATACAGCAAGAAAGCCCCAAGCACAACACCCACTTCTCCCAAGACTCCTGTATCTACTTCTCCTCTACCTGGAGAACTCCCCCTCTAAAGCCTCACTCAAACAGGGGGGGGAGGAGGGAAAAAAAAAAAAAAAAAAACCCACAAACCACCACACACCAAACAAACACAAGCTCTGCACACACTGAGAAAGCCCCAATAACAAAACACACTTCCCTCAAGAGTCCTGTATCTGCTTCTCCTTCACCTGGAGAACTCCCTCTCAAAACTCCCTGTTAGCAATCACCTGTTCGCAAGCTCCTTGGTCGCTTGCCCACTGCCTTATAAAGCCCCTCCCCCTACCAAGGCTCAGCCAATCAGCAGAGGCTTCTACAATTCAAACTTTAATTAGAAGCCAACAGTTTCCACCTGCCAATCACAGCCCCCTACCAATCACAGCACAAACTCTATCAAGGGGAGGGGGGAAGGGAAAAAAAAAAAAAAAAAAAAAAAAAAAAAAAAAACCCTCACTCTCAAACACAGGGGAAAATAAATAAATAAATAAATAAACAAACAGACAAAAAAGAACACACACAACCCTCACTCACAAACACAAGCTCAGCATACAGCAAGAAAGCCCCAAGCACAACACCCACTTCTCCCAAGACTCCTGTATCTACTTCTCCTCTACCTGGAGAACTCCCCCTCTAAAGCCTCACTCAAACAGGGGGGGGAGGAGGGAAAAAAAAAAAAAAAAAACCCACAAACCACCACACACCAAACAAACACAAGCTCTGCACACACTGAGAAAGCCCCAATAACAAAACACACTTCCCTCAAGAGTCCTGTATCTGCTTCTCCTTCACCTGGAGAACTCCCTCTCAAAACTCCCTGTTAGCAATCACCTGTTCGCAAGCTCCTTGGTCGCTTGCCCACTGCCTTATAAAGCCCCTCCCCCTACCAAGGCTCAGCCAATCAGCAGAGGCTTCTACAATTCAAACTTTAATTAGAAGCCAACAGTTTCCACCTGCCAATCACAGCCCCCTACCAATCACAGCACAAACTCTATCAAGGGGAGGGGGGAAGGGAAAAAAAAAAAAAAAAAAAAAAAAAAAAAAAAACCCTCACTCTCAAACACAGGGGAAAATAAATAAATAAATAAATAAACAAACAGACAAAAAAGAACACACACAACCCTCACTCACAAACACAAGCTCAGCATACAGCAAGAAAGCCCCAAGCACAACACCCACTTCTCCCAAGACTCCTGTATCTACTTCTCCTCTACCTGGAGAACTCCCCCTCTAAAGCCTCACTCAAACAGGGGGGGGAGGAGGGAAAAAAAAAAAAAAAAACCCACAAACCACCACACACCAAACAAACACAAGCTCTGCACACACTGAGAAAGCCCCAATAACAAAACACACTTCCCTCAAGAGTCCTGTATCTGCTTCTCCTTCACCTGGAGAACTCCCTCTCAAAACTCCCTGTTAGCAATCACCTGTTCGCAAGCTCCTTGGTCGCTTGCCCACTGCCTTATAAAGCCCCTCCCCCTACCAAGGCTCAGCCAATCAGCAGAGGCTTCTACAATTCAAACTTTAATTAGAAGCCAACAGTTTCCACCTGCCAATCACAGCCCCCTACCAATCACAGCACAAACTCTATCAAGGGGAGGGGGGAAGGGAAAAAAAAAAAAAAAAAAAAAAAAAAAAAAAACCCTCACTCTCAAACACAGGGGAAAATAAATAAATAAATAAATAAACAAACAGACAAAAAAGAACACACACAACCCTCACTCACAAACACAAGCTCAGCATACAGCAAGAAAGCCCCAAGCACAACACCCACTTCTCCCAAGACTCCTGTATCTACTTCTCCTCTACCTGGAGAACTCCCCCTCTAAAGCCTCACTCAAACAGGGGGGGGAGGAGGGAAAAAAAAAAAAAAAAAAACCCACAAACCACCACACACCAAACAAACACAAGCTCTGCACACACTGAGAAAGCCCCAATAACAAAACACACTTCCCTCAAGAGTCCTGTATCTGCTTCTCCTTCACCTGGAGAACTCCCTCTCAAAACTCCCTGTTAGCAATCACCTGTTCGCAAGCTCCTTGGTCGCTTGCCCACTGCCTTATAAAGCCCCTCCCCCTACCAAGGCTCAGCCAATCAGCAGAGGCTTCTACAATTCAAACTTTAATTAGAAGCCAACAGTTTCCACCTGCCAATCACAGCCCCCTACCAATCACAGCACAAACTCTATCAAGGGGAGGGGGGAAGGGAAAAAAAAAAAAAAAAAAAAAAAAAAAAAAAAACCCTCACTCTCAAACACAGGGGAAAATAAATAAATAAATAAATAAACAAACAGACAAAAAAGAACACACACAACCCTCACTCACAAACACAAGCTCAGCATACAGCAAGAAAGCCCCAAGCACAACACCCACTTCTCCCAAGACTCCTGTATCTACTTCTCCTCTACCTGGAGAACTCCCCCTCTAAAGCCTCACTCAAACAGGGGGGGGAGGAGGGAAAAAAAAAAAAAAAAAAACCCACAAACCACCACACACCAAACAAACACAAGCTCTGCACACACTGAGAAAGCCCCAATAACAAAACACACTTCCCTCAAGAGTCCTGTATCTGCTTCTCCTTCACCTGGAGAACTCCCTCTCAAAACTCCCTGTTAGCAATCACCTGTTCGCAAGCTCCTTGGTCGCTTGCCCACTGCCTTATAAAGCCCCTCCCCCTACCAAGGCTCAGCCAATCAGCAGAGGCTTCTACAATTCAAACTTTAATTAGAAGCCAACAGTTTCCACCTGCCAATCACAGCCCCCTACCAATCACAGCACAAACTCTATCAAGGGGAGGGGGGAAGGGAAAAAAAAAAAAAAAAAAAAAAAAAAAAAAAAACTCTGAACTCTGCCCCATCCAACCTCCCCCTGCTCCCTGCCCCCCATCCAACTCCTCTGCTCCCTGCCCCCCCAGGACCTCCCAGCCCCCCATCCAACTCCCCTGCTCCCTGCCCCCCATCCAACTCCTCTGCTCCCTGCCCCCCCCAGGACCTCCCTGCCCCCCATCCAACCTCCCCCTGCTCCCTGCCCCCCAGGACCTCCCTGCCCCCCATCCAACTCCCCTGCTCCCTGCCCCCCACTCCACACCCCATCCCCCCTGCTTCCCACCCCATGACCCCACCCCAGAACTCTGCCCCATCCAACCTCCCCCTGCTCCCTGCCCCCCAGGACCTCCCTGCCCCCCATCCAACTCCTCTGCTCCCTGCCCCCCCAGGACCTCCCAGCCCCCCATCCAACTCCCCTGCTCCCTGCCCCCCAGGACCTCCCTGCCCCCCATCCAACTCCCCTGCTCCCTGCCCCCCACTCCACACCCCATCCCTCCTGCTTCCCACCCCATGACCCCACCCCAGAACTCTGCCCCATCCAACCTCCCCCTGCTCCCTGCCCCCCATCCAACTCCTCTGCTCCCTGCCCCCCCAGGACCTCCCAGCCCCCCATCCAACTCCCCTGCTCCCTGCCCCCCATCCAACTCCTCTGCTCCCTGCCCCCCCCAGGACCTCCCAGCCCCCCATCCAACTCCCCTTCTCCCTGCCCCCCAGGACCTCCCTGCCCCCCATCCAACTCCCCTGCTCCCTGCCCCCCAGGACCTCCCTGCCCCCCATCCAACTCCCCTGCTCCCTGCCCCCCAGGACCTCCCTGCCCCCCATCCAACCTCCCCCTGCTCCCTGCCCCCCAGGACCTCCCTGCCCCCCATCCAACTCCCCTGCTCCCTGCCCCCCAGGACCTCCCTGCCCCCCATCCAACTCCCCTGCTCCCTGCCCCCCAGGACCTCCCAGCCCCCCATCCAACCTCCCCCTGCTCCCTGCCCCCCAGGACCTCCCTGCCCCCCATCCAACTCCCCTGCTCCCTGCCCCCCAGGACCTCCCTGCCCCCCATCCAACTCCCCTGCTCCCTGCCCCCCAGGACCTCCCAGCCCCCCATCCAACCTCCCCCTGCTCCCTGCCCCCCAGGACCTCCCTGCCCCCCATCCAACTCCCCTGCTCCCTGCCCCCCAGGACCTCCCAGCCCCCCATCCAACCTCCCCCTGCTCCCTGCCCCCCAGGACCTCCCAGCCCCCCATCCAACCTCCCCCTGCTCCCTGTCCCCCAGGACCTCCCAGACCCCCATCCAACCTCCCCCTGCTCCCTGCCCCCCAGGACCTTCCAGCCCCCCATCCAACTCCCCTGCTCCCTGCCCACCAGGACCTCCCAGCCCCCCATCCAACTCCCCTGCTCCCTGCCCACCAGGACCTCCCAGCCCCCATCCAACTCCCCTGCTCACCAACCCCAGGACCTCCCTGCCCCCCATCCATTTCCAGCCCCCTTGACCCGGCTGTGCCAACAGGTGCTCTCCATCCATCCCCCTGCCCTGCTGCACAGGAGCCGTCCCCTGCCAGCCCCCGGGGCTGCCTTTATGCCCTGGCTCTCGCTGCCTGGGATGTGCAGCCAGTGCCTCCTGGGGGTCCCCGGGTCCCCCCCATGCCAGGCTGCCTGGGGCACAGCCGGGTGCTGCACCACGAGCTTGGAGGTCATGACTGCTTCTGACAGGCCGACTCTGGCAGCCTTTGGCTCAGGCCCATGCTCCGGGCTCTCTCTGTCCGCTGCAAAGTTTATGGGGGCAGCTCCGGGCCCCCACGGGCTGCAGCCGCCATTCTGCCCTGCCCCTCCCTGCCCTCGTTTTGTGAGACGCCCGGGGTGCCTGATCTGCCTGCTGCTGCAGCCCCATCCTCCTCCTCGGCATCTTGAGTACGCCCACATCTTGAATACTGTGTACAGACGTGGTCTCCTCAACTCAAAAAAGATATTTTGGCCTTGGAAAGGGTTCAGAAAAGGGCAACTAAAATTATTAGGGGTTTGGAACAGGTCCCATATGAGGAGAGGTTAAAGCGACTGGGACTTTTCAGTTTAGAAAAGAGGATACTGAGGGGGGATATGATAGAGGTCTATAAAATCATGAGTGGTGTGGAGAGGGCTGATAAAGAAAAGTTATTTATTAGTTCTCTAAATAGAAGAACTAGAGGACACCAAATGAAATTAATGGGTAGCAGGTTTAAAACTAATAAAAGAAAGTTCTTCTTCACACAGCGTGTTGTCAACCTGTGGAACTCCTTGCCAGAGGAGGCTGTGAAGGCTAGGACTAGAACAGAGTTTAAAGAGAAGCTAGATAATTTCATGGAGGTTAGGTCCATAAAAGGCTATTAGCCAGAGGATAAAATGGTGTCCCTGGCCTCTGTTTGTCAGAGGCTGGAGAGGGATGGCAGGAGACAAATCGCTTGATCATTGTCTTCGGTCCACCCTCTCTGGGCCACTGTCGGCAGACAGGCTACTGGGCTAGATGGACCTTAGGTCTGACCCAGTACCGCCGTTCTTATGTTCTTATCTCCCCCAGCCCCGTGAGGTACCAGCATTGTAAACTGTGAGCTGCTCTGACCCCACCCTGGCCCCACAGCTCTGCCCCACAGCACCCAGAAAGAAAGGGAGGACAAGAGGAGAGAGGAGGAGGCTACTTTTGTCTCACTCTAAAAAGGGGCAAGAAATTGAGCGGAAAAGATAACAGTTTCTCTCTCTTGCTTTTTCCTGCTAGAAAAGTGCAAAAGTAGTTATAAAAGTGCATAAACATTGCTCCCAAGTGCACTGCAAATGCCTGCACACGCACACAGACACAGACACGCACACAGACACACACACAGACACAGACACAGACACACACACACACACACACACACACACACACACACACACACACACACACACACACACGTAACTACCTTCCACATCCTAATGACTTAACCAACCAAGCAAGGAAGCTGCTAATTGTTCTTATCTGATCAGCCTCTTGTAACTACTTGAACAATCTGACCTCTGGGAATCTACTCACTGTCTTTTTTCTCCTTCTTTTCCGCTCCCGCCCTTCCCTTATTTATACTTGGAGCTGGCTTTTCAACACTCCTGTTATGGAAGAAGAGGGCCGAGCCCACAAAAGCTCCTGATCCCATCTGCATGTTTTGTTAGTCTCTATGGTGCTACTAGCCTGCGTTGTTTTTTAAGTTTTTCTATGAGAAAATAGATTCCCCCCAACTCCCTGCTTTTACGTCTTTCTGTGGCACAGCAGGAAAAAGTTTGTAAAAGATCCGTAACTAACGCTCCCTGTCGCTCCTTGTTCGAACCTCCCGCGGGAAGAGTGCAGAAGGAAAGCTGGAAAAAAGCAACGTTTTCTCGGTTATTTCCTTTCTCCTTCTTTGTTTGTGTTTTTCCGCAGGAAAAATAGGAAAAAGTAAAAGGAGGAGACAGTGTGGGGAGGGGACATGAGAAAAGGGCTCCCCCACTTTCTGCCCCTCCCCCGATTCTAGTGGGGTGCGGAGGAAGCGGGGGCGGGGAAGCAGGCTGTTGCTGTTGGCTGCAGGGCGGCAGTGGGAACATGGCCAGGCCAGATGCTCTTGGGAGATGGGTGTTCCCGCCCCCTCTGAGAAAGCAAAATGCTTTTGCAAAATTGTAACAGGGAATAAACCCGCCTCACATTTGGACCCCTCTAATCCCTTCACGCTGCTGCCCCCCTGCCAGGGCCCCTGGGGAGAGGTGGGGGGCTCCTGGCTGGGACCACGAGGCTGAGTCAGTACCGGAGGGGCCCGTGGCTCAGGCTGCTGGAGGGCTGGGTGCCATAGCGAATGCCCGGGGGGCAGACAGGTGACCCAGCCCTCGGGGCAGGCTCCGGCGGGCGCGGGGGCAGCGTGTCACCAGCCCCACAGGGGAGGCGGCTGGAGCGGTGGCCCAGGTGGAATCGGCTAACCGAATAGCGGAAGCGCGTTTGCAGCGATGAGTTGATCGGGCGGCGCCGCCGCGTCTCAGGGGGCAGGGCTGCAGGGAGTCTGAGGGGACAGCAGCGGCGGGGAAGCGACTCGTCCTTAGTGTGCACAGCGACACCAGAGTCCTGCTCAGCTCCGCTCAACCGGGCCGCCACAGTCCCCCAGGGGCTTTCCGTCCAGTCCCTCCCTGCCGCAAGCCCCCAAGCCCGGCCCAGCTCCTCAGGGGCTTCGCACTTAGCCAGGGGGCCCGGCCAATGGAAGAGCCAGCTCCCGCTACACCCGGAGGAAGTGTCAGCCTGCTGGTTCCGAACAGCTCCCGCTACACCCGGAGGAAGTGTCGGCCTGCTGGTTCCGAACAGCTCCCGCTACACCCGGAGGAAGTGTCGGCCTGCTGGTTCCGAACAGCTCCCGCTACACCCGGAGGAAGTGTCGGCCTGCTGGTTCCGAACAGCTCCCGCTACACCCGGAGGAAGTGTCGGCCTGCTGGTTCCGAACAGCTCCCGCTACACCCGGAGGAAGTGTCGGCCTGCTGGTTCCGAACAGCTCCCGCTACACCCGGAGGAAGTGTCGGCCTGCTGGTTCCGAACAGCTCCCGCTACACCCGGAGGAAGTGTCGGCCTGCTGGTTCCGAACAGCTCCCGCTACACCCGGAGGAAGTGTCGGCCTGCTGGTTCCGAACAGCTCCCGCTACACCCGGAGGAAGTGTCGGCCTGCTGGTTCCGAACAGCTCCCGCTACACCCGGAGGAAGTGTCGGCCTGCTGGTTCCGAACAGCTCCCGCTACACCCGGAGGAAGTGTCGGCCTGCTGGTTCCGAACAGCTCCCGCTACACCCGGAGGAAGTGTCGGCCTGCTGGTTCCGAACAGCTCCCGCTACACCCGGAGGAAGTGTCGGCCTGCTGGTTCCGAACAGCTCCCGCTACACCCGGAGGAAGTGTCGGCCTGCTGGTTCCGAACAGCTCCCGCTACACCCGGAGGAAGTGTCGGCCTGCTGGTTCCGAACAGCTCCCGCTACACCCGGAGGAAGTGTCGGCCTGCTGGTTCCGAACAGCTCCCGCTACACCCGGAGGAAGTGTCGGCCTGCTGGTTCCGAACAGCTCCCGCTACACCCGGAGGAAGTGTCGGCCTGCTGGTTCCGAACAGCGCCCGCTACACCCGGAGGAAGTGTCGGCCTGCTGGTTCCGAACAGCTCCCGCTACACCCGGAGGAAGTGTCGGCCTGCTGGTTCCGAACAGCTCCCGCTACACCCGGAGGAAGTGTCGGCCTGCTGGTTCCGAACAGCTCCCGCTACACCCGGAGGAAGTGTCGGCCTGCTGGTTCCGAACAGCTCCCGCTACACCCGGAGGAAGTGTCGGCCTGCTGGTTCCGAACAGCTCCCGCTACACCCGGAGGAAGTGTCGGCCTGCTGGTTCCGAACAGCTCCCGCTACACCCGGAGGAAGTGTCGGCCTGCTGGTTCCGAACAGCTCCCGCTACACCCGGAGGAAGTGTCGGCCTGCTGGTTCCGAACAGCTCCCGCTACACCCGGAGGAAGTGTCGGCCTGCTGGTTCCGAACAGCTCCCGCTACACCCGGAGGAAGTGTCGGCCTGCTGGTTCCGAACAGCTCCCGCTACACCCGGAGGAAGTGTCGGCCTGCTGGTTCCGAACAGCGCCCGCTACACCCGGAGGAAGTGTCGGCCTGCTGGTTCCGAACAGCTCCCGCTACACCCGGAGGAAGTGTCCGCCTGCTGGTTCCGAACAGCGCCCGCTACACCCGGAGGAAGTGTCGGCCTGCTGGTTCCGAACAGCTCCCGCTACACCCGGAGGAAGTGTCAGCCTGCTGGTTCCGAACAGCTCCCGCTACACCCGGAGGAAGTGTCAGCCTGCTGGCCCTGGACAGCTCCCGCTACACCCGGAGGAAGTGTCAGCCTGCTGGCCCCGGACAGCTCCCGCTACACCTGGAGGAAGTGTCAGCCTGCTGGCCCCGAACAGCTCCCGCTACACCCGGAGGAAGTGTCAGCCTGCTGGCCCCGAACAGCTCCCGCTACACCCGGAGGAAGTGTCAGCCTGCTGGCCCCGGACAGCTCCCGCTACTCACTATCTAAACAACACCTGTTAATGAAATCTGGCAACAGTTTGAAACAAAAGGCTGCATCTTCGCTCTCTGCTCAGTAGGGGCATTAGTGTAACCAGCTCAGGGGCGATCCGGCCTGGCAAAGCCTGAGTCTCAGGCCACGTCTACACTGTGGGCCAAGGACGAGTTAAGCGCCGCACCTGCAGCTACGTCCATAGCAGAGCTGAAGCGGAAGTAGCTGAACTCGGCGTTTGGCGCTGTCCACGCTGCAGGAAGTCGAGGGGAGAACGCTCTTCCTTGCATTCCCTTACTCCTGTGGAAGCAGGGCTGCCGGCGTGGCCCCTCTCAGCTCAAATTAGCCTTCACTAGACCTGCTCATTCGAGCCCTGGAGGATGGAGCGGGGTGCTTCAGTCTCAGCTCTAGCGTAACCCTCAGCACCAACGGGCTTTGCTCCATGTACAAAGTCTGCCGCCTTGTGGCCACAACATTTAAAGCAGGGGTCCGAGTCTTGCAATGATCTCCGGGACCCGGAGCCGGCAGGGCAGAGCTAGTGCAGCTTGCAAAGGGGACACGTGGGTCTCCTGAGGGTGCAGAAAGCCAGTACTGAAGTGAGACAGGAAACGAGGTGTCTCGCTCATGCCCAGAGAAGCAGGGTGATTGGGAGGCAGAATAACCACGCCCCGGAGGTGGAGCTCTCAAACTCAGAATGAGCATTGCTCCCATCCATGTGCAGAATAATGCTGTACTGTGCACTGAGGCATGTGCACATGTGCACCACCAGGAAAAACATAAGAGCTGCCAAACTAGCTCAGACCAAAGGTCCACGTAGCCCAGTAGCTGCTTGTCACCAGCGGCTAAGGCCAGGTGCCCCAGAGGGAGTGAAGAGAACAGGGAATCACCAAGTGATCCCTCCCCTGTCACCCACCTCCAGCCTCTGACAAAGAGAGGCCAGGGACACCAACCCTGCCCATCCTGGCTAAAGGCCATCGATGGACCTAACCTCCAGGAATTTATCTTGTTCTTTTGTGAACCCTGTTCAAGTCCTGGCCTGCACCACATCCTCTGGCGAGGAGTTCCACAGGTTGACTGCACTGAGTGGAGAAAAGCTTCCTTGGGTTTGTTTTAAACCTGCTGCCTCTTCATTTCATTGGGTGCCCCCTAGTTCTGATGTATGGGGACAAGTAAATCACCTCTCCTCACCCACCAGCTGCACACAGCTCTGCCCTAGCCCCCTCAGGCCCTCTTCTCTGGGCTGGGGAGTCCCGGCCTCTCGGTCCCGCTCGCAGGGGCACTGCAAACCCGCCTGCTCCTGTTGCCCTTTGCAGGCCAGGCGCCCTGCAGGAGAGGGGCCGCCCCTGGGTGCAACAGGCGAGTCCCCAGCCCCTTGGGGCTTGCGGGGAGCAGATCTCCTGGGCACCTCAGAACCCCGCCCTCAGTGGGCGGGGCCAGACTGCCGGCGGGGCGGGGCTAGGGGCGGGGCCAGGCTGCCGGCGGGGCGGGGCTAGGGACGTGGCCAGGCTGCCGGCGGGGCGGGGCTAGGGGCGGGGCCAGGCTGCCGGCGGGGCGGGGCTAGGGGCGGGGCCAGGCTGCCGGAGGGGCGGGGCTAGGGACGTGGCCAGGCTGCCGGCGAGGCTGCCGGCGGGGCGGGGCTAGGGGCGGGGCCAGGCTACCGGCGAGGCGGGGCTAGGGGCGGGGCCAGGCTACCGGCGGGGCTAGGGGCGGGGCCAGGCTACCGGCGGGGCGGGGCTAGGGGCGGGGCCAGGCTACCGGCGGGGCTAGGGGCGGGGCCAGGCTACCGGAGGGGCGGGGCTAGGGGCGGGGCCAGGCTACCGGCGGGGCGGGGCTAGGGGCGGGCCGCGCTGCCCTGAGTCAAGATGGCGGCGCCGGGCGCGGGGCGCTGAGGGCGGAAGTGCGGCGCCGGGGCCCGCGCGGGGATCGGGGCCATGGCCTGTTACACGGCGAACTGGGACCCGCTGGGCGAGGCGGCGTTTTACCGGTCAGTGCCCGCGGCCCCGCCCCTGCGCCCCCCCGCGGGACTCCCCGCGGCCCCGCCCCCTTTCTCCTCCTAGGGACCCCCCCGCGGCCCCCCTCCCCCCGGCTTCCTGTCTGGTCCCCCCGCTACCCCCAGGCCCGAGTCCTCCCCCGACTTCTGCCCCCACCCCCAGAGCCCCCCTCCCCTGCGTGCCCAGCCTCACCTGCCCCCCCCGCTGCCCAAGGGCCCCCCGCCCCCTCCTAACCCTCTGCCCCTTTAACATGAGCCCCCCCCCGTACAAGATCAGCCCTGTGCAGCATCTGTCCTGCACCCCCCTTGGGGAGCCAGCCCCTCCCCTCCCCTCCCCTGCTGGGCCGCCGCCCCTCTGCTGTAGCCCCCGGCCGCCTGGCAATGGCTGCCCCACCTGGAGCGGGGCCGGGCCGCCGTGGCTCTGTGCGCAGCTCTCTCCCTCCCCCTCGGCCCGGCCTTTGCTTCTGGCTGCAATGGGCCAGTCCGGGCTGCCCGGCGTGTCCCTGCACCCCACCCAGCCAGGGGCGCCTGGGAATTGTATTCACTTCGCTTCGGGGAGACGCTTGTGGGGTGACAATGCTATGGGGCCCGGCGGGCGGGGGGGCTGGGGCCCGGCGGGCGGGGGGGCGGGGGGGCTGGGGCCCGGCGGGCGGGGGGGGGCTAGGCGGGTGCATAACTGGCTGGCTAGCCATTCCCAGAGAGTAGTTATCAGTAGGGCTGTGGAGTAACCACACGAATTCTCCTGGTTAGTGACTAGTCTGTAGTGCCTGGGGCCGGGCCGGCAGCCAGTGCCTCCGGCCTCACTCCTGACACGAGCCCTGTATCAGACAGCGCAGTGTGGGGGGCCAGGTGGCTGCTCTGCAAAGGGGGACGGTTTAAAAACCTGCTCCCCTTGCGGACTGGCTGCCCGTCCCCTGTGCTACCTTTGATAAAGAGGCAGTGCTGTGGGGTGGCAGCAGCCCCTGTGTAGGGAGTTGTCTGAGCTCCCGGACCCAGTGCAAGCCAGAACGGAGCTGAGCTGCCTGTCCACCCGGCTCCTAATACACTTGAATTGGAGAGCCACAGCCAAGGTAGGTCCCAGACCCGTCACAAGCCGGGACTGAGCTGGGCTGCTGGCCAGCTTGCTAAAAAATGCATTGGTAGGGGTGGGGGATTGTGTGTAGTCTATAACGTTAATGGATACCCTCTTGCTAATCGGTTAATCGACTGCACCTTTATATCCCTCGTTACTGGTGTCTGTCATGCTGGAAGGGCATAACAAATGGGGTACCACGGGGCTCTGGTTTGGTTCCGATTCTGTTCAGTATCTTCATCAATGATTTAGATATCAGCATAAAGAGGACACTTACTAAGTTTGAGATGATACCAAGCTGGGAGGGGTTGTGACTAATCTGGAGGATGGGGTCATAATTCAAAAGGATCTGGACAAACTGGAGAAATGGTCTGAGGTAAACAGGATGACGTTTAATAAGGACAAATGCAAAGTGCTCCACTTAGGAAGGAACAATCAGTTTCACACACACAGAACGGGAAGCGACTGTCAGGGTAGGATACTGCAGAAAGGGATCTAGGGGTCAAAGCGAATCACAAGCTAAATCCGAGTCAACTGTGTGACACGGTTGCAAAAAAAGCAAACGTGATTCTGGGCTGCATTAACAGGAGTGTTGTGAGCAAGACACGAGAAGTCATTCTTCCGCTCTACTCTGCGCTGGTTAGGCCTCCGTTGGAGTCTTGTGTCCAGTTCTGGGCACCGCATTTCAAGAGAGATGTGGAGAAATTGGAGAAAGTCCAGAGCAGAGCAACGAGAATGATTATTAAAGCTCATGTCTTCTACATTAATGAGGGAAGACTGAAGGAATTGGGCTTGTATCGTTGGGAGAAGAGAAGACTGAGAGGGGACATGAGAGGGGACATGAGAGGGGTTTTTCAAGTACAGGCAGACCCCGGGTTACGTACAAGATAGGGACCGTAGGTTTGTTCTTAAGTTGAATTTGTATGTAAGTCGGAACTGGCGTCCAGATTCAGCCGCTGCTGAAACTGACCAGCGGCTGACTACAGGAAGCCTGGGGCAGAGCTGCTCTGCTCCGGGCTTCCTAGAATCAGCTGCTGATCAGTTTCAACAGCGGCTGAAACTGGACGCCTGGGACAGAGCAGCTGGAGCGCTGCCGGGTAGGTCCCTGCAGCGCCGCACCTCAGCGCTGCAGGGACCAACCCAGCAGCACCCCAGCTGCTCTACCCCAGGTGTCCCCAAGTCAGCTGCTGCTGAAACTGATCAGCGGCTGATTCCAGGAAGCCCGGGGCGGAGCAGCTCTGCTCCAGGCTTCCTGTAGTCAGCCGCTGGTCAGTTTCAGCAGCGGCTGACTTGGGGACGCCTGGGGCAGAGCAGCTGGGGTGCTGCTGGGTTGGTCCAGTAATGCCGCACCTTGGCGCTGTGGGACCAACCTGGCAGCCCCCCAGCTGCTCTACCCCAGGCGTCCTCCATGGCAAGAAAAGCCGCTCCGTGTCTCCCTGGTCTGCTGGGGGGAAGTGCCCCGCGCGCCGCCGGAGGCAGCGACAGTGGGGGAGGCACCCCGCACTAGCTGTGCGGCCCCCCGCGTTCGTAAGTAGGGGTCCGACTTAAGTCGGATTGACTTAACCCGGGGACTGCCTGTACCTAAAAGGGTGAAAGAAAAGGGAGAAAAATTGTTCCCCTTGGCCTCTGAGGGCAGGACAAGAAGCAATGGGCTTGAACTGCAGCAGGGGAGGTTTAGGTTGAACATTAGGGAAAACTTCCCGCCTGTCAGGGTGGGAATAAATTGCTTGGGGGGGTGTGGAATCTCCATCCCTGGAGATATTTAAGGGCTGGTTGGACAGACACCTGCAAGGGATGGTCTAGACCAGGGCTACTCAACACGCGGCGTGCGGATCACCCGCGGCCCGTTTGTTTGCGGCCTGCGGGGCAGTTTGGGTTTACGCAGGGCTCAACGCGAGGTGTTCGGGGCCCCCCCGTTTCCTCCTACCCTCGAGAAGCCCCACTACCTACCTCCAGCGACAATGGAGGTCGTGCCAGCTTCCCGTGGGGTGGACGGAAGTCCTGCAGCTGCGCTCCACTTCTGGGGGTTCTGGAAGTGCGCTGGCTGCTCCCCTCCCCCGGGTCTGTGGCATGCTGGGAACTTGCAGGGGCAGGGGGGAGTCGGCCTAGGGCTTCCCTCCTCTGCAGGAGGGAGGGGGGAGTCGGCCGCAGAGGAGGCACGCGAGGCACGCGCTGGGGCTTCCTTCCTCTGCATGGCAGGGGGGGGGAGGGAGGAGGAATCCCGGGAGCAGATTGTGTGGGGGACTGCCTGCTCCCACTGGCACCCTGTCCTCTGCCCCCAGTCACCTCTCCCCTGCCCCCCACTGGCACCCTGTCCTCTGCCCCCAGTCACCTCTCCCCTGCCCCCCACTGGCACCCTGTCCTCTGCCCCCCACTGGCACCTCTCCCCTGCTCCCACTGGCACCCTGTCCTCTGCCCCCAGTCACCTCTCCCCTGCCCCCCACTGGCACCCTGTCCCCTGCCCCCCACTGGCACCTCTCCCCTGCTCCCACTGGCACCCTGTCCTCTGCCCCCAGTCACCTCTCCCCTGCCCCCCACTGGCACCCTGTCCCCTGCCCCGGCACCCTGTCCCCTGCCCCAGCACCCTTCCCCAGTACCATGTCCCCTGCTCCCACCAGCACAATTGGGGCCACATTAGTGAGGCTTGGGGATTTTTTGGAGGAGTTATTTGTTTGCATCTCACTTGTGTGGCCCTGTGACGGCGCGTCAGGGATCCCCCTGATCCTGCACCCCCGTAGCAGCAAGAGGAGACTCCGCCAACCGGTAGAATAGAGAGGGTTTATTGCTGCTCCAGGATACAGCCCAGCGTGAGCGAGATGTGGGCAGAAGGAGTCGGGCCAGGCAGCTGCAGACACTTGGGGTAGGGGTGCCTAGGCCCCTGGACTCGGGTCACTGTCTGCGTGACCTGAGGTTCCTCAGGCGATCCCCCCACTGGGCAGTGCTTACAGATGCAGGTCGGTAAGGGTCTGACAGCCCAAGCATAGCGACCAGTGAGGTACCGGCACTACATCACAGGCCCCCAACTGACTTTTCTGTGGGTCAGTGACCCCTGACTCAAAACAGGTTCCCCACCCCTCTCAGAAATAAAGACAATGACACAGTATTTGATTTGAAAATGAAGCCTGGCCAACAAACCCCCGATTGGGGCCAAGCCCCCATCTGGCTGCAGCATCAGAACACTCCTGCACCCCCGCCCCTCAAACCCTAGATCTGAGTCTGTCATAGACTGGACCCCCCTGCCCTGAGCCCCTCACATCCCCCAACCCAAATTCCTGCATCCTCACAGCCACAAGCCTGTGGCTTGCTTAGTACCCCAACCCTCCATCTGACCCCAACACTGTCTAGCCTGGGGCCCCCTCCCCGAACCAGTGTCCCCTTCTCCACTCCTCCTGCATCCAAATTTCCTCCCAGAGCTTGCACCTCTCACCCCTTCCCACCCCCAAATCCCTCATTCCCACCCCAGAGCCCGCACCTCCTGTCTCAGCCCAGTGATGGTCCGGCTAGACTGCAGGAGGTTTTCCGGGATTCCAGAGAGATCCTGGAAAAACTCTTCTGCATCCAGGGACGTGTTTTTTCTTCTGCTTTTTTTAGTGGAAGAGCAAACATGCTCTTTCAGTAACCCCTGTATTCCTATTCCACGAGGAATACGGGGGCTTCCAAAAGGAGGGGTTTTTCTGACATTTGGTGCAGTCTAGACAGGCCAAATATTGGAAAAACCCCTTCCTACAGAAGAATCGAAAAACAGCGGCAGTGTAGAGTGTATAGGGCTGGCCATAGCAAGTGATGGAGAGGAGGAGACTAGAGAGGGCGGGGCTTCAAGGAAGAGGTGGGGTTTTGGGGAAGGATGGGGCGGTAGATCTTGGCTTGTTCTGACATTTAAAAAGTGCCCTTGGGTGTAAAAGGTTGGAGACCCCTGCTCTAGACAGTGCTTGGTCCTGCCGTGAGGGCAGGGCACTGGACTCGGTGACCTCGCACTGTCCCTCCCGGGCCTAGGGCCTGCGATTCTATCCTTAGTGCACGGGGCTTCTGAGGATTGTGTGGTCTGAGTGTCACTGAGCTCTGCTGGGGGCTGGGAAGCGCCCGGAGACAGTAACCGGGGGATAGCCAGAGCCTGGGGGTGTCAACGCCCGTCGATGGGCGTTGTCCAGCCCAGGAGCGCAGTGCAATGGCCTAGGAGCGGCTGGGCTTTGCCTGGGACTCAGCCGTGCCCCGGAGACGCCTGGACTCGGGCTGGTGGGGGGAGAGTGCAGGGCGGTGTCAGGCCCTAACCGCTCCTCTCCTTTGCTTGCTTCGCTGCAGGAAGTTTGAGTTGTACAGCATGGCGTGGAACCTGCAGGAGGACTTGCGGGACTGCCTGGTGGCTGCTGCGCCTTACGGGGGCCCCATAGGTACGGCCAGGGCTGGGGACCCCACCGAGCGGAGACGGGACGGGGCTCTGTGGCCTTTGGATGGTCTCCTTCCCCAGAAGCTGCTGGTGCTGCTCCAGGCCAGGGCGGGTGCTGGGTTTGCAGCGGGTCCGTTTGGCTCCCTGGCCCCCTCTCCTCGGCTGATTAACGGGAAGGCTTGAAGCCGGGTGTGAACCTCAGCTCAGCCCTCCGTTTGAATCCTGGTCCGCAGCTGCGCTCGCTGGTTGTCTTCCCAACTAGCGTTGATCCCAGCTCGCTGGTTTACAGCTGCCTTAGCCCTTGCTCTAGCTCCTGGCTGCCGAGAAGCTGCGCTCTAGCCGGGTTCCCCGGGGGTTTCACTGCCGCTTGTCGCCTGCAGCCTTGCTGAAGAACAACCTCAGGAGAGAGAAGTCCCCCAGCTCCCGGCCGCTTCTGGAGATCTACTCGGCCTCAGGCCTTCCCCTGGCCAGCATGCCGGTGAGTGCCCAGCCTGGCACGGCCTGCTAGTGCCCACGCCCCGTGGGCCTGCCTGCCGGCAGCACCTGGACTCGAGTGACCTCTGGGCTGGGCGGAAGCAGTAGTGTGTGTCGTGCTGCCCGCCTCAAGCAGCGGGCATGGCCAGGTGCTCCAGCTGTCTCAGCGCTGCCTGGGAAGAGGGGCTGCACACAGCCAGCCGCCCGTTCTGGACCTGGAGGGGCATTATCCAGACGGGAGCTGGAGGGGCATTATCCAGTGAGACCACAGTGCGCTGGCTACCAAAGGTGGCGCGGGCCACCGGGGCTAATGAGATATTGTCTCTGCCACTGCCTTCCTGTGAGGCCTTGGGCTAGTCACTTAGCGTCTTGGTGTCCTGCTCCCCTGCCCGTCTGGTCTGTGCTGGTTGTAGCACTCTTTTTCTGGGTGGGTGCCCAGTGGGGGCACAACCTGAGCTGGGTCCTTGAAGGGTTTCTGTGACTGCAGAATCCTTCAGGCAGGGGAACAGGCCAGGTGTGGGTCTGAGCAGTGGTGGAGGGGAAGAGGGGCGGGGCTGGCTGTGGGGAGGTGGGGTCCAGGAGGAGACAGATTGCCTTGTGGCGGGGAGGCTGGGAAGGGAGGGACAGACCCGCGAGTCAGCAGAGGAAGGACGGCTGCTGAAGCTGCCTCGGGGGGACCCGGGGCTGGTGGGAATGCCAGGAGGGGGAGGGAGAAGCAGGGGCAGCTGCGTGCCAGGAGGATGGTACGATGGATGGGGCTGGGCTGGGCTGGGCTGGCCAGGTGTGAATCCCGCAGGAGCTCCGGGGGCCCTGCCGTGGGGCTGACGTGGGCCTGGGTCTGTCGTTGCCTGCAGTGGAAGAGCGGGCAGGTGGTGCAGCTGGGCTGGACGGCCAGCGAGGACGTGCTCTGCATCCAGGAGGACGGCTCCGTGCTCGTCTACAACCTCTTCTGCGAGTTCAAGCGACACTTCAGCATGGGCAATGTGAGTGCAGCCGCGTGGCCCCGCTGGCAGAGCGACCGGGCGGCTCTATTGGCCGGGGGGTAGCAGGGCTGGGCAGCTCTGGTAGTGAGGCGGGGGTGGGGACTGAGACTGGGCGGCTGTGCTCGGGGGGCAGGGCCAGGTGGCTCAGTTAGCTGGGAGGGGGTCTGGGCAGCTCTGTTAGCGGGGGGGGGGGGGGGGCGGGCAGGCGGCCGAGACTGGGCAGCTGTGTTGGGAGGGCAGGGCCAGACGGCTCAGTTAGCTGTGGGGCTGGGCAGCTCTTACCGGGATGGCGGGGGGGCCGAGGCTGGGCGGCTGTGTTCGGGGGGCAGGGCCAGACGGCTCAGTTAGCAGGTCGGGGGCATCTGTGTTGGAGGGGGTTCGGTGGGCTCCATTAGCGGGTTGGTTCCTATCAATGGGCGGGGCGGGCGAGCTTGCGTTAGAGCCTGGGGCTGTGAGCCGGGACTCCCGGGTTGGTTCCCATCAATGGGCGGGGCGATGCGGGGCGGGCGAGCTCACGTTAGAGCCTGGGGCTGTGAGCCGGGACTCCCGGGTTGGTTCCCATCAATGGGCGGGGCGATGCGGGGCGGGCGAGCTCACGTTAGAGCCTGGGGCTGTGAGCCGGGACTCCCGGGTTGGTTCCCATCTATGGGCGGGGTGGGGGAGGGCGGGCGAGCTCGCGTTAGAACCTGGGGCTGTGAGCCGGGACTCCCGGGTTGGTTCCCATCAGTGGGCGGGCGGGGTGGGGCGGGCGAGCTCGCGTTAGAGCCTGGGGCTGTGAGCCGGGACTCCCGGGTTGGTTCCCATCAGTGGGCGGGGCGGGGTGGGGCGGGCGAGCTCGTGTTAGAGCCTGGGGCTGTGAGCCGGGACTCCCGGGTTGGTTCCCATCAATGGGCGGGGTGGGGGAGGGCGGGCGAGCTCGCGTTAGAGCCTGGGGCTGTGAGCCGGGACTCCCGGGTTGGTTCCCATCAATGGGCGGGCGATACGGAGCGGGCGAGCTCGCGTTAGAGCCTGGGGCTGTGAGCCGGGACTCCCAGGTTGTTTCCCATCAATGGGCGGGGTGGGGGAAGGCGGGCGAGCTCGCGTTAGAGCCTGGGGCTGTGAGCCGGGACTCCCGGGTTGGTTCCCATCAGTGGGCGGGCGGGGTGGGGCGGGAGAGCTCACGTTAGAGCCTGGGGCTGTGAGCCGGGACTCCCGGGTTGGTTCCCATCAATGGGCGGGGTGGGGGAGGGCGGGCGAGCTCGCGTTAGAGCCTGGGGCTGTGAGCCGGGACTCCCAGGTTGGTTCCCATCAGTGGGCGGGCGATACGGAGCGGGCGAGCTCGCGTTAGAGCCTGGGGCTGTGAGCCGGGACTCCTGGGTTGGTTCCCATCAATGGGCGGGCGATACGGAGCGGGCGAGCTCGCGTTAGAGCCTGGGGCTGTGAGCCGGGACTCGCGGGTTCCGTTCTTTGCGAGGCGCGGGCTGCGAGCGCTCTGGGTCGGCGGGTACGCCGGGGAGGGCCCCGCTGGCTGCGGCAGGAGCCTGTCCCCGGGAGAGCGGGTGGAGCTGGGTGTGGGGGTGCTGCTCCTGAGCCCTGCCAGTGCCGGGATCCCGCTGGGCTCTCTCTGCCTCTTGCCCCGTGCTGTGCTGTATTGGGCGGGTAGCTGGCAACCATGGCGACGGAGCCTGAGGCCTTGTATCGCCAGCTTGCCCAGCCTGACCGCTCCGGCCTCGGGGGGCTGGCAGAGCGGGAGACTCGGAGCCACGGGGCAGCGCGAGGCAGGGAGGGGCTGGCGCGCTGGTCCCTGCCGGCGGCCCCGGGCCTGGCTCCGAATGCCCCTGTTCCGCGGTGCAGGAGGTGCTGCAGAACCGCGTGTGGGAGGCGAAGGTTTTCCACACGGAGTACGGGACGGGCGTGGCCATCCTCACCGGGGCGCACCGCTTCTCCCTCACCACCAACATCGACGACCTCAAGCTGCGCAGGATGCCGGAGGTGCCAGGTACGTCCTCCCCCCGCCCCTCCTTCCTGCCTGGGCCTGGGCGTGGGCCTGACCCCCGTGTCTGCTCCCCGGCAGGTCTGCAGAAGTTGCCCTCCTGCTGGGCCGTCCTGTCCCAGGACAGAGTCACCCTCATCTTGCTAGCGGTCGGCCAGGACCTGTACCTCCTGGACAGCACGTCCTGCTCCGTGGTGGTGAGTGGGCAGCTCCGTGGCCCTGGAGCCTGAGGGCCGCTGGCTCTGCCCTCGTGTCACAGGCTGCAGCGGGAACGACGAGTGGGGGCCCAGAGTGGGGGCCCACAAAAGCAACCCCAAAGTCTTCTCTTTCCAGGCTTTGCTATAAAGCCTCCCCCCAAATCTTACAACCCTAGATCTTGGGGATGAACATGCGCGGCCACCTCCCGAGTACTGGTAGGAGAACCAGGGAGAGCGCATGGCAAATCTCAGCCCACAGGAGCCAATCCCAGGGTAGCAGAGAGAGAGCTTTTATCATCCCCACGATACCCGGTACAAGCGCGCCGGCTGGATGGAAAGGCCTACGCTCCCGGGGACGCCCACGGGCCAAACGCTGAGTTACGAAGGAGAGGAAACCCGGTTTCAGCGCACAGACATGGGACTGATCTCCTCTACCCTGCTGACAGATGGTGAAGGGTCTTTACTGCGGGGGACAGACAACAGGGCTCTCCCAGAATCCGAGAGTCAATTGCTGGGGACAAAGGAGGGAAACCCCCAAATTCCTTTGTCCCAGTTTGAAATTCCTACCTGCATTTCTATTGGCTGAATTGACCCGGCTAGGTCCAGTTAACCCCTTAGTCCCCAGGCGGGTGGCCGTCCCTCACGACCATGACGGGGCACTGCCCGTTCCCAGGCCCGAGGGCTGCGTTGGTCACCCGGCTCCCCAGCCTGCTGTGCTGTGCTGCCCTGGGTCCGTCTGTCCCCTCACCCCTCTGTCTCCTTCTCCCTGGGCTGCAGACTCCCCCAGGAATGAGCCCCCATGCTGGCGCGTACGTGCAGATGGCCGTGTCCTTCAACTACCGCTACCTGGCCCTGCTGACCGACACTGGCTCCATCTGGATGGGGACGGCCTCGCTGAAGGTGAGCGCCTCCCCGCCCGCGCTCGGGGGTCTGGAGTCTGCTCCCTGGGCCGTGCAGGGCTCAGCCGCGACCCCTCTGGGGGCAGAGCCTTGCCTCGGTGCCAGTGCTGCTCCTGGGGACGTGGCAGCCCCGGGGCCAACGGTGCAGCCCGCGCTGCTGGGGGCTGCCCTGCCGGACCATCCCGTGTCCCTGGCGGAGCTGGCAATGGCGGCGGAGCAGGCCTGGGCGGCTCTGGCCGTGCCCTGCCACCGTGTCCATCGGCTCTCTGCCCCGCAGGAGAAGCTGGGAGAATTCAGCTGCGATTTCCGAGCTGCGCCCAGACAGATGGTTTGGTAAGTGGGGCTGTCGTCTCCTCCTGGCACGGGGTGTCTGCCGCCTGGCCTGCTGCCCGGGGTGCTGGCCTGGCGCACGCTCCCCTTGCCAACGGCCGGGTGGCTCCAGGCCTGAGGGCAACGCCCAGGGCTGGGGGGTGGCAGGCAGGGCTCTGGCAATGTGTCCGCAGCAGCCCAGAGGGGTGGGTGTGCTCGGGGGGGAGGGGTTGGCTGGGAACAGCTCTGCCCGGGGGGGCAGGGATTGGCTGGGAGGGCTGTGCCGCTGGCGGGGTGGAGGGGGTAAGGGGGCGTGCTGGTGGGGGAGGGGGTGGCAGAGTAAGAAGGTGTGCTGCTGGTGGGGGGAGGAAGGGGGGGTGCGGTGGGGGAGGGGGTGGCGGAGTAAGAGGGTGTGCTGCTGGTGGGGTGAGGGGATTAAGAGGATGTGCCGGTGGAGGGGAAGGGGGGTGCCACGGGGGGAGGGGGGAAGGGTGTGCCACGGGGGGAGGGGGATAAGGGTGTGCCACGGGGCACAGCCACGCTCCGGTCGTCCTGACGAGCAGCCTGCCCTGGCACAGGTGCACGCGCCCCCGGAGCAGGCAGCGGGCCGTGGTGGTGGCATGGGATCGCCGGCTGCTGGTGGCTGGCACCTCTCAGGAGAGCATCCAGTATCCTTCGGGGGCGGGCGAGTGGCGGGGCGGGGGTTGGAGACGTGCTGCAGGACGGTTGCCTCGCTGCCCTGCCCTTCCCGCGGGGCACTGCTGGCCGTCCGCAGCCTGGGCTGGTCCTCGTGACGTCCCTTCCTCCGCCATGGCTGCCTGGGCGGCTCAGTCCCCGCTGGGCTCCCGGCCGGGGCTGGCGGGTCCTTAGCGAGAGCGCAGGTTTGTCCTGGACGAGGATTCCTACCTGGTGCCGGAGCTGGACGGGGTGCGGCTCTTCTCTCGCACGACGCACGAGTTCCTGCACGAAATCCCCGGTGAGCTGCGGGGCGTCCTGCGCCCGGCCCCTTTCCCAATGCCCACCCCGGCGGGAGCTGGGCACGGAGGCAGCCGACAGTCCCCCAGGCCTTCGCGCCCGCGGCCAGCGCCAGCTCCGAAAGCCCGGGAGGATGGGGGGGCGCCCTTCCCCTCCAGCCCACCCGCCCTGCTACTGCAGCCCCGGTGCCCTTCCCCGTCTGCCCCGTGCCCCTCGGTCCCAACCCGCCCACCCTGCTGTTCCAGCCCCGGTGCCCCTCCCCTTCTCAGCCCGCCCCGTGCCCCTCGGTCCCAACCCGCCCACCCTGCTGTTCCAGCCCCGGTGCCCCTCCCCTTCTCAGCCCGCCCTGTGCCCCTCAGTCCCAACCCGCCCACCCTGCTGTTCCAGCCCCGGTGCCCCTCCCCTTCTCAGCCCGCCCCGTGCCCCTCAGTCCCAACCCGCCCACCCTGCTGTTCCAGCCCCGGTGCCCCCTCCCCTTCCCCGTCTGCCCCTCAGTCCCAACCCACCCACCCTGCTACTGCAGCCCCGGTGCCCTTCCCCGTCTGCCCCGTGCCCCTCGGTCCCAACCCGCCCACCCTGCTGTTCCAGCCCCGGTGCCCCCTCCCCGTCTGCCCCGTGCCCCTCGGTCCCAACCCGCCCACACTGCTGTTCCAGCCCCGGTGCCCCTCCCCTTCTCAGCCCGCCCCATGCCCCTCAGTCCCAACCCGCCCACCCTGCTGTTCCAGCCCCGGTGCCCCTCCCCTTCTCAGCCCGCCCCATGCCCCTCAGTCCCAACCCGCCCACCCTGCTGTTCCAGCCCCGGTGCCCCCTCCCCTTCTCAGCCTGCCCCATGCCCCTCAGTCCCAACCCGCCCTGCTACTGCAGCCCCGGTGCCCCTCCCCTTCTCAGCCCGCCCCGTGCCCCTCGGTCCCAACCCGCCCACCCTGCTGTTCCAGCCCCGGTGCCCCTCCCCTTCTCAGCCCGCCCCGTGCCCCTCGGTCCCAACCCGCCCATCCTGCTGTTCCAGCCCCGGTGCCCCTCCCCCTTCTCAGCCCGCCCCGTGCCCCTCGGTCCCAACCCGCCCACCCTGCTGTTCCAGCCCCGGTGCCCCTCCCCCTTCTCAGCCCGCCCCGTGCCCCTCGGTCCCAACCCGCCCACCCTGCTGTTCCAGCCCCGGTGCCCCTCCCCTTCTCAGCCCGCCCCGTGCCCCTCAGTCCCAACCCGCCCACCCTGCTGTTCCAGCCCCGGTGCCCCTCCCCTTCTCAGCCCGCCCCGTGCCCCTCAGTCCCAACCCGCCCACCCTGCTGTTCCAGCCCCGGTGCCCCTCCCCTTCTCAGCCCGCCCCATACCCCTCAGTCCCAACCCGCCCACCCTGCTGTTCCAGCCCCGGTGCCCCCTCCCCTTCCCCGTCTGCCCCTCAGTCCCAACCCGCCCACCCTGCTGTTCCAGCCCCGGTGCCCCCTCCCCTTCTCAGCCCGCCCCATGCCCCTCGGTCCCAACCCGCCCACCCTGCTGTTCCAGCCCCGGTGCCCCTCCCCTTCTCAGCCCGCCCCGTGCCCCTCAGTCCCAACCCGCCCATCCTGCTGTTCCAGCCCCGGTGCCCCCTCCCCTTCTCAGCCCGCCCCGTGCCCCTCAGTCCCAACCCGCCCACCCTGCTGTTCCAGCCCCGGTGCCCCTCCCCTTCTCAGCCCGCCCCGTGCCCCTCGGTCCCAACCCGCCCACCCTGCTGTTCCAGCCCCGGTGCCCCTCCCCTTCTCAGCCCGCCCCGTGCCCCTCAGTCCCAACCCGCCCACCCTGCTGTTCCAGCCCCGGTGCCCCTCCCCTTCCAGGGTTGGCTGCTGCTCCTGAAGTTGCAGGTGTTCCAGCCAAGCCCTGCCTGGCCCCTTCTGCCTCCCCCGCCAGAGCCATGGCCATGCAGGGAAGCGCCTCCTGGCGGCGGGTCTGCAGCCCAGAGCCTCCTGTCGCTCCCAGACAGGCCCCGCTAACCGCAGCGCCCGGGAGAGCTCGGAGAGCCCTCGTGTCCCGGCCTGCCTCTGCCTCTCTGGCGCCAGACCCCCCCCATCCCTGAGCTCGGAGAGCCCTCGTATCCCGGCCTGCCTCTGCCTCTCCGGCGCCAGACCCCCCCCCCCCATCCCTGAGCTCGGAGAGCCCTCGTGTCCCGGCCTGCCTCTGCCTCTCCGGCGCCAGACCCCCCCCCCCCATCCCTGAGCTCGGAGAGCCCTCGTGTCCCGGCCTGCCTCTGCCTCTCCGGCGCCAGACCCCCCCCCCCATCCCTGAGCTCGGAGAGCCCTCGTATCCCGGCCTGCCTCTGCCTCTCCGGCGCCAGACCCCCCCCCCCATCCCTGAGCTCGGAGAGCCCTCGTATCCCGGCCTGCCTCTGCCTCTCCGGCGCCAGACCCCCCCCCCCCATCCCTGAGCTCGGAGAGCCCTCGTGTCCCGGCCTGCCTCTGCCTCTCCGGCGCCAGACCCCCCCCCCCCATCCCTGAGCTCGGAGAGCCCTCGTGTCCCGGCCTGCCTCTGCCTCTCCGGCGCCAGACCCCCCCCCCCATCCCTGAGCTCGGAGAGCCCTCGTGTCCCGGCCTGCCTCTGCCTCTCCGGCGCCAGACCCCCCCCCATCCCTGAGCTCGGAGAGCCCTCGTGTCCCGGCCTGCCTCTGCCTCTCCGGCGCCAGACCCCCCCCCCCCCCATCCCTGAGCTCGGAGAGCCCTCGTGTCCCGGCCTGCCTCTGCCTCTCCGGCGCCAGACCCCCCCCCCCCCCCATCCCTGAGCTCGGAGAGCCCCCGTATCCCGGCCTGCCTCTGCCTCTCCGGCGCCAGACCCCCCCCCCCCCATCCCTGAGCTCGGAGAGCCCTCGTATCCCGGCCTGCCTCTGCCTCTCCGGCGCCAGACCCCCCCCCCCCCCATCCCTGAGCTCGGAGAGCCCTCGTGTCCCGGCCTGCCTCTGCCTCTCCGGCGCCAGACCCCCCCCCCCATCCCTGAGCTCGGAGAGCCCTCGTGTCCCGGCCTGCCTCTGCCTCTCCGGCGCCAGACCCCCCCCCATCCCTGAGCTCGGAGAGCCCTCGTGTCCCGGCCTGCCTCTGCCTCTCCGGCGCCAGACCCCCCCCCCCCCCATCCCTGAGCTCGGAGAGCCCTCGTGTCCCGGCCTGCCTCTGCCTCTCCGGCGCCAGACCCCCCCCCCCCATCCCTGAGCTCGGAGAGCCCTCGTATCCCGGCCTGCCTCTGCCTCTCCGGCGCCAGACCCCCCCCCATCCCTGAGCTCGGAGAGCCCTCGTGTCCCGGCCTGCCTCTGCCTCTCCGGCGCCAGACCCCCCCCCCCATCCCTGAGCTCGGAGAGCCCTCGTGTCCCGGCCTGCCTCTGCCTCTCCGGCGCCAGACCCCCCCCCCCCCCCATCCCTGAGCTCGGAGAGCCCTCGTGTCCCGGCCTGCCTCTGCCTCTCCGGCGCCAGACCCCCCCCCCCCCCCCCCATCCCTGAGCTCGGAGAGCCCCCGTATCCCGGCCTGCCTCTGCCTCTCCGGCGCCAGACCCCCCCCCCCCCATCCCTGAGCTCGGAGAGCCCTCGTATCCCGGCCTGCCTCTGCCTCTCCGGCGCCAGACCCCCCCCCCCCCCCATCCCTGAGCTCGGAGAGCCCTCGTATCCCGGCCTGCCTCTGCCTCTCCGGCGCCAGACCCCCCCCCCCATCCCTGAGCTCGGAGAGCCCTCGTATCCCGGCCTGCCTCTGCCTCTCCAGAGCCAGACCCCCCCCATCCCTGAGCTCGGAGAGCCCTCGTGTCCCGGCCTGCCTCTGCCTCTCCGGCGCCAGACCCCCCCCCCCCATCCCTGAGCTCGGAGAGCCCTCGTATCCCGGCCTGCCTCTGCCTCTCCAGAGCCAGACCCCCCCCCATCCCTGAGCTCGGAGAGCCCTCGTGTCCCGGCCTGCCTCTGCCTCTCCGGCACCAGACCCCCCCCATCCCTGAGCTCGGAGAGCCCTCGTGTCCCGGCCTGCCTCTGCCTCTCCGGCGCCAGACCCCCCCCCATCCCTGAGCTCGGAGAGCCCTCGTGTCCCGGCCTGCCTCTGCCTCTCCGGCGCCAGACCCCCCCCCCCCCCATCCCTGAGCTCGGAGAGCCCTCGTGTCCCGGCCTGCCTCTGCCTCTCCGGCGCCAGACCCCCCCCCCCCCATCCCTGAGCTCGGAGAGCCCTCGTATCCCGGCCTGCCTCTGCCTCTCCGGCGCCAGACCCCCCCCCCCCCCATCCCTGAGCTCGGAGAGCCCCCGTATCCCGGCCTGCCTCTGCCTCTCCGGCGCCAGACCCCCCCCCCCCCCATCCCTGAGCTCGGAGAGCCCCCGTGTCCCGGCCTGCCTCTGCCTCTCCAGAGCCAGACCCCCCCCATCCCTGAGCTCGGAGAGCCCTCGTGTCCCGGCCTGCCTCTGCCTCTCCGGCGCCAGACCCCCCCCCATCCCTGAGCTCGGAGAGCCCTCGTGTCCCGGCCTGCCTCTGCCTCTCCGGCGCCAGACCCCCCCCCCCCCATCCCTGAGCTCGGAGAGCCCTCGTGTCCCGGCCTGCCTCTGCCTCTCCGGCGCCAGACCCCCCCCCCCCATCCCTGAGCTCGGAGAGCCCTCGTGTCCCGGCCTGCCTCTGCCTCTCCGGCGCCAGACCCCCCCCCCCCCATCCCTGAGCTCGGAGAGCCCCCGTATCCCGGCCTGCCTCTGCCTCTCCGGCGCCAGACCCCCCCCCCCCCATCCCTGAGCTCGGAGAGCCCTCGTATCCCGGCCTGCCTCTGCCTCTCCGGCGCCAGACCCCCCCCCCCCCCCATCCCTGAGCTCGGAGAGCCCTCGTGTCCCGGCCTGCCTCTGCCTCTCCGGCGCCAGACCCCCCCCCCCATCCCTGAGCTCGGAGAGCCCTCGTGTCCCGGCCTGCCTCTGCCTCTCCGGCGCCAGACCCCCCCCCCCCATCCCTGAGCTCGGAGAGCCCTCGTATCCCGGCCTGCCTCTGCCTCTCCAGAGCCAGACCCCCCCCATCCCTGAGCTCGGAGAGCCCTCGTGTCCCGGCCTGCCTCTGCCTCTCCGGCGCCAGACCCCCCCCCCCCCCATCCCTGAGCTCGGAGAGCCCTCGTATCCCGGCCTGCCTCTGCCTCTCCGGCGCCAGACCCCCCCCCCCCCCATCCCTGAGCTCGGAGAGCCCTCGTGTCCCGGCCTGCCTCTGCCTCTCCGGCGCCAGACCCCCCCCCCCCCCCATCCCTGAGCTCGGAGAGCCCTCGTATCCCGGCCTGCCTCTGCCTCTCCGGCACCAGACCCCCCCCATCCCTGAGCTCGGAGAGCCCTCGTGTCCCGGCCTGCCTCTGCCTCTCCTGGGCTCAGGCGTGTCTGGGCTCTCCCTTCCCGAGGCACAGCGGTGGGAGGGGCGGGGCTGGGCAGGCAGCAAGGCCCGCAGGGGAGACCCTGGCCTGGAAGTACACACCAGGGTCTGGTTCTAGCTCTGCCCTGGACTTGCTGGGTGTCCTTGGGCAAGTCATGTCCCCATCCCATGCCTCAGTTTCCCCAGCTGTGGGTAGCCGGGCTCCTCCTGAGATGGGCAGGGGCGGGTGACTCGCCCCCAGCCTGGGCCAGCGTCCGAGGCCATTTTGTCCCGTTTCAGAGGCCAGCGAGGAGATCTTCAAAATCGCGTCCATGGCGCCCGGGGCACTGCTGCTGGAGGCCCAGCGGGAGTATGAGGTAAGGGGCCCTGTGATCGCCCAGCCCCGCCCCCTCTGACCTCAGCAGGGCACGGGGCGGCCACTGACCCGGGGGGCGGGGGCTCGTGGCTGCCCAGCGCCGAGCCAGAGGGGAATCTGCCCCGTCTTAGGCCGCTAGCTCGGGCGCGGCTGGGCCTCGGCGGTGCCGGTCACAGCAAGGCAGGAGCAGTCCGCTCGGTGCCTTGCTACCGCGGGGCAGCGCTCCAACGCCCGGTCCTTATGGAGCCGCCGGGAGCGGCCGAGGGCGGCAGGGCCCCGGCCAGAGGCTCAGGACCCTGCCGGCTACTAATTGACAAGCAGCCCCTCCCGCTCACCCACGTGCCAGCTGCATCTTCCGTGGGCTGTTCCACGCCGCCAATCCCCAGGCACGCGGCAGGGTCCGGGCTTCCTGCGCGGGGCGGTCGCTGCCTCGGCGGGGCTCGTACCGAGCGTGGGCCACTGAGCACTCGTGAGAATATCAGAACGGCCAGGCTGGGCCAGCCCAAAGGTCCGTCCAGCCCTGGTCCTGTCTGCTTAACGTGGCCAATGCCCGGTGCCCCAGAGGGAGTGAACGGAACCGGGCATCGTCCAGGGGTCCCTCCCCTGCCGCCCATTCCCAGCCTCTGACAAACAGAGGCCAGGGACACGCTCCCTGCCCAGCCTGGCTAACAGCCATCGATGGGTCAAACCTCCATGAATCTCTCTAGCTCTTTCTTGAGCCCTGTTACCGTCCTGGTCTTCACCACGTCCTCTGGCGAGGAGTTCCACAGGTTGACTGTGCGCTGAGTGAAGAAAAATGGGCTTTGGTTTGTTTTAAACCTGCTTCCTATTCATTTCATTTGGTGACCCCTAGTTCTGATGTGATGGGAACACGTAAATTACTTTTCCATCGTCACTTTTTCCACACCTGTCATTATTTTATAGATCTCTGTCATATCTGTCTCCTCTTTTCTAAGCTGAAAAGTCCCTGTCTCTTCATATGGGACCTGTTCCAAACCCCTCTTCCGTTTTGTTGCCCTTTTCTGAACCTTTTTCAGTGCCAAGATACCTTGCAGTATTCCAGATGTGGGCGTACCGTGGGTTTATATAGAGACAATTCTCTGTCTTATTCTCTGTCCTTTTTTAGTGATTCCTAACATTCTGTTTGCTTGTTGGACTGCCTGCGCATTGCGTGGATGTTTGCAGGGATCTATCCACAGTGACCCCAAGATCACTCTCCTGAGTAGTTGTAGCTACGTTAGCCCCCATCACATTGTCTGTATAGTCGGGGTTATGTTTCCAGTGGGCATCACTTTACATTTACCAACATCCAATTTCATTTGCCATTTTGTTGCCCAATCACTCAGTTTGGTGAGATCTTTCTGAGGCACCACAGTCTGCTTTGGGCTTAACTATCCTGAGCAGTTTGGGATCAGCTGCAAATTTTGCCACCTCCCTGTTTACCCCTTTCTCCAGATCATGTATAAATAAGTTGAATGGGGGGTCCCAGTACATACAGACCCTTGGGGGACCCCACTGGTTACCCCTCTCCACTCGGAAACTGACCATTTATTCCTCCTCCCCTTTGTTTCCTGTCTAACCAGTTACCAGTCCTTGACAGGACCTTCCTTCCCTCCTATCCCATGACAACTTGATTTACGTAAGAGTCTTTGGTGAGGGACCTTGTCAGAGGCTTTCTGGAAGTCTAAGTGCACTAGAGCCTCTGGATCCCCCCTGTCCACATGTTCGTTGACCCCTTCAAAGAACTCTAGCAGATTAGTGTGACGGCGCGTTGGGGTTTTCCCGTCTCCTGCACCCTCGAAATGGCACGAACAGACTCCACCAGCCAGTAGAACAGAGGTGGTTTATTGCTTCCCCAGTATGCAGCACAGCACAGATGTCATCAGGTTACAGGGCAGGCCTAGGATGCCTCAGCCCCCCTTGATATGGGGGGGGTCTCGGCTTCTAAACCCCCCAGCCTGTAGTTGAGGCTGCCTCCTCCATCCTCCCAGACAGAAACTAACCTAACTCTCCTCCAGCCCTGCCCCCCAGCCAGGGCAGCATCCACCTTCCTTTGTTTCTCCCCATGGGGGGTGGCTGGTCAGACAGGTTGACACACCCTTTGCATAGTGACTCATCCTGTTTTGCTGGGTCGTGGTACCCACGGCAGCCAGTGGGGTTCCCCCAGAGCCAGCAGCGTAGAAACCAGCCAGGTGCCCCCACTACGTCACACTTAGTGAGGCAGGATTTCCCTTTACAGGAACCACGCTGACTTTTCCCCAACAAATCATTCATCCACGTGTCTGACATTTTATTCTTTACTGTAGTTTCAACTAATTTGCCCGGAACTGACGTCAGACTTACCGGTCTGTAATTGCCGGGATCGCCTCTAGAGCCCTTTGTAAATATCGGCGTCACGTTAGCGTCCTCCAGTCGTTAGGTACGGAAGCCGATTTAAAGGACAGGTTACAAACCACAGTTAACAGTCCTGCAATTTCCCATCTGAGTTCTCAGAACTCCTGGGTGATGCCATGTGGCCCCGGGGACTCGTCACTGTTCAGTTCATCAGTTTGCTCCAAACCCTCCTCTAGTGACCCCTCAATCGGGGACAATTCCTCAGACTTGTCACCTAGACAGACCGGCTCAGGTGTGGGGATCTCCCTCACGCACACTGCACAGGGGGCTGGCTCAGTCCCAGGCCAAAGGGCCTGCAGCTACCGGCTGTGCAGAGGCTGCACGAGACGCTCCTATCTCGCTTCCGCCTGCTCCAGGTCCTGGCTAGGTCTGCGAGCTCCCGGGTGGGCCGCGGAGGTGCCTGGGGCTCCCGGCGGGAATGGGGGCTGGAGGGGCGTGCGGAGTCCCCCTGTGGATGGGGTTTGGCAGAGTGGCACCCTGAGCCCCGCCAGCGATGGCTGGTGATGCGCGGAGCAGCGAGGGAGCCTGTGGAGGGCAGGGCCCAGCCTGGCAGGGGCAGCGTGCGTCTGGCAGGCCTGGTCAGGATGCTCGCAGGTGGCCAGCCGCTGCTGGTCGGCACAGGGCCCCAGCTTTGGCACGGACTGTGCTAGGCTTCCCGGGGCTGCTGAAAGTCCCCCCTCCCTCGGATTTTCAAACAACCCTGGAAAGGACTCGCCAAGCAGCACCGGGACACTGCAGGGCCTAGAGCCGAGCGGGGGCACCAGCCACCTGGCCCCCAGCAGGCCCGTCGGCTCCTCCCCGCCTGGCGCAGCTCTTGCGTGCAGGCTCCCGGGCTGACCCCTGGCGCTCTCGCCCCCAGAAAGAGAGCCAGAAGGCGGACGAGTACCTGCGGGAGATCAAGGACCAGAAGCTGCTCTCGGAGGCCGTGCGGCAGTGCATCGAGGCCGCCGGCTACGAGCACGAGCCGGAAACCCAGAAGTCTCTGCTGCGGGTAAGTGGGGGAGGCGGGAGGCTCGTGGGCGGGGCAGGGGCGTCTGGCCACCCATCCCTGAGCGCTGGCCCGTCTGTCCGCAGGCCGCCTCCTTCGGAAAGTGCTTCCTCGACCGCTTCCCCCCGGAGAGCTTCGTGCGCACGTGCCGGGACCTGCGGGTGCTGAACGCCGTCCGGGACTATCAGATCGGCCTGCCCCTGACCTTCGCCCAGTATCCTCTCTGGCCCGGCCGTCCCGCGGCCCCTGCCCCGTGGGGCGAGGAGCTGGCTGGCTCCTGCTCACGTGCTGAGGGTCTAAGGGGTGGCCAGATGGCGGTTGGGGGGGCTCAGTGGGCGGTGACGGGGGTCTCGCCTTCCTCTGCAGCACAGGGCGCATGGGCAGCGCTCACCTACTTGCGCCCGCCTGGCCCTGTCTCCTGCTGCCTGTGGGGGGCAGGGCCCGAGGGGAGAGGTGCTGTGGCTGCTGCAGCCGTGGGGTGGCTCCCGGAGGGGCGAGCCGGCACCTTCCCCTGCTGCTCCTTGACGCGTGCCGCAGATACAAACAGCTCACCATTGAAGTCTTGCTGGATAGGTAACCGCCCCTGGCTGCGAGGGACCATCCCGGGCCCTGCCGGTCACTCAGCCCCACCCCCACCCCCGGCCGCCTCCAGCTCTGCTGTTAGACCCTGTGCGCCCCTACAGGGCCATCCCCGGTCTGGTCCCGCAGCTGGGCGCCCCCCTCGCCGCGCTCCCTTCAGCACGTCCGGACTGGGGGCTCGGGCAGCTTGTCCCGCTGCTCCCCCGCAGCCAGGGGTCTCGCCAGCCTCCCAGCCAGGCGCTGGCCCTGCCGCGTGGGGCCCACCTGCCTGCAAGGCAGCCCCTCTAGGGCTGTACCTACCCTGTCCCCGGCCCCTTGCCTGCCGGACTGGTGCAAGTGGCCACTGGTGGAGATGGCTGGGCTCTGCGGCCTGGCCCTGGCAGGAGCGAGGGGAGATGTCCCTGGCAGGGCAGGGGAGTCCGCGCCCCTGCGCAGCACGAACAGCGGCTTGCAGGTAAAGCGTTCCAGTGCGCCCGCTGCCCCGGGTTAGTGCTGGATTCGGCCCCCTGCCCTGGCCTCCCGGCTGCGATGGCCCTCTCCCCCCTTGCCACCCAGCGCTGGGGCACCTCTCACCCTGCGCATTCCTCCCCGAGCCCTGGGGGAGGTGGAACCGGCCCCACCCACCCGCGCGTTGGCCCGGGGGACCGAGGGCTCCGGGGCGCCGGCGTCTGACGCCCCCTTGGCCCGTGTCTCAGGCTCGTTCTGCGGCGGCTGTACCCCCTCGCCATCAAAATCTGCGAGTACCTGCGCCTGTCGGAGTTCCAGGGCGTGAGCCGGATCCTGGCTCACTGGGCCTGCTACAAGGTAGGCGGGCGGGCGAGGGGCGGGGGCTGCTCGGGCGCTGTCCCTCGGGCCGGGCGCTGGCCGACCTGCCCTCCCGCCCCAGGTGCAGCAGAAGGACAAGTCTGACGAGGAGGTAGCTCACGCCATCAACCAGAAGCTGGGCGACACCCCCGGCATTTCCTACTCGGCCATCGCTGCGCGGGCCTACGACTGCGGCCGCACGGAGCTGGCCATTAAGGTGTGTGGCGGGGGCGGGGCCCCTGGAGCCCCCTTAGCTCGGCTCACGCCGCAGGGCCTCCCCTGGCAGTGCCCTGCTGGCGCCTGGCTCCATGCTGAGCCCGGGGCCGGCGCTGACGGGGCTTCTCTTGGGCGCAGCTGCTGGAGTACGAGCCCCGGTCCGGGGAGCAGGTCCCGCTGCTGCTGAAGATGAAAAAGAGCCAGCTGGCCCTGAACAAGGCCATCGAGAGCGGAGACACGGACCTAGGTACAGCTGCGCGGGGCAAGGCTCCGGGGGCTCTGGGAAGTGGGATTGGCCATTCGCACCCCAGACCCACCAGTCCTTGTGGCCCCCGCCCCCGACCTGCCCTGAGGAGCCCCGACGGGCACACACAGGCCAGGGGCCCTAAGCGACGGGCGTCCCTTCCCCCAGCCCCCACGCCCCGCTGGCCCGGCCGGGGGTCTGCGCCCGCCCCTCTGACGCGCTGCCTCTGCCCCAGTGTACACCGTCGTGCTGCACCTCAAGAACGAACTGAACCGCGGCACCTTCTTCATGACGCTGCAGAAGCAGCCGGTGGCTCTGAGCCTCTACCGCCAGGTGAGAGCCGCCCAGCCCAGCTGGGGCTCCTGGCGGGCTCGGTGGCTGGGGCTCAGACAGGCTGTGCCCGCTGGCAGGGGGAGAGGGGAGCCTGGTGCTGTGGGGGGGGGCAGTTTGCCGGAGGTGCCAGGCTGACAGGCTGTGCCCGCTGGCAGGAGGGGGGGCGGGCCTGGTGCTGTGGCAGGGGGGCGGTTTGCTGGAGGTGCCAGGCTCAGACAGGCTGTGCCCGCTGGCAGGGGGAGAGGGGAGCCTGGTGCTGTGGGGGGGGCGGCTTGCTGGAGGTGCCAGGCTCAGACAGGCTGTGCCTGCTGGCAGGGGGAGAGGGGAGCCTGGTGCTGTGGGGGGGGCGGTTTGCTGGAGGTGCCAGGCTCAGGCTGTGCCCGCTGGCAGGGGAAGAGGGGGGCCTGGTGCTGTGGGGGGGGGGGCGGTTTGCCGGAGGTGCCAGGCTCAGACAGGCTGTGCCCGCTGGCAGGGGGAGAGGGGAGCCTGGTGCTCTGGGGGGGGGGGGGTTTGCCGGAGGTGCCAGGCTCAGACAGGTTGTGCCTGCTGGCAGGGGGAGAGGGGAGCCTGGTGCTCTGGGGGGGGCGGGGGTTTGCCGGAGGTGCCAGGCTCAGACAGGCTGTGCCCGCTGGCATTAGGAGCCCAGTGCTGAGCAGTAACAGCCCGGGCCCTGCTGGGGAGGGCAGGGGTGGGCTGAGTGAGTGGGACCCCCGTGCCTGTCGCGGTAACGAGCCTGTTGGCCCGGGGGCTGTGTGCTGCAACCTCGCGTGTCGTGGCCAGTTCTGCAAGCACCAGGAGCTGGAGACGCTCAAGGACCTGTCCAACCAGGACGACGACCACCAGGAGCTCGGGAACTTCCACGTCCACGCCAGCTACTCCAGTGAGCAGGTGGGTCGGCGGGGCCTGCCGGAGCCTCTGCTGGCCTTGCAGGGCCGGGAACTGCCCCTGGCCCTCCGGACGCCCGGCTTTGCCAGGAGGCTGGGGCTGCGCTGCTCCGTGCCTCTGGGCTCCCCGGAGTCCTTGGCTTTCTCTGGCGCCGTGGGGGCGGGAGCGGGAATTAGCGACCCGGAGCGCTGCACAGTAAGGAGCTTCCTGCTTGTCGAATGAACAGCCCCGGCCCCTGTGGCTCCCAATCCTTTGCCAGCTCACAGCCCTAGTCCTGTCTCTGGGGGGGAGTGAGCACTGCAGAGCCGGGAGCATCGCTCGGCCGCCTGTGAGAGCCGCAGGCGGGGGCTCCCGTGGCCGTCCCCCGCAGCGGGGCAGGGAGGCTGAGACTAGCCGGGGGTTGCTCTGTCCCTTCCAGCGGCTCGAGGGGCGCGTGGCAGCTCTGCAGAACGCGGTGGACGAGTACTCCAAGGCCAAGAACGAGTTTGCTGCCAAGGTGAGTGTGGCTGGGGTGCCTGGTGAGCTGCTAGGGGCCTGGGCCTGGCCTTCCGGCTGTGGCTGTGTCCCGTGGAACAGCGCTGGGCACGGCCGGAGGCTGAGGAAGCCGCCTGGAAGAATGCAGGGCTGGGGAGGAGAGAGCCCAGGCCTTCCCTTGGGAGCCCCGGTCTCTGCGCCGCCCTCAGGGGAAGCGGCAGGGGTGGGGTTGCCTTGCGCGCAGGGATGGCGGGTGCCCGGGGAGAGGCCCATCCCGTGCGCCCAGCCTGGCCTCTGCTCCACAGGCCACGGAGGATCAGATCAAGCTGCTGCGGATGCAGCGCCGCTTGCAGGACGAGTTGGACAAGCCCTACGTGGACTCCTCCCTGCACGACACCGTCTACAGCCTCATCCTGGACGGCAGCCACAAGCGGGCGGAGCAGCTGTACCGCGACTTCCGCATCCCCGACAAGAGGTCAGGCGGGGAGCCGGGCGGGCAGGCGCTGCGCCCAGGAGGCACCAGACGAGCTGTTCCAAGTACACGCAGCTCCTGGCCGGAGCCCCCGGGCAGGGGCCAGGATGTTGTGAGCCCCTTACGGACGGCCTGTCTCTCACTCTGTCCAGGGCACACAGAGGGGTGTGGGATCCTGCTCTCACGGGGCTCGGTCACATGCACTTCACCGTCCTCTGTCCCATCAGGAGAGGAGCCTGAGAGGGGACGTGACAGCGGTTCTCAAGTACCGAAGAGGGTGTGTCAGGGCCCCTGGGCCTCTGAGCACAGGACAAGGAGCAAGGGGCTGAAACTGCAGCAGGGGAGGTTTAGGTTGGACATTGGGAAAACCTTCCTGCCTGTTGGGGGGGTTAAACATGGAATCAGTTGCCTGGGGGGTTGTGGACTCTCCGTCCCTGGGGATATTTCAGAGCAGGTTGGACAGACGCTGTCAGGGATGGGCTGGACGGTGCTGGGTCCTGCCGTGGGGGCAGGGACTGGACTTGCTCCCCCAAGGTCCCTCCCAGTCCTCCTGTTCTGTGATTCTTGGTGCTCCGGCCAGTAAACCCCACTTGGGCAGCTGGCCCTGGTAGACTGGATCTGTGCCCAGGGGGCTAGTGGCCGGCCAGGCCCTGCTGGGCTAGGCACTGCGCACACAGAGCCGAGGTAGGGAGCGCCTAGCCCAGGGCTCGCAGCCTTTTCAAAGCCAAGAGCCAAACGGCATCCAAATTCAGAACAAGTGGCCAGCAGAGTGTCCATGACTGGAAATGTCCCCGTCCTGCTCTTGGTAATGGCCGTGATGGTGAGCAGCCCCCCTGCCACACGGCGCTCAGACTGTACTTCCCGCGGCTTCGGCTGCGTCTGTTCGCCCGCTTCTGGGAGTTCCCATCAGAACCGGCTCCAGGCGTGCCCGCGGGCGTCACTGCGCCTCCTAACGCGCCGAGCTCGCTTCTCGTTTGAACGTCGAGGGGCCTGCACGTTGGGGCCAAGTGCCCGATTTACTTCCATCCTGAGCCGTGGGCTCAGACCCTGCCCTAGAGGCTGTCTGGGGCAGCTGGCCACAGCCAGTCGGGGAGCAGCGGGACCCGCCAGGGGCATAGGTCACATGACTGGCGCCGATGTGCGTAGGGCACAGAGCAGCCTGGAAGGGGCACCATCGGCAGGCTGCCTGGCCCATTGGGTGCTGCCTGGCATCGGGGTGGCAGCCGGCAGGGGGGGGACTGTGCTGCCAGCCCCGGGAATGGGACTCGCTCCCTGGCTGCTGCAGTAAGGGGCGAGGTGTCTGTCCCCAGGTTCTGGTGGCTGAAGATCAGCGCCCTGGCTGAGCGGGACGACTGGGAGGAGCTGGAGAAGTTTTCCAAGAGTAAGAAGTCGCCCATTGGGTACTTGGTAAGCAAGTCTCTGCCGCAAGGGGCCCCTGGCTGGCTGGGTCCTGCCCCTGGTCCGCAGCCCGGGTGCTGGGCTAGGTCCCTCCAGGCGGGAAGGGAAAGCGGGAACCGCTCAGACCCAGCCTTGATAGATCCCTGAGTGGGGCTTGGGTCGCCCCACAGGACCCTGGAACTCGTCTTTCCAGCTCTTAGGCCACTCCCACCAGCCGGGGGGGGGGGGAGGGGGAGGGCGGTTCTGTCCCACAGCCAGGGGGCAGGGTGAGGGGGGAGAGGAACAGGCCGGGGGGTGAGCGGGACAGCTGGGGGGTGGGAGGGATGCGATGCAGCAGCGCCAGAGCCTGCCGCCTTCACTGATTCCCATCTGGCTTGCTCCACACCAGCCCTTTGTCGAAATCTGCATGAAACACCACAACCGCCACGAGGCCAGGAAGTACGCAGCCCGCGTGGCCCCCGAGCACAGGGTCAAGGCCCACATCCTCGTGGGGTACGTCCGCGCTGAGCGCTCCACCCCCCAGGAGCCTGGTGTGGGCAGCGTGGCTGGGGGGGGTTGGTTGGGCTCTGAGTGGGGGGAGGGGCTGCAGACCCCCTTGGGGAAGGGGCTCCTTTTTCAGCGCTGCCGCGACTCACCTTGTCCTGTGGGTCAGAGAGGGGGCTGGGCTCAGAGGGGGGGGGGGGCCCTGGCGAGAGGGGCACAGGTGGGCAGTTGAACCAGGGTGAGGGCGTGCCCATGCCCCAGGAGGGTGCCAGGCAGCTGGGACCCCACAGTGACATTCCCAGTTCAGGCAGGGCAGTGAGGGTGGCGTGGGCCGGGCCGGGCCCACAGCAGAGGGGATCCTGGGGAGGAGACGCCAAGCCCTGCATGAACCCGCAGGGAGGGGTAGAAATGGCCCAGCTGCCCCATAGCCCTGTCCATGAGGCCTGGTCCCTCTGCCCCACTGAGTGCAGCCAGAGGGGGGAGCTAGGCTGGCTGTGCCCCTCCTGCCCTTCCCAGCCGGGGGCGGCAGAGCTCACAACTCGCCCCGTTTCCCCGACAGAGAGTTGGACCAAGCCGCCGACGCTGCCATTGAGCACAAGAACGAGACGGAGCTGAACCTCGTCCTGGCCAAGTGCACCGCAGCCACCGACTCCGCGGTCACAGAGAAGATCCACCGTGCGAAAGCTCAGCTCCTGAAGAAGTAACCCTGCCCCGCGCCCGGCCCCTTGGAGCAGTGGCTGGAGCCACGGGCTGGCCACCTTCCTGGGGCGTTGCAGGTGGCCTGGGGTGCGGGGAGCAGCGCTTGCATGGCACGCTCCTGTGCAACCAGCTGTCTGGCCGTGAGCTGGGCTCCCGTCCCACGAGGAAGCCTTATTCTGCCCTGGGCAGGTGCCTGTCCCCAGCTTCCTCCCCTGAACTGCCCCTGGCTTCTCTCAGCACAAAAACTGCTAGAGCCACCCTGCCGTTCAGGCACCACTGGGGCTTGTGGCAGGAGCCGTCCGTCCAGCCTAGCTGCAGCGCCAGCAGGCACGGCATCCCCAGCCGGGGACAGTGGGGCTGCCGGGCAGGGACGGCTGAAGCTGGGGGCACTGCTCTCTGGATTTGGGGCTGGGGGAGGTGAGGAATGGCTCTGTGACACTGTAACTTTCAGCAGGATAAATAAATCAGTGAGACCCCTTGTGTGTGACTGGAATGCTGGGTTCCCTAGTGCCGCCCTGTGGGGTGGGGGGGTGACACTGGGGGGCAGTGCTGTCTCCCCCTTGCAGGCCTGCTGTGTTTGTAGGGCTGGGGGCACATTCACCTTTCTGAGTACTGGATCAGGGTGAGGCAGGCCACTTCCCACCCTGCTTAAACCTTGCATGAGCCTGCAGTGAGGGGTGGAAATAGCCCAGCTCGGCCTGGATTTCTGCCCCAGTGCCCCTTCCTCCCCCTAGGCTGTGCATGAAGCTCTGGTCCCTGTGTGCCAGGGCCTGCTGCCACGCTCCTCCCTCGGGCGCCGGGGCCAGCATTCCTTAGGAGCCCCTGCGTCTCCCCAGTAGCTGCCCAGCCCTGCCTGTAGCCAGCCAGCGCAGGGTGGTTTATGCCCTTGGAAAGCGGCCAGCTGAGGGCTGTGCCCTGCCTGCAGCCTGGCCATGCTGAAGCAGCCACCTCCCACCCGGCCGGGAAGCCGCAGGTGTGAACGGGTCAGAAACTGGCGGAGGCGGAGGGTGCGTGGCCACCCGCCCCCTGCCCGCGGGGGGGTCCGGCTCCTCCTCGGCTTGCTCCCGCTGGGCTCGTGCCCTGGCCCCGGGCAAGCCAGGCAGAGAGGCAGGAGCCACGAGCAAGGGGCAGCCCTGCCAGCCCGCACGGGGGGTGGGGGGGAGCAGGGCCACAAGGGGCGGGGGGGGCAGCAGGGCCACAAGGGGCGGGGCCACGAGGGGCGGGGGGGGGCAGCAGGGCCACGAGGGACGGGGGGGGCAGCAGGGCCACAAGGGGCGGGGCCACGAGGGACGGGGGGGCCGCGGGGGCCGGTCTCGCCCCTGCCCGTCGCTGGGGCCCGGCTCCGAGTCGCTCGCTGCTCCGCGCCCGCCGGGAGTTCGCAGGTTCCCCCCCAGAGCCGCGGGCCCGGGACCCCCCCCCCGCGCTGCGGCTACTGCGGGGGGCGTGTGTGTGTCGCGTTACCCCGCCCACGAGGCGGGGCGTAAACAGGAAGTGACGTCTCCGCTCTCGGCTTGGCGTCCTGTCGTCATTTCCGGAACTGCTGCCGGGGACTGTGGGATCGCAAGATGGCGGCGCTCAGCGGCTGGCGGGCGGTTGCCGGGGTGAGGCCGCCGAGGGGGGACTCGGGGGGGCCGGGCAGGGCCGGGGGCTGCGGGTTTCTCATTCTCTGCCCCTCCCCCCCGCAGGCAGCGCTGCGCGCCCCGAGCCGCGGGGTCTGGAGGAGCCTGAGCGTCTCCGCCGCCCGCCCGCAGCCGCTGCGGGGCCAGGTGAGACCGGCCCCTCCCCCTCCCCCCCCTGCCCCTGCCCGCTCCGGCCCCCCCCCGCGCCCTCCCCCCCCTCCTGCTCTGGCCCCTCCCCCCGCCCGCTCCGGCCCATTCCCCCCTGCTCCGCCCCTCCCCCCCGCCCGCTCCGGCCCCCCCCCGCGCCCTCCCCCCCTCCTGCTCTGGCCCCTCCCCCCGCCCGCTCCGGCCCCTCCCCCCCCGCCCGCTCCGGGGCGCCTGGGGGCGCAGGGTCCCTGGCTCTGCGGCCACGTCTCAGTCCTGCGCGGCCCCGAGCCACGTCCCTCGCCCGCGATCCCGGCCTGCCAGCGCGAGGGCTCCCCGGGCGGTGCCGCTCCCCCGCAGAGCCGGCTGGGCTCTTCCTCCAGGCCGAGCGGCAAAGGTGCCGGGACCGCAGCAGCAGCAGCAAAGTGCTGAGCAGGCAGGACAGGGTCTAGGGGCAGTAACCCAGGAAATGCTGCCGCGTTCATCTGGAGAGCTCAGCCATTCAGCAAGTCTGCGCCGCGAGGGGCACTGCTGGTCACTGCATCCCAATGTCACCAGCTCATGACTGTGCTGTGATTCTTAGCGCCCCTATGCCTAGAGTCAAATGATTACATGAGCGTCTGAGCTTTTAAAATTAGGGAGCTCTTAGCAGGTCTCATGGTGCAGTGAAGAATTTAATATTGTGAACTCAAAATCCAGAAGGCAAAGAAAGTTTGCCACATTATTTAAATGTCAACAATCCTGTTTCTTAAACTGTGACTTTTTGGAGCTTTTCCCTGGGTTTTTAATGCTTGGGGTATAGGAGTGCAGAGGGGGTAGTCAGAAGTCCTGGGGAAGGGTTTACATATGGTGAGAGATGACTTAGGGGACTTGTCTGGTGGGATTTATGACTTGGTTAGTGTCTTTTTTTTTTTAATTGTCTCATGGTTCGCTGAAAATTAGTGACAGGTAAATTTTGAACCAATAAAGAGTCCTGGATCCATCATTTATTGAGACAGCAAATAAAGGTCAAATACAAAAGTCATATTTTGAAGAGGGCTGGCTCAGTGTGTAACAGACTTCTATAGAAGTTTGTGGTGAAAAGGAGGAATAAAACCCTATGATTCGGATCCTCAGTTGATCCCTGCAGCTATTAAGGATATTTAGTCCTGTAGACAGCAGTGGCCAGATGTACAAAGATTTGTCCTCTTCTTTGGAAGCATCAAGTGTTGGGCAGTACAGGAGTGGCTGGACTAATGGTCTCCTGTATTAAACCTGGGCGCTCTGTCATTTTTGCTTCCTTTTCTAGCATGAGAGAAGGAAAATGAGCTCTTATATATAGACACTCTCGTTACTTTTTATATAGTAATGTCATGTGGTTTAGATTAAAGGTAAAGCTGTCTCCTGGATACAGGGAACACATACCATGCAACATCTGGCCCTATGTAGCAAGCTTTGTGCTGGGCATTGGGTCCGATTTGATTTAATCCATCATAGTTTCATGGGGGAACTGAATGATACTAAGTGAGTCTTGAGTCAGTTTCTTTTGTGACATTCCTGTATTCTCCAGCATCAGAGGCCAGGTGTTTTCCAGAGATACTGACTTAGCAATCCCCAGTCACCTTTGGAAAGCTGTAAGGACTCAAACCCTGGTGCTAGCTCCACCAAAGGGGAGCGTACCTGTGCGCTGAGAGAAGTAGGTAAAGCCCTCCCTCCCCCCGGTATTTTGAGAGAGAGCAAGATGAGAACTGTCTGGCATGTAGCACATGAGAGCCACCTCCCTCTTCTGAGAGCAAGGTCACACAGGGTCACGGGAAGGGGAGCAGTGTTGCAAACAGTGTGTGACAGTGGATAGGGTGGTGGTGGAGACTTAAACCCTTTTGTTTCCTGTTCCAGTCAGAGAAAAGTGAAGGGATGTTCAAGGTCACCATGCTACCTGGAGATGGGGTTGGCCCAGAGCTCATGCATTCTGTCAAAGAGGTGTTCAAGGTAATGGCCACTTGCTCCTCATTGAGCCTGCGGGGAAGATGGAGAAATGACATAATGGCAGGAGTTGTCTTGCGTGTGTGGCTCCTACCCTATTCGGGCAGGGCTGTTACCTGCTCCTGGACAGCAGTGGGTAGATAAAAGCCTTGGTTTGTAATCAGAAATTCACTCGATTTAATAAAATCTCAAGTCTTGAGTAGTGCCAGGATGCTCTCTAACACGATAACCCCTGCGAGAGACCTAAGGATTCTACGTCTAATGCTGCCTAAAGGCATTCGATGCTACGTCCAGTCCCTTCCTCTCCTGATATGCACCGTGCTTGGCCTAGACACAGCGAGGAACCAGGAGGCGCATTGCTCTCTCTCCCAGTCTCGTGGTCCATCCCGTCACGAAGCTCGTTTTGGTTAATACAGAAAGGGTTGTACTGCCCAGCCCTGACCGCGGCCCCGGCAGCGCTGCGCCCTTACGTCTGTGTTTGTATCGGGCAGGCTGCGGGCGTCCCTGTGGAGTTCGATGAGCACCACCTGAGCGAAGTGCAGAACACGGCGTCGGAGGAAAAGCTGGATGAGGTGGTCGACTCCATGAGGGAGAGTAAAGTGGCCCTTATAGGTATGAGATGGCAGCAGCTCCCTGCACCGGTCAGGTGCACATGGATTGGGCCCATGCTGTGCTACAGAAATCTCCCCCCGCCTCCAAACCGTGCTCTGACTGCAGGGCTACTGTGGGCTGCCCGCAGGAGAAGGAAACCTGCTGCCATGGTTTGTTTCCAGCTCTGCCACCCTGAAGCTCACTTCACTTCTGTGCCTCTGCTGCCCATCTGTAAAACAGGCCTGGCGAGTCTCAGCTGCCCAGTCGCGGGTCCTTTCTGACCCTTGGCTGGGAAGTGAACGTTGCTTTCCTGGCAGCTGCAGCCTCCTGGGCAGAGGTTGGGGTCAGGCTTGGGGGGAAGCAGAGGCCCCTTCCCTAGGGGAGCCAGCAGCCTCAGGCCCTGCCTCCCTCTGGAGCCACAAACACCGGAGAACGTTCCCAGTGTAAATTCCCAACTCCTGGATTCAGCCTTGGTAGTGGGGTCAGGCTCTGGCTGCAGGGTTTTGGGCTCAGAACCCCAGCTACAGGAGTTTGGGCCCGGGTCCCAGGCTCACCACTCACCCCAGTACCCCTGCCGCCGCCTCCAGCCCCAGGTGCCAACCTTGGGACTTCAGGCTCCAGCCTGAATGATGGCAGGCTCTGACCCCCAGCTGCCGGGCGTTGAGCTCTGGCTGCAGGGCCACGAGATTCGTCCCTGGGCTTCCCAGCCCTCATTTCCCCGACCTCAGCTGCCTCCTCTAGCCATTCATCCTGGCCCCTGCTGCCTCCTCTGGTCCTTCTTTGCCCCAGCCCTCCACTGCCTCCCTGCTCCTCTCCCCATCAGCGTGTTCCCCTCCCTTACGCCCGTGTGCCGAATGCGCTGTGATGTGCACTGATTTGGCGATGTTGTGTGGCATGGCCCCTCCATGTTGGTGCACATAACAAAATGCATTCCTCACATACACTGTCAGTGGGGGGGCAGGGGAGGGAATTGGAGTGTGGGAGGGGCTCAGGGTGGCTGGGTGGGGATTGCAGTGTGTGGAGCCCCACCCACCAGACAGGGCTGGCCCAGAGCACAGGCTGGGGCCAGAGGAGCACATCCCTGCACTTCCCCTGGCCCCAGCAGACGGCTGTGAGGAGAGGCAGGCTCCTTGGCCCCCACTGCTGCGGTTACTTAGAGATCAGGTGTCTCTGGATTGCCTGCCGCAAGCTAAATAGATGGTGCTTCTGATCTCGTGGTGGGGTGTAAATCTAGAGAGATTCTGCGGAGGCCCTGGGTCGCGGGACGTGTGGCCGAGGCACTACGAGGCCTGACAGCCGGCTACCCGGGGGCTCTCTCCTGTTGGGCAGCACTGGAAGCCTGTTCCCCAAGGGTAGAGACAGCACCCCCGGGCTGCAGGGGTGCACAGCGCCAGCAGTTCGCTTTGTACATGTGCTTTCCTACCAGTTCCGCTGGCATTTCTGTCATTGCAGGAAAGATCCACACGCCCATGGAGTACAAAGGAGAACTGGCCTCCTATGACATGAGGCTCAGGTGTGTTTGTCTCCTGCTGACCAGTCGTTCCGCGTGTTCTCAGGCCGCGTGGGCCACTGGCACAGGTTGGGAGCCCTGGGTAGCGACGCGCTTCACAGGTTATCCGCAAAGTCTCTGCTGGCCAAGCGCTATGGTCTGGGCACTCTGCTTCTTGCGGTGACCTGCAGTCCCGCTAGGACTGTCGTGTCCCACCAGTTCTGAAGCAGTGGCCACTATGAGAGCAAACGAACCACACTCAACTGGCCACGTGTGGCTATTGGCTAGCGTGTTGGGCACCATGGCTCCGGAAGGTGGGAGGGTCCAGGATGACTTTGTGGACACGCCACACAGAGGGCTCACTGGGGGAGGGACATGGGATTAGCAAGGGGCCAGGCTTCCATGGAAGTGTCTCCACCATCCCGGTCAAGCCGGGTCTGTGCGTCGCATGTTGCGTGTTACTGGCCTGGACGGGGGGGGACTCGGGCTCTGACCCTGATGTTCCTCACAGGCGCAAGTTAGACCTGTTTGCTAACGTCGTCCATGTGAACAGTTTACCTGGTTTTAAAACACGACACAACAACTTGGATCTCGTGATCATTCGTGAGCAGACGGAGGGGGAGTACAGCTCTCTGGAGCACGAGGTAGGGAAGGCGCCCTGGGCGTTGTCTGGTACTCCCCGCACGGCGCTGCCTTAGACCCTGGGAATTTTGCTGGGGAGCGTGGGGCTGTGGGTAAGAGCCTTCCTGTGCGTTAACTCAGATAAACGGTCCGACCCAAGCAGAGGCAGGGCATGACGTGCTGCTGGAGGGACGGGCTGAAGAGAAGGGGCTGGTAGCTAGACTGCACAGCCAAGGTGGTGCAGAGGGCTAGCGCTATCTGCAAGCCCTGGACGAGGAGGAAGAGGGATTAGACAGGAGCTGTGACTGGCAGCACTGTCGCCGGGGAGGGGCTTCCTGCCCTGGGAGAAGTGGTGCTTGGGGGACGTGCTGGCCTGGGCAGAGCCCCCAGTGACCCCCGAGGCCGGGCTGTCTCGCGATGGTGTTGAGTGGTAGCCAGTGGGGACGCACCAGGTCTCTTCCATCCTTTCCCCAAAGGGATGAGATGGAGTTAAACTTGGCTCCGCTTGGAGCCTGGTGCAGTGCTGGCCCAGGGCAGTAGCCAGGCTGTGGCCTGGCTGGGCGGAGGGGCGCGGGCAGCTCCGCCAGAGCACTAGCGCGTTGCCATCGACATGCAGAGCGTCAAGGGCGTGATCGAGTGCCTGAAGATCATCACCCGGGACAAGTCGCAGCGCATCGCCAAGTTCGCCTTCGACTATGCCACCAAGAAAGGGCGCTCAAAGGTCACCGCCGTGCACAAAGCCAACATCATGTGAGTGGGGCAAGCCGGGGGCCCAGCCGACGCCCAGCACCCTGTCTGTCCCCGGGACAGCCTTGCTGTGCAGCAGCGTAGTGCCCCCGGCGCTTCCTTGGCATTCGTGCTTTGCACATGCCTGGACCCCTGTGTGGGGCGCTCCGGCCCGGCAGCGTGGGGCGCTCCGGCCCGGCAGCGTGGGGCGCTCCGGCCCGGCAGCGTGGGGCGCTCCGGCCCGGCAGCGTGGGGCGCTCCGGCCCGGCAGCGTGGGGCGCTCCGGCCTGGCCGTGTAGCTGCAGGGCGCCGACGGGGAGGGAGACGTGCGTTTGCTCTTTGGGTGAAACATTGGCTGCGCTGAGGTCAGCGACAGACCCGCCGCTGCTTTCTGCAGGGCCAGGGTCCCCCCCTGCCGGACGTACGCACCCTGGGCAGCCAGTCCCATTGAAGGCCGGTCGCTCTTTCCTCAGGAAGCTGGGGGACGGGCTCTTCCTCCAGTGCTGTAAAGAGGTGGCAGAACTGTACCCCAAGATTGAATTTGACACCATGATCATTGACAATTGCTGCATGCAGGTGAGATTGGCTCCCAGGCCCGGCCCCTCGGGCGTCCACGCTGCACCTCTGTCACTGATAATCTGCTCGCACAAAGCCAGTAGAGACCCGGGCAGGTGCCGCTCAGCGTGTCTGGGCCACAGCTTTGTGAGGGGTGCAGCGCGTCACTGTCACCCTGCGGGGGAGATGGCAGGCGCGCCTCTGATCGGGCCGATAAGCCAGGCAGGCAGAACTCTGCTTGCCTGCAGGAGTGATTGATGGATGAGTGCATTCTGCACCACCATCAATGCCCCGAGGACAGCTCAGAGGTACCCAAGTTGCCAGGCTGGTACGGCTGAGTGACAGTTTGGCCAGGCTTCTTTCTGAGCGCCCGCAGGGCCGCAGCCCTGTCGGTGGGATATGTGACGGGGTGACGTTCTCTCTACCTCTTGGCCCTTGGCTGCTGGGGCTTCCAGGCCAGCCGTGTGGTCGTCTCCGTTTCCCTGTGCTGCCGCCGAGCCTGGGGCGCTGTGATACGTAGCTTGCTGCTCGGATCACAGGCACTAGGCTGCCAGTGCCAGCCCAGCACATGCTGAGCTCTGTGGGTGACCCCAGTCACACTGCGGAGCCCCAAAGTCTGGGGTCCCGTGACGCGCAGCCGAGCACGCCAGCCCATGCTGCTCCGTAGCAGGAGGGTCTCATGTACAGCCGCTTCTGTCCCCCTCCGTGCAGCTGGTGCAGGACCCCCACCAGTTTGATGTGCTGGTCATGCCAAACCTGTACGGAAACATCGTTGACAACCTGGCTGCTGGCTTGGTGGGCGGTGCCGGCGTGGTTCCCGGGGAGAGCTACAGCGCCGAGTACGCCGTGTTTGAGATGGTGAGGGATGTGCCGAAGTGCCTCTGCTCCACTCCGGTGGCTCCCCCCCGCCTGGCCTGTCTGCCTGGCTGATCCAGAGCCCCTCGCAGGACGGGCCTGGACTGAGCCCGCCCCCGGCTGTGGCCTGACTGTGGTTCTGTGTGCAGGGCGCCCGCCATCCCTTTGCCCAGGCCGTCGGCAGGAACATCGCCAACCCCACCGCCATGCTGCTCTCCGCCTCCAACATGCTGCGCCATCTCAAGTAGGTGCTGGTTCTCGCTCCGTGCCTGTGCCCCCGTGGGCCAGGCCAGCCCGGGGAGGGGCTGAGCCCATGGGCAAGGCAGGCCTGGCGCTGACCATGTGCTCTCCTTGCCAGCCTGGAGTACCACTCCAACATCATCGCCGAGGCCGTCAAGAGGGTGATTAAAGTCGGCAAAGTGAGTACGGGGCTGCGCTGAGCCGCTGCGCTGCTGCTTGGCTCTGCTTCCTCTCCGGAGCCGCTCACGCCCCTGGAGGGAGAACAGCACGCTGCTTGCCCCTGCCCCAGCCCCGGACTGGCCTGGTGTGGGGACTCCTGAGGGCTGGGGAGCTCACAGAGCCCCAAGCAGAGGTCACTGCCCTCCCAGGTTTTCACAGCTGCCCCTGCGCCGGGCAGGCCGTCCTTGTAGCAATGGCCAGGCTGTGGCTGGTGCCGAGTGTCACGGAGCGTGGGGAGTCTCTGGACCCTGCTCCCCACCCGCAGCCAGCGGGGGGACTCAGGCGGCAGGTAGAAGAGAAGGTTTATTGGTTCCAAGGACACAGTGTAGCCCAGACTTGTTCCAGGAACCAGGAGTCGGCAGCTCAGCCCGTCCGGGGGATGGGGGACCTGAGCCAGCGCCCTGCCCTCCTCCCTGCAGGCGGCCCCGCCCCCTCCTTTCCAGCCTTCCCCCCAGCCTTCCAACTGATGTCACCTGGTTGCTTCCCCCACCCAGGCTCAGGTCACAGGACAGCCTGAGCTATTGCTGCGTACGTGCTAAGACGGGGCAGCCTCCCCTCCGTGAGTCACACCCAAAACTCCCATCCGCCTGGGGAAACTGAGGCACACACACGGGTTACAACAGAGCAGCACCGGCCAGTAGGAATCACCCAGCACAACACAGCAGCCAGAGTGACTGTGACCCCCACTGCGTGTCACTGTGCTTAGGGCCTGGCTCGGCTCCGCTACCTTCTTGCTGGCTTGGGGGTGCTGAGGCTAGGTGGGGGCGTGTCTGTCTGGTGTGCAGCAGAGCTGGGTGGGGGCGCAGGGGATTTCAGAAGGGGGAGCAGGGGCTGGGGGAAGCTGCTTCGCTGTCCCACCTTGTGCTCGTTTGCCCGGGTTCATGCCCACGTCTCCCTTCTTTCTCCCCTCCCTGTGTTGGATTTGTAGGTGCGGACGCGGGACATGGGCGGTTACTCCACCACCTCGGACTTCATGAAGTCTGTGATTGACAACCTGCACCCCCACTATGGTGTCTAGGCCCCGCCACAGGGGGAAGTCCTTGGGCTTCTCTGCTCTCCAGCACCCATCTCTCGCATACAGCCCAGGTGGACCTTTCTCACCTGCGCCCGCCCCCAGCGGAGAACCTGGGGGCCGCTGGAGCCAGCCCCCCGAAATGAGGCCCCTGGGGGAAGGCGCTTGCCTCTTCCCCAGCCCCCTTATCTGTTCAGGCATGGGCAGCCCTCTCATCAGAGAGGCATGTCTGAGAACCTGGGGCTAATCCTGGCTCTCCTGGGGCGTTGTGCAGCCTGGGCAAGCCAGTTCTGGTCCCTCTGTGTGGCAGGGCCCACCCCCTGCCTACTTGCTCCGGCGCGATGGGGCTTGGCGCTGAGGAAGGACAGAGCCCAAATGGTCCACGGCTGCTGCTGCTGAGCCTGCCTGCAGTGTGGCTGACCTGGCCTGTCCTGCCCCTCTGGTTTTGTCTAGGCCCTGCTCACGGCTGCAAGAACCCCCCGCCCGCTCCAGCGGGGAAGGCTAGGGTTGGCTTGAGGGAAGCAGAATTTCAGCCTTGTTAATCGGAGCAGCTGGAAAGCAGGGCATGTCCGGGGGTGGGGGGAGTGGCTTTACCTTCCTCTGTTAGCTACACAACTTCCTCCCCCTCCAAGAGAAGGGGGGGGTGAGAGGCTTTCCTTCTCCACTAGCAATAAAATCCAGTCCTGCTCTCAGACAGGAGTGTCTCAGTCTAATCTGCTCCTCCCAGCTCAGCTGCAGGATGTGCCAGCCCAGGGTGGCACCATGCAGGTGGGCTGGCAGGTGCTGTGCCACTGATCTTCCCGATGGCCAAGTCCAGGTTGCTTTCCTCGGTGCACCCTCCAGCTACCTCCCAAGGGTGCCTAGCCCTTCCCGTGGGCTGGCTGCTGGGCTGTGGGTGCCTGTCACAGCACAAGGAACATCCTTGTCCTCAGTGTGCGCTGGGCAGTGTCCCCACGTGGGCGTGGGGCTAAAGCGGCCAGTGAGCCAGGCAGTCGTGTTCCCCCAGAGCCAGGCCTGTGGCGGAAGAGGAGGCCTGGGTGGCTTGTGCACAGGCTGGGGGCTGGACTGAGGCCCTGGCTGCTCTGCAGATTGGAGCCAGTGTCTCGCTGGGTGGGAACTGAGCCACTGCCTGCGCTCGTGGGTGCTACTGCCACGTGGTGTGGCCTGGCCAGCCTACGACTCACGACAGGCTCGGGCACCCAAGCCCTTCCACGGGCAGAATTCCAGCTGTGGCGGGTGGCTGCCCCAAGGGGCACAAACAACAGAGCATGCAGGCGGCTGTGGGCAAAGGGCAGCCAGGCAGGCCCCTTGGCCGTACTGGGCAGCTGCCCTGTGGGCTGGGAGCATTTGCCAGGTGCTGCACTGTGTGTACACGTCCCCTCCCTCCCTCGGTTTGGGTGTGCCCTTGACAGCCCTGGGTCCAGCCCTGCATGCCCGGGCTCGCCGCAGCTGATGTTTCTGGGGCTGGCAGGGTCCCTGCCCCGGTGGCGCAGGGCAGAGCTGAGCAGGGGCGGGCGGGCAGGCGGAGGGGGGGCGCTGGTGCAGCGGAGGATGGAGTGTGCCTGGGCCGCTGTGGCCCACCCGGAGCCCAGGAAATGATTCCTGCTTGCCCCCTGAGCTGTGGGAGCAGGCGAGCTAGCACGGCCCCCCTGCCCTTTGACGGGCCCTGGGTGGAGAACCTGCACCGCGGGGCACAGGGCTGCGCGTTGCCCACAGCCGCTTGTCCAGAGCTGCCAGGGGGCCCCTCCCTTGTTACGGAGCCTGCTCCTGCCGGACAGAGCCCCTGTCCTGCCCCAGGGAGCGCAAAGGGGGCTGCTCAGCGGGGCTGGAAGCTGGGGTAAGGGGCAAGCAGCCAGACACTGGCTCTCGCAGGATGGGGGGGGGCCTGATTTCCGCAGAACCAGTGGTGAGGTGGGCGCCACAGCTCACGCTCAGCCCAAATCCGTATCCTGGTGAGTCCCTGCCCTGCTGCCAGGGGCCCCTCGCGCACCCAGGGCTGGGACCCGCTTTCCCTGGGGCGGCAGGTACGCCGAGGGGCCAGGGCCGTGCTGCGAGGCAAGTGCATTCCTCTAGCTGCAGCGTTCGCCCCGTCTCCCCCTGGGCCCCATGGCTGGGGCAGCCCCCCTCCGAGGCGCGCCCATGTCCGTGCTCGGCCACCTCTGCTCTCGGGGGAGGGTGCCAGTGCTGGGGGGAACAAGGGCTGGCCGCGGGGCCTTGGCTCGTGACCTGAGCGGCGGGGTGGCGGGCTGCTGCAGAGAAGAGGCTGTGGGTGCAGCCTGGGCAGGGAGACGGGACACGCCAGCCCGGGCCAGTTTGTGAACACCTCATTGAGCGCCCGCTGGTTCCAGCGTGTGGGCACCGTGCCCAGTGCCAGCGCGGCCCCTTCGTGCGCAGGCCCGTGGCGCTGGCCCACCCAGCCAATCCCGTGTGGCAGGGGCAGCAGCGTGCGCGCTGGGCCCCATCCCTCCTCTAGTGCCAGGGCTTCTTAGCCCCACGCGCTTCCAGCCGCTGGGCCCAGGCAGCTCAGCCTTGGCCCAGCCCCCCACTGCCCTGGCCAAACGGGCTAGGTTCTGGCAGGAGAGGGGCACAGTAGGGTGGGGGGCGTATTGCCACAGGCCTGTGTCTGGGGAGGAAAGGCACCTGGCTTCTGGGGAGCAGGAGCAAGGCCCGGGCTGCTGCTGAGGCAGGGTGGCTGCAGCCTGGTGGGCCAGTCCATAGCCCCTGGGAACGCCTGGACGGGGTGTGGGGGTTAGTCCTAGGACGTGGGGAGCATTTAGCCCCTCCCTGCTCCCCATCTGCCAGGACCTCGCCTCCCCAGGCTCCTTGCTCCCACCTACCCAAGGGGTCAGGCCCTGGGAGCAGGCCTGGCTGGTAACCCTGCATGGGGCTCAGGACCAGCACACCCCTAACTGCTCACCCCCTCTTTGCAGGTGCGCACCCCAGACATGGGGGGATACGCCACATCCATCGACTTCACCCGTGCCGTGATGGCAGCCCTGGCCGACTAGACCCCGCACTGCTGCTCACCCGCTCCCGCCTCGCTGCTTCAGCACCCACCGCTTGGTAACCGCTTGGTAACTCAGGGCCGGAGAGGCCCAGCTGTCACGCATAATAAAGGAGCCTGCTGGCCACAGCTGCTGCAAGGGCTCTGCTACCAGGGGCAGCTTGATTGCTGGGCCCACCCCAGGGCCTCCGACCCGGAAACACTTGTAGCCACTGCTTGGGCAGCAGGCCCAGACCAGGGGAAGGGCACTTGGTGCAGGATCAGGGGGCCCCTGCTCTCTCCGGAGCTAAGCTCTTTCCCCGGAGGGGCGGGGAGACGGCCCAGGCATGGCTCTCAGCTAAGCAGCCAAGCAAGCACAGCCCTGAAAAGCCATTGGGCCCCTGCTCCCATTTTCTGCTGGCCACCCCCAGTGCCTGCTGCCAGCTCTGATCCCAGGGTGGGCCAGGCTGCACTCCTGTTCTCCCCCACCTCCGCGAGCAATAAGGGGGTCTGAACACGGGCACTCCAGGGTGCCTGACGTAGGGCCTGGTTGCTTCCACAGCTTGAGGGCAAATGTTAGGGGAAATAAAGTCCCAAGCCAGCCTGCTAGCACAGCCACAGGGACATCAGCTCACTGGGCAGTCACACCTGCCAGTTCATCCTCCCCCCCGGGGCTGAGGGAAAGGGTAGGGGTAGTCCAAGGCCTGGCTGGGGAGACAAACTGACCCGGTAGGGGAAGAGCATAGAACAAATGCTCAAGACTCTGTGGTGCAGGCCGAAGGGGGCTGATTAGTGCCCTACGTCGAGAGTCTACCCGGGAGACCAAAGCCCTCCAGGATGTGCTGGGTGGCTGCTTTGCTCGGCCTCCCACGCAGAGCAGCCAGGCAGAGCTGGGGCCCAGGCTCTTATGCCGCAAACTCTGCCTTGAGCTCAAACAACCAGAGGCTTGAAAAACTGGAGCCGTTTATTGTTGGTGGCTGTTTCAGGCACAGGTGGGGCCAGGCGGCTGTTCCATACACACTGCGTCCACGGGAACGTCCTGTGCAGAGGACGGTGCTCAAGGCCGTACTGGGTACGGGCCTCACGTCCAGCTGTGCCAACCGACACCCCCAGGCCAGCACGGGCGCCTGCCCAAGCAGTAACTGTCTCGGCTAGGTTAACACAGGTGCCGCAGATCCAGCTTCTCGCCCGAGCAAGCACACAGCACCCAGCCGACTCAGGAGGCATTAATGCAAGCTGCCCCGGGCTGGGCTCATTCTGGGACACGCAGCTGCCTCAAAACGCTGGACAAGCAACACAGCTGAGAGGCAGGAAGGAGCGTCCTGCCAGCCTGCGGGTGGTCAGTGCGGGCCCTGCAGCACAGGCCTGGGCTGTCCCACGGTGAGACGGGGGAGCAACCCTGCCTAGTCCTCATCTTTGAGCTTTTTCTTCTTCTTCTTCTTGTCCGGCTGGGCGGGCTCTTCCTGGGCTAGTTTCTTTTGCTTCTTGGGCAAAGGCTCTTCTCCCAGCCCGTTCTCCTCCAGCAAGGCCTCCTGCTTCCGCTTCTTCTTCTTCTTCCTGGGCTCCGTGTCGTTTGCCTGAAGCCAAAAGCAGGGTGAGAGGAGGCCCTGGGGAGGGCAGCCAAGCAGGACCAGGGCTACACTGCAGCTCGCAGTGACCACATGGGTCTCCAAGTCTGAGCCCTAGCGCACCCCGAAGAGCTACAGGGCCACATGGACAGCTGCAGCGAGGGCCCTGCTTGTGGCAGCTGGCCAGGACACCGCCGCACGCCCTGGTCCTCTGCTTTCCCCTCACTCCCTGCCATGTTCAGGCCCCGGCTGCACTGCTGAGGGCAAGTCTGCTGCTTGGCCTTTCACCCAAAGCCAGTCCCCGGGGGGGGGGGGGGGGGGGGAGGGAGGCAGAGAGAGGAGTCTCAAAACGGGCACTGCAGCTGCCCGGCAATCCAGCATGCTGCCTGGAGCTCTTGGACGTTGCCCCCAGGCTGGAGGGAGTCGGGACCCCACAGGAAGCTGGGCCCAGACCCACCAACAGGCAGCACTAGCCTACCGGGGCTCCAATTGCATTCGCTTGTCCTCCAAGTGCTTGGCCACCCTCTATGGCAGGCCAGCCTGAGTGTGCCAGCAGCTGGGAACCTGGGCTCCACCAGCAGAGAGAGGGTAAGTTTAGAAGACAGGATACACAAAGAACAAGTCAAAAATCACTTAGGAAAGTTAGATGTCAGCAAGTCACCAGCTCCTGATGAAATGCATCCCAGGATACTCAAGGAGCTGATAGAGGAGGTATCTGAGCCTTTAGCTATGATCTTTGAAAAATCATGGCAGACGGGGGAGATTCCAGAAGACTGGAAAAGGGCAAATATTGTGCCCATCTATAAAAAGGGGAATAAGAACAACCCAGGAAACTACAGACCAGTCAGTTTAACATCTGTCCCAGAGAAGATAATGGAGCAGGTAATTAAGGAAATCATATGCAAACACTTGGAAGGTAATAAAGTGATAGGGAATAGCCAGCATGGGTTTGTGAAGAACAAGTCATGCCAAACTAATCTGATAGCAAATATGATTCTAGGTTGTATCAACAGGTGTGTTGTAAGCAAAACTCGTGAAGTCATTCTGCCGCTCTATTCTGCACTAGTTAGGCCTCAGCTGGAGTACTGTGTCCAGTTCTGGGCGCCACATTTCAAGAAAGATGTGGAGAAATTGGAAAGGGTACAGAGAAGAGCGACAAGAATGATTAAAGGTTTAGAGAACATGACCTGTGAAGCCAGGCTTCATGAACTGGGCTTGTTTAGTTTGGAAAAAAGAAGATTAAGGGGGGACATGATAGCGGTTTTCAAATATCTAAAAGGGTGTCACAAGGAGGAAGGAGAAAATTTGTTCCTCTTGGGTTCTGAGGACAGGACAAGAAGCAATGGGCTTAAAGTGCAGCATGGGTTCTGTTGTACAGCTGGGACCTAGCCCCCTCTCCTTGCCTGGAGGCCTGAAAAAATTCCTGTCAGGGTGGTCAAATATTGGAATAAATTGCCAAGGGAGGTGGTGGAATCTCCCTCTCTGGAGATATTTAAGAACAGGTTGGATAGACATCTGCCAGGGATGGTGTAGACGGAGCTTGGTCCTGCCTTGAGGGCGGGGGGCTGGACTCGATGACCTCTCAAGGTCCCTTCCAGTCCTATGATTCTATTCACATGGGGCGAGCGCCCAGAGCTGCCAGGCCTGTGCGCCAGAGGCGTCTGGGGGCCGCGCTCCATACGGCCCAGAAACACAAACAGCTTCTCCAACACAACGCCCCTCTGCCACTCAGGGCAGCCTGCTCCGGTGCCAGGGATCAGAAACCGCATGGTTCCCAGACTGAGGCAGGCGGGGGACGCGCCCGAGCCCATCCTCCCACTGCTGGGACAGGACCGGTCACTACCACGAATGGGGATGGAAAGGCCAGTGGCCAGAGCTCCCTTATTCCTGGGACTTTACCTCAACAGTTGTCTCCAGCACAGAGCTCTCTGCTTCCTCTGCAGCCGCCGCCGCCAGGGCTGCCAGCCGCTTCTTCTCCCGCTTCTTCTTCTTCTTCTCTTTCTTCTTGATTTCGGCAGCCACCTCAATAGCCTGGCGGAGGGACAGCAGAGGCTCCGTCAGCACCGACAATGCCCAGCTGCACCCGGCAGGGACTGGAGCAGGTCTTGGATCAGCCTCATTAAATCAGTTTTTGCCTCCACCAGCTGGTCAGGCAGGAGATTTCGCATCATGTCCAGCACCTGCGTAGGGCCCCGCAGCCCCTCTTACCTCCACAATGGCCTCCTTCATGACCTCGAGGTTCTTGCGAGGCGGCTCTCCTGTCTCGTAGAAGGCCAGCCGCTCCTCCACCTGCTCCCGGAGCTTGTCCCCAAAGACGCTCGTCGGGACTTCTGCAGAGGGGGCGGTGTGAATCCCAGGCTGCAGCCCCGCCCCCCCACAAACCCTGCCCTGCCCCCCAGCCCTGGAGCCGGCTTTGCTCAGAAAACAGGTTGTCACCATTCACTATGTGAAATGCTGTTGACGAAAAATATTCCCATCACTGCAGAAGCCACTGGGGTTTGCACGACTGGCGCACCGCAGGCTGCCCATTCGGCCCCTCATCCCGCAAGCGCCCAGCAGGACCCCTCCCTCCAGCAGAGGCTCGGGTGGAAGTGGCACCTGAGAAGCAGTCTATCCTGGAGGCGATGGTGCACTTGTTGGCCAGGTAGCGGGAGATGCGCCCCTTGTTCCGGGCAGCCGCCCGGCCGATGAAGGTGGAGTGGAAGATCAGGCCATACTTCGGGGTGTTGCCACGAGTCTTCAGGGCCCTGGAAAAGCAGGCAGCGAAGCTTGCTCTAGAGTCCCAACCCCCTGGGGATGGCGAGCGACCCTGCCAGCAAACGCCTACCCAGCTGGACTCCCTTGGCTGGCTGCAATGCAGCGGCTCAGCCGGCATCCAGGGAAGTGAATGCACCTCACTGGTCTGAAGACCTCCCTGCTCCGACCACCCAGCCCTACCTGCTCCCCCAGGGAAGCAACAGCCAACGCGCTAGCCCTGCCTCCCAGAGAGGGAAGGTATCGCACCCCCCAGGCAGGCTGGCAGACGTGTGCAGGACAGGAAGCGGAGGGCAGCGCTGAATGTGCCTGGGGGAGCCATGTACCCAGCATGGGTTCTGTTGTGCAGCTGGGACCTAGCCCCCTCTCCTTGCCAGGAGGCCTGAAATCCTGGCCCCATCCTTGTCAGGTGCTGCCCCGCCCCACCCCTGCCTGCACCCCGAAGAGCTAACCTGCTGCATGGGCTCCCTGACAGACCCAGCCAGCAAGACGAAGGGAAGCTGTAGGGGTCGCTCAGAGACTGGGGCTGGTTTCTCACTCACACCCGCAGCCATGTCTGGCCAGCGTGTCGAGCCCAGCGGCCCAGGAGTCTGCCATCACCACGACCACCTTGCAGCTGTACCTGAAGAGGGCCTTCTCCGCCCCCAGGATCTGCACTGTTGAAGCCGGGTACTTGGCCAGGTTCGTCAGGCTGCCGGCGTGGGAGATCAGGCGGGCGCCCACCTGCAGAGGCAAAGGAGACAAGCAGGTGCTGCAATCCAGCTGCCCAGGCCGACACTGCATGCTGCCCCTTGGGCAAGTCAGCTAGTGGGCACAGGCTGCCCAGGCACAGATCAGGGGCGAGTGTCTCAGCACAGAGCTCAGTGGATTGACAGATATACACCAGAACATCATTTCTGTGGCGGGAAGAGCAGCGCGGCGTGCCGGCCGGGCAGCGAGGGCACTCACCACTTCCCCGATGAGGGCGGAGAGGCTAGGAGCCACCTGGCTCATCTTGGAGCGGAGATACTCCTGCAGGCCCTTGCGGTACTCGGACAGCGAGATCACCCGGCTGGAGAAGCTCTCGATGTTGATGAGGTCAATGGGGGAGATGTCCATCCCTGCCGGGAGAGGCTGTCAGCGCACCGCAGGAACCCCCCCCCCCCCACACCCCCGGGAGGTTTTCAGGAGTGCCACTAACCCATGGACGAGCGGGAGGCATCCAGAATGGCCTGGGCCTTGGCGCTGTCCATCACAATCTCCTCCAGCCCCTCCAGACTCTCCTCGCTCAGCTCCTTGCGGTTCCCGATGTGCTTGGCCAGGCAGCAGTAGGTGTAGTTGTCGCTCACAATCTTGATCAGCTCCGGGAAGTGATACCCGTACCACTCTCTGCGGGAGCCAGAGGGGAGCAGTCAAGGAGGGAAGCATGGACCCGCCAGCTCCTCCCGCCCCACGGCCGTGTCTCCCTGCTAACAAGACAGCCCAGGTCACAGGCTCCCTGGCTGGGGTGTACGCAGGGCAGATGCTCTTCCTCCCCTTTCTGTGCAGTCAGCGCTGGAAGTCGCGCTGCCTGCGGTAAGCATGGGGAGGGACAGTGCACGTTCCAGCTAAGCCCCGGGCAAGCACCCCTGCAGCAGCCCTCACCTGACGCGCATGGAGAAGGTGTTGATGTCCTTGTCCAGCTGGTCCAGCAGGCTGATGGACTGGATGATCATGTTGTCCACCCGGTTGACGTTGAATTTCACTTTGGCTCGTGAGTAGCTGTGCCCCAGGCCCAGCTGTGCCTTGGAGGCCGACTGGGCAGTGAGGCCCTTCACCAGAGTGTGAAAGTGCAGGCGGATCCCTGCACAGAGTGTCTGGTGAGTACGGAACCCCTCGCAGCCACACCGCCCACCCTGTGACAAGCCAAGGAGGGCAGCCCCGAGTGAGCACCTGAGCTCCCACACAGGCAGGGCACCAGGGGACTGGACCAGACATGATCCCTAGGGGGCCTGCTAGGATCCCCATGCCAGAACATAGCCGTCTGGGCCTCGTTCGCGCACGCCCTCACCTCGTGTGATCTCTGCTACGACCCCGCCAGCCTGGCACTGGTAACCCAGCTCCTCTTGGATGGCAGCCCCGATTTTGGCATCGCTGACTCCCAGCAACACTTTCTTCTTCTTGGCCGGCAGGTTGGTCTCCAGGAGCAGCTTGAGGTCCTCATGGAGGATCCCTGCCCCAGGGAGAAGGAGTTATTGGATGGCGAGCCACAGGGCATGGATGGGAGCAAGAGGGCAGCAAGCTCCGCTCCTGGCCCAGCCACCCGTCGCAGGCTGACGGGGAGCAAGCCACCAGCTCAGCCTCACCTTCTGAGACCGCGTTGATGTTCTCCAAGGCACTCTGGGCGGATCGGAACGGGGAGAAGGCCACCAGTCTGACAATGCTGTGGAACTTGCCAATGTTCAGGATGCTCTCCTCCACCTGGGGCGGGCACAGGGCAGCGGGTGAGTAACACAGGGCAGGCTGGGGTACCACACCCGCAGGGGCCCAGGCGCGCACAGGTTCTGATGGAGCACAATGCAGCTAAAGCCCCGGCTGCACGGCCGCAGCCCCCAACACGCATGGCAGGGATGCCGTCTCCACCGGCGGGAACACGGACAGCAGCGCCCCCTTCAGCGCAGCTGCAAGTGCCCCCCACTTGCGCACCTGTGCTCAGACACAGCGCAGCATCACCGCTTTCAGTGGATTGACAGATTTGGGCTGTTCATCACTGCACAAGGTGGGAGCCAAGAGCACGACCCGCCTGCCTGGCCACAGAGAGCCAGGCCTGCTGGCTGGGTTCACACTAGGGCCGTTAAGATGTGGGGTTCTGAAGAAACCCGGAAACACGGCTACACGTTTACACACCAGGGGGAGGGGCTCAGCGCCTGCAGGGAGCCGACTTAATCCAGCTGCACACAAGCAGGGGCTCCAGCGGAGCCATCTTCACTGCCCAAGGAAGCAGGGGCGGGGCAGGCAGCTTCCTAGCGTGTGCCCCTCTGTGCTGCTGCCTCTGTAGCAGAAGTGGCCATGTGGGGGAAGGGGGGTGCCCTTAAGGCGTGAAGATTAACTGATCAGCCCAGGCTCGCTGGTTAGGGTATGCTCTCACATCCCCCGGCCGCACTGGGGATGTAAAATCCCCCTTAATCAGTTAATCCCGTAAGCACTATGTTTAACCAATCAAGCACAAGATCCCAGGAGACCGCTCCAGCTTGGTCCCCTGGCCACACAGGGGCTGCTGCTGCTCCCTACTCCCACAACGCTGGGGCTGTTGCTGCCTGCTCACACCCCTTTGGGTACCAGTGAACCGGTTAACTAGTCACATCCCTCGTACACATGTAGCCCAGTCAGGGGCCTACCGCCAAGCAGCAGTCCCATGCCTAGCAAGCCCCACGCTATACACAGCTGGTCCTGGGTACTGGCGGGTACAACTGGACAGGTAGGGCTGCGCTGGTGCAAGGATCCATCTAGGCAGGAACCCCCAACCCTGCAGGGTCAGATCAGGGAGCCTCCTGCGGAGCCACCCCAGCACGTGGGCAGCCACCGCCCGATTGGGAGTAAGGGAGGGAGGCAGCCGCTCCGGGCCCAAGGTCAGCGCGGTGGGGAACAGCCCTCGGGGGCGAGAATAAACCAGGACCCCCCCCCCCCCCCCGGCAGGGCGCACCTGGGGCAGCAGCAGGCTGATCTCCTCCACCTCCCGCACGACGAACAGCGCGTAGCCGGCCGCGTGCTCGAACAGCACGTGCAGCAGCACCTGCAAGCGGGGCCGTGAGCGCGCGTAGGACACCCCCCCACCGCCCCCGGCCCCCCCCCGCTCCCCTCCCTGCTCCCGCCCCCCCCCCTGCTCCCGCCCCCCCCGGTCCCCTCCCTGCTCCCGCACCGCCCCCGGCCCCCCCCTGCTCCCGCCCCCCCCCGGTCCCCTCCCTGCTCCCGCACCGCCCCCGGCCCCCCCGCCCCCCCCTGCTCCCGCCCCCCCCGGTCCCCTCCCCCCCCACCGCCCCCGGCCCAACCGGCCCCCCCCCGTCCCCTCCCTGCTCCCGCCCCCCCAACCGCTCCCCCCGGTCCCCTCCCCGCTCCCGCCCCCCCCCCCCCGAACCTGCCCCCCGCCCATCTTCCCCGCCGCCCCCCAATCCCGCACGCTCCCCGGGCCTCCCCCCATCGGCCCGGCTCCCCGCCTCCCCGGGTCCCGCAGGCCCCCCAGCACGCAGCCCCGCCACGCTCGGGCTCGAACCGGCTGCCGCGGGGGGGATGGGCCCGGATGGGCCCCGCAGGCCGCTCACCATCGTGCCGCCACCCCACGCAACGGGGCCGCTAGAGGCCTGCAGGAACCGGAAACCGGCCGTTCCACCAATCAGTGACCGCCCCTTTCCCTCACTCGCCAATGGGGCAGCGGGAGCGTCCTTAGGCCCGCCTCTTCCCCACACCAGCCAATGGGACAGCGGGAGCGTCCTTAGGCCCGCCTCTTCCCCACACCAGCCAATGGGAAAGCGGGAGCGTCCTTAGGCCCGCCTCTTCCCCACACCAGCCAATGGGGCAGCGGGAGCGTCCTTAGGCCCGCCTCTTCCCCACACCAGCCAATGGGATGGCGAGAGCGGTGGATTCCGCCAGTCTCCGCGGCGCAGTGGGCGGCTTCCGCTGCTCTGTACGCATGCGCGGGGGGGCGTTCTCCTGCTGCGCCGCAGCGCACTAGGAGGTGACGGGGGGCGGGGCTTGCTCGGCCATTGGCCAGGAGCGTGGGGGGGGGGGGGCCCTGGTCCGGCCTGGCCTCGGCTGAAGAGCAGACCCCCCCTCCCCCCCCGGGTACCCCCTCTTCCCTCGCCCCACTTGCTCGCTTGGTCGGGCTGCGGCGGTTCTGTCCTGTGCCTCCCTGTGGGCCTCAGTTTCCCTGCACACTGCAGTGCTCCGAGGGGGGGGGTGCGTGCCTCAGTTTCCCTGCACACTGCAGCGCTTTGGGGTGGGGGTGCGTGCCTCAGTTTCCCTGCACACTGCAGTGCTCCGAGGGGGGGGTGCGTGCCTCAGTTTCCCTGCGCATTGCAGTGCTCCGAGGGGGGGTGCGTGCCTCAGTTTCCCTGTGCACTGCAGTGCTCCGAGGGGGGGGTGTGCCTCAGTTTCCCTGCACACTGCAGCGCTTTGGGGTTGGGGTGCGTGCGTCAGGCAGGAGTCCAGGTTTGCGTAGGTCTCTCCAGGGTGCTTCTGCACCCCTTGGAACTTCTTCCTGTACGTCTCGGGAGTCAGCCCGAACCTGTGCAGCAGGGCCTGTTTGACCCGTTCGTAGTCCCCGGGCTGCAGCCCTTCCACCCCTGCGGCCTTCTGATCCAGCAAAGGGGTGAGCTGCTGGAGCCAGTTGGCTAGGGGGCCCTGGTGCAGCTCGCAGACTCGCTCAAAAGAGTCAAGAAACCCGTTCAAGTCCCATACATCCTTACACTGGGACAGCACGAACCTCTCAAAGGGACCTGCAGCCCTGGGCCCCTCTGCTTCTCTGCTCTGCCATGGCCAGCTCCTGCTGCCGTTGTTCCATACAACCCTCCAATTCCTTGAGCTGCAGCTTGGTCTCCAGCCGTGCAGCTCCGCGGAGGGAGAGCCCAGCTGGGACGAACCGCTGGTGGCAGTGTGGCCTGAAGGGCACCGTGTCCGTCAGCCAGACTCCAGCCCCCTGTAGCACTCCCGGGGGTGTCTGGCTGCTCCCAGCTGGGGCAGGATCCAGGCCCCCAGACAGTTCATTCTCTTCCAGCTGGGCACTTAGTTGGGCCTTCCCCTTGGTCAGTTTCCCCAAGGGCAGGCCCCTCCCCTTGCACAGCCAGGTGTAGGCCATCTCCCCGCCGTTCCCCGGGGCAGACACTGGCCAAGGTGGCAGTACCCCATGCCTCCCAGGAAGAACCCCGCAGTGCACCCGGCTCCTTGAGGGCCACTCCCTGTCCTGAGGAACGCTCCTTCTCTGCAGTCACGCTCGGGTTAAGCTGCCTGCCCCTTGGCTTTCTGGAATCGCTTCTCTCTGCCTCCCGCACGCCTGGCTCTTGCAAGCCCCCTTCCTTCTCCTGCGCCCCAGTCACTTAACCGCCGGATGCTCCATCCACGGGGTGCAGTCCATCCCACCCGACACCACTGTGATGACGCGTCGGGGGTCCCCGCCCCTGCATCCCCATCTGCAGCCAGATGTGACCCGCAGGCGGCAGGTAGAACTGAAGGTTAATCGGTTCCCAGGGACAGTGTAGCACAGAATCGATGGTAACCCAGGAGCCAGGGCAGGCAGCCTTATTCCTCTCATGGTGAGGAGGGCTCCCGGGGTCCCTCACCCCCTTTTCTGCTCTCCGCCTCCTCTTTCATCCTAGCCCAGTGGAGACTGACCCTTCCCACAGGCCCTACCCCCCAGTCTGGTGCAGCCCCGCCTGTCCTGTCTCCCTTCCAGGCCAAGGGCTATGATCTCCTGTGTCTGGCCCCAGCACACATCTCGGTGAGTCATCGGGAATTACAGCGAACACAGCACAGCAGAGCCAACACGGGATTATAAAAGTTGCACCCCCACTACCTGTCAGAGGTTATAACCCATCCCCCCATCTCCCCTCAGACACCCCAGCGCTCCCTGTGCCCCCCAGCCCCCCTCACACAGGGGAGAGGTTATAACCCATCCCCCATCTCCTCTCAGACACCCCAGTGCTCCCTGTGCCCCCCAGCCCCCCTCACACAGGGGAGAAGTTATAACCCATCCCCCCATCTCCCCTCAGACACCCCAGCGCTCCCTGTGCCCCCCCAGCCCCCCTTTCACAGGGGAGAGGTTATAACCCATCCACCACCTCCCCTCAGATACCCCAGTGTTCCCTGTGCCCCCCCAGCCCCCCTTTCACAGGGGAGAGGTTATAACCCATCCCCCACCTCCCCTCAGACACCCCAGTGTTCCCTGTGCCCCCCCAGCCCCCCTTTCACAGGGGAGAGGTTATAACCCATCCCCCACCTCCCCTCAGACACCCCAGTGCTCCCTGTGCCCCCCAGCCCCCCTCACACAGGGGAGAGGTTCTAACCCATCCCCCACCTCCCCTCACACACCCCAGTGCTCCCTGTGCCCCCCCAGCCCCCCTCACACAGGGGAGAGGTTCTAACCCATCCCCCACCTCCCCTCAGACACCCCAGTGCTCCCTGTGCCCCCCAGCCCCCCTTACACAGGGGAGAGGTTCTAACCCATCCCCCACTTCCAAACAGCTTCTCCCCGTCCCAAAGGACCAAAATGGAGCTGATGACGCGAACAAGCGACCTGTCCATGGCTGTAGGCAAAGGGTCCTGGCGGAGCTGCTGGCCTGCAGGTGCATTGCTGCTGGGAGCGACAGTCACTCCTGTGAAGTGCTGGGCCCCAGGGGCAGGGTGGCATCCACGCCAGACGGCCCATCCTGCCATTGGCTCTTCTGCCCTCCCTCCATGAGCACAAGTTCTGCAGGCGGCTTCCCCGATGGTTGTTCACAGCTCAGCGCACGTGGGGGGAAGGGAATACAAACTGGGAACGGGATGTCAGTGGTACTTGGACGTGGGGGAGGGCGAGGTTTCGAGGCGTCAGCAGGAGCCCCCTATGCATAGCCTCAGTAAGGCCTAAAGGACGCACCGAGCTTGCTGCCTTCCCCACTCTGGCATGATCAATGCAGAAGTGGGGGCCCGCAGGTGTACCCCAAAGCCTTATCTACCAGGCTTTGGCATAAAACTTCCCCCAAAATCTTAAAAACCTAGATTTTGGGAATAAAACTTCCGCTGCCACCATCCAAATATTAATAAGATTAGGGGAAAGATTATTTGGGAAATCTCACCCCTATTATAAAAATCAGGACACACCAGTAACCACTGCCAGGTTAATTAAAAGAAAAGAGAAAACTTTTATTATTATAACAATATTCCTGTTGCGAGCATAAGGATCAGCTGGAAAGGTCACAAAATATACTCCTGGGCTGTGTCTAGACTGGCAAGTTTTTCCGCAAAATTGGATGATTTTGTGGAAAAACTTGCCAGCTGTCTACACAGGCCGCTTGAATTTCCGCAAGAACACAGACGATCTCATGTAAGAAATCAGTGCTTCTTGCGGAAATCCTACGCTGCTCCCGTTCGGGCAAAAGCCCTCTTGCGAAATCATTTGTGCAAGAGGGCCAGTGTAGACAGCACAGGACTGTTTTCCGCAAAAAAGCCCCAACCGCGAAAATGGCGACCGGGGCTCTCTTGCACAAAACCACGTCTAGATTGGCATGGACGCTTTTCCGCAAAAAGTGCTTTTGCGGAAAAGCATCCTGCCACTCGAGACGCGCTTTTCCGAAAATGCTTTTAATAGAAAACTTTTCCGTTAAAAGCATTTTCGGAAAATCCTGCCAGTGTAGACGCAGCCATGGAGGAATTACACCGTGGGCTAGAACTTAGTTACAAAGAAAAGCCAAACATCTCTTAAGCAGGGCCAGATCTCAGATCCCAGACCCAACCCTTAAAACAATAAAGCCTAATGAAACTACCTAACCCTCACCCTGATTACAGAAAGTGAAGAATTGTTTCTTGGAGAGCGAGAGACATGTAGCTGCAGAGGACTGGCCCAGAGAGACAAAGGAGGAAAAAACCCAAATTCCTTTGTCCCAGTTTGAAAGTCCTACGTACATTCCTATCGGCCACTCCACCGGGCTAGGTGTAGTTAACCCCTTAATCCCCAGGCTGCTGGCTGACCCGCATAATCATGACACTTGCCTCCTGGAGAACCGTGTTAGCTTTGTACAGAGCGGGTTGACCTGACTAGTGCCGATAACGCCCCTTTCCCTTCAAACAGGCCTGTGTGCGCTGTGGGGGGCTGGCTTCGCGCTCCCTCTCTGGGCTGAGAGCGAGGTGCAAGAGACCTGGGCCAGGTGCGTGGAGCCCCCAGACGTCGCTGAGAGGGCCCCTGGGTCACAGGCATCGCTGGAGCGGGGCCTGGCCATGCCGCGAGTGTCCGTGACGCCGCGCGGGGCGGAAGATGCCGGAGGATTCAGACGGGTCAGCCTAAGCCCTGCGCTCCCCCCGGGCAGCCCGCCCGCACCTCAGACAGGGCCTGCCCTCACCTCGCCTGCAGGGCGGACTCAGCCCTTGCCTCACTCCTGGGCCGTCTGCCCCGCTCCCAGCCCTTCCTGCAACCCTCTCCTCCTTCAGGTGCTAGATCAGGCACATCGCGCCCCCAGGGGGTCCTGAAGCATCAGCTGCGACTCCCTAATCCACCCCGCCTGGCCCGGTCCCAGTCCTGCCCTATCCAAGGACGGGACCCTGCTGCTGCCCTGCACAAGAAATCCCTGCGTCAGCATGAGCCGGCCGACAGGAGCATGAGCCGTGTGCGGCCCAGGGCCGCAGCGCACACCAGGCGGCACGAGGCGTTTGCACAGCTCCCTGCCCAGCCTGGGCCAAGCAGCTGGAGCTCCAGGCGCAGAACCTCGCTGCGGTGGGCCCGGGCAGGAAGCCGAGGCCGAGGCGCCGGGGGACGAGCCGCTGGGAGGCACCATTGGAAGTGGTTCGAACTCAGCGGGTGTCTATCGGACGGGCCAGTCCCATTGCAGTGGTGGGCGGAAAACAAAACCAGCGTCAACCAGCGTGGGCCTCCACAAACCTTCCCCTGCTCCGGGCTGGCAGCCGCCCTCGGTGCCTGGGCCTGCGCTCGTGTCGGTGGGAGCAGGCGAGGGCAGATCGCTCCGGGGCGGGACGGTGCGGGCTGATGCTTCCAGCCAAGGGGCTCTAGGTGCCTTTGCAGGCACAGCTGGCGGAAGCCCCACCCTGCCCTGAGATAGGTCACTTCTCCCCGCTTTTCCAGGGGCAAACAGACAGCTGGGGCCTTGCCGAGGTCACGGGGAGGGGCCGGACCTCCGACTCCCGCGTCACTGCTCTAGGCAGAGCCACAGCTCAGCACGCGCCGTAAAACCCCTCACCCCACCCGCCTGCAGAGAGGGGCCCGGCCTGCTGCTGGGGGTCTCCTTGAATGGAGAGGCCTATCTCCTAGAGCTGGAAGGGACCCCGAGAGGTCATCGAGTGCAGCCCCTGCCCCCACGGCAGGACCCAGCACCGTCCCTGGTAGATTTGCCCCAAATCCCTAAGTGGCCCCTCAAGGGTTGGGAAATCAAGCTGCACACACGTTATAACAAAGGTGGATGGGACACATGTAGGGCGTCATGGTTCCACTGTGTCTACCGCAAACCTTTGGTGCACTCATTCAAACCAGAAACAACAGCCATGTGGGGAGGGCCCACTAGTACAGACCTTTGCAAGGAAGGTAACACCACTTTGCGAACCGAGCCATGAGGATATATCAGACTGACTCGTGGAACATGTAGAATTATTGGTGGATATGCGGTACATTTGCCTATAAAAGGCTTCTGCAGAATGCCTCAGGGTTTTGTTACCTCGGTCTCGTGACACCAGCTATGAGGATTGGTGACACTTTGCCACCAGGGCGTATCAGGAACAAGCGGGATGGGTCTTGGGAGAAAGCATGGAACTGGATAGAACAAACTGCCCTTGCAGCAGCTGAAACTACCATCCCATGGGTAGGGCAGGCAAAGACCAATCATGATTGAAAACAATGTCCCTGCTTATGGAGAAATTCATGAATACCACAGAGGGGGCATTAGGTGTGGTACAGGAAAATGTAAATGAATTGCGAATCTTTACCCAGCAAAACAGACTGGCTCTTGACTATCTACTAGCAGCTCAAGGAGGGGTATGTGGATTCATAGGCCCAGAGTGTTGTGTAAAGTTTCTGATGTGAGTTCAAACCTAACCACAAGGATAAAGGCAATCCAAACATTGTCTGTCCAGACAAACATTTAGAGCAGTTGCAAGACTGGAATCCTTTGAATTGGTTGGGAACAGAGTTAAGCGAACTCATGAAGAAAGTGGTGGGAGGAATATTGATGTTCCTTGTCTTAATATGCTCTAGATACATAACGATCCAGCTAGCCTTATGCTGGATTAAAAGGTGCTTACAAAAGATAGAGAATGTAGCAGAAAGCAAAGTACAACAGCTGCTTCTGCTAAACGGACAGAACCCTCCCAAGAAGGGCTACAAAGACACTTGCAGTTTGAGGATGAATGGGAAAGGATGCTTCAGATTAATTGTGATCCACAAGTGGATCAAAGGGGGAATGAAGGATAAACTTAACTGTTGTCAGTATGACCCCTGCTGTGACCTGGATGCTAAAGTCTGGGCTTTGTAAAGAGGTACGTGCTTGAGCACAGGTAGACAAAAGGAGGGGACAGGTGAAACTGGTTTGAACCTGTTGTAAGGCCTGCAAAAGGACTGTGAGGGGACAAATGGTGATTGGAGGGAATTTGGTGCAAAGGGGCATGACCTGTGTATGCAATTGTAAGTGGTCAGTGAAAGGGGGGGAATTTCCATGTAAGAAAGTACAAGAGACCTTGCCTTTTGTTTGGGCAGTTGCAGAAACTTTGCAGGAACTTTTTTCCTGAGTGTCCTGGAGGGTTTTGCCCTGGAATGCATTCCTGCATCAAGCTGGTTGCTTAAGAAGGGTGTCTGGAATGGATTTGGTAGGGGCTTTGGGCCCCGATCCGAACCCTTGGATTAAATTCTCCGTCACCCCTCAAGGATTGAGCCCACAACCCTGGGTTCAGTGGACCGAGCCGGCAGCGCACGGAGGGTCCGAGCCAAGCGGGCAGCACTGCCCAGGAGCCATGGCCCGGAGAGTCACTGGGCTGGGCTGTGCCCAGGGCTGCCCCCTGCGCTCCAGACAGTTGGTGCAGGATGGACCCAGCGTCTCAGAGCTTTCACCCCAGGGTGGGCCGGGAAACAGAGCAGTGCCCCCCCCACAAGGGGCTCGCCAGGCTCCTGGCTGGGAAGAGACTCCTGCCCGCCAGCCTGCGGTCTCCCCATGCTACTCCCAGCTGTAACCTCGGGGTGCCCATGGCACCTGCTCCCCCTCGACCTTCCCGGGGTGTGCGGCAGGAGAGGAGGCAGGCGGGCGGAGCAGGGCTCCACTGCGGCGTGGGACTGGGGGGGTCCGTCCAGTGGCGCTAACGAGCGTTTCACTCATTAGCGCTCGAAAAAAAGGAAGGGGGGCAGGAATGAGGGTGACACACACCCAGGGCCCTCCCCCGCCGGCCTAGGAAGGGCCCCGCCTCTCTCCGGGGAGGGCGTGGGTGAGGCGGGTGCCCTGGACCTGCCGCTGGCCTGCAGAGGCAAAGGCCCAGCCCCCGGCGTGTGCGCGTGGGGGTCAGACCTGCGAGCAGCCGGGCCGCAGGAGCAGAGCGGCTGGTGCCCACAAGCGAGCGCTGCCAGGCTCCCACACACGCACCCTCATGGAAACCGCTCCCATGTGTCTCAGTGGGACGGCCCTGGCTCCGGTCCTCGCACAGGCAGTGTGGCCTGGATTTTACCACCAGCCACTGGTGACTGAGGGGACTGGGTTGAGTCCCCACAGCCTGGCCCCCGCCCTTGAGCAACTGCAAGAGAGGCCCCCGGCCGATCGCCCACCGCCGCCAGCCATTCCGACCCCCGGCTGCCTGGAGTCCACCCCACCGTGCACGTCTCAGAGCTCCCTGCCGAGTGAGCTGAACAGGGCTCAGACTGAGACGAGACTGGTCAATGCTGAGCCAGGCAACCGCCCGCCCCCCCTTGCCGGGTCCTGCCTTCAGGGCACTAGTCACTAGCTGCATTTGGGCGAGGAGCTGTGTTACCCAGGCCGGGCCCCTGTAGCCTGGCACGGCACAGCTCACCCGGCCGCCGGGCTCCGCTGGATGGCGGGGTGAGGGCCAAGGCCCACTTCCTGCTAGGTCCAAAGGACATCAGTGTGAGGAATGGGGAGTTTTGGGGTTCAAAGGGGGGTTGCACACAGGGGGGCTCACTGCCCAGCTGTTACTGGTTCAATGTGACCGGGGGGGGGGGCAGTTTGTGGTGTCAGAGAACAGCCCAGAGTTGGAGCCGGGGGGGGGTCTGGTGCCCTGGTGCCCCCCACCCTGCTCAGAGGACACGGCCGGTTCTGGCCAGACAGACAAGGGGCTGCAGAGGGGACCCGGCGACCGGCCCAGCTGAGCCCAGCGAGGGGGGAACATTGGACGGGGAGGGGGGAGAAGAGGGGCCCAGGCGACCCTCTTACCTGGGGAGAGACACTGGGCGGGGGAGGGGCTGTGGCTGGGGTACTGAGGCTCTGCTGGGAGACGGGGGGTGGTTTTTGGGGAACTGAGGGCAGGGCAGGCAGGACTCAGCCGGCTGTGGGGGAGACTGACGGGGGCTGGGGCCCAGGCTGAGGGTCCGTTGCTGTTCAAAGCCCCATAGACCCTCCTGTTGGGTGCTGGCTGAGTCGCTCTGCTCTAGAGAACGGGGGGCTAGTCCCTTTGGGAGGGGAGGACCCCCGAGGGGCTCACGGCAGAGGCTGAGGAAGTGGGGAGTTTTGGAGGTTAAAAGGGGGATGTGCATTTGATACGGTCTCGCATGAGATTCTTATTGATAAACTAGGCAAATATAACTTAGATAGGGCCACGATAAGGTGGGTGCATAATTGGCTGGATAACCGTAGTCAGAGAGTTGTTGTTAACGGTTCTAAATCCTGCTGGAAAGGGATAACAAGTGGAGTTCCTCAAGGGTCTGTTTTGGGACCCGTACTGTTCAATATCTTCATCAATGATGTAGATATTGGGATAGAGAGTACGCTTATTGAAGGGCTCACGGCGGAGGCAGGCGGCTGGAGGCCCTGAGAGGCGCCGTCCTGGAGGCGGGGGGCAGACCTCCCAGGTGAGAGGGGCCCCCCCGGAGAGGGTCGCCGCACTGGAGTGGCCCCCTGAGGAAGAGCCATCTCACTGCCGCTGGAATGGAGGGGCTCCCCAAGAAGGGGCCATTGCACTGGGGGGGGGGAGGTTCTGCTGAGGATCCGAGGGACCAAGAGTTGGGCACGAGCTGTGAGCTGTGACAGGCAGGCGGTTGGAGGCCCTGAGAGGCACCATCCTGGAGGTGGAGGGGTGGACCCCGGGAGAGAGTGGGCCCCCCGAGTGTGGGCACAACCTGTGAGCTGTGCCAACCAGGGACAAAAACCTCCCTCAGCTCCGAGCAGCCTTGTCCCATGACTCTGCCCTTCTGTTCAGGGCTTGTCACCCACAAGCTCCCAGGGCCGGGGAATCCAGCTGGCAGGGGAGCTCTCTGAGCACTGCTCAGGGCTGCAGCTGGCCCTCTCTCCCATCACACAACTTCCCCGTCACTGCTACAGTCTATGGAGAGAGGTGTCAGCAGGTCAGAACCTCTCCGGCCCCCTCAGGAGGCAGGCCTCAGCTGGAAGAACACAATGCTGCGAGCAGTAGGAG